>NW_026692145.1:7487500-8067500 GCF_021218885.2 Marmota monax | reverse complement strand
GAAAAAAAAAAGATGTTAAATGAGAGGAGAGCAATAACATTTGTAGTGTTTTCTCTGTTGTATCTATCATTTGCATACCATTTCAGTAGCAATAGATTTAGGACCAAAATAATAACATTCTTGAAAACAATGTCTTTTACCTTCATATACACTTTCAGTGAGCAAAGCATTTAGAATATGAAATATTATTAAGGATTGGTCATAGCTCATGATAGCACGGAAGAACTCAATAATAGTTGAATTTTAAGACACAGAGAAAATAAATATAGTGCAACTCATTTCACAGTGAAATAAAACTACTGGAGATGTTATGTGCTATTGTCCTATTAACTTTTCCAAGAGAACCTGTAAAAAATTCTATGACTAGAACAGACTCTATTACCAAGTTCATTGCTAAACATTTTTTCTCTGAAGACTATTTCCCAGTTTAATCAACTTCTGAGCATAAGAGACAAACAAGGACTATGAGAAATAGGGGACACAAAGTTATTACACATACTATTCTATGTGAATCAGATTTTATAGAGATAATATTTAATAAGCAATTGTATTAATAAATCACTCAGACTGGTATTTATAAATCAAAGCTAAAGGATAAACCTTAAGTAGTGTTCTGAAATAATTTTCATATTTGGATTTTGTGATATCTCTGTTCTGATTTATATGCTGACTCACTTCTGTCTTCTGTCTCCTCTGAGGTTTACTTTTCCTCTATTAAATTTGGTGTTCCCCAGAATTCCAACAATGCCTGTCTGGTTTTTCTCCATAATTTTCTGTGTCATTTAATTGATTCTTACAACTGACAACTTTTTCCCCCAAGTTAAGTTATTTAGTGTACAGGAAATGACATCAGGTTAAGTACTCAGTTTCTGTATTTAATTCTTGAGGCTGAATTGCTTCACTAGGAAATCTTTGGGTTTTCTCCTAAGACCTCAGCTAACTGGTCGAGGCCCACCTAGATCATATAGGATACTTATTTAAATTTAATCCTTCTAAAATTACCTGTATAACATCTATATTGGTGTTTAACTGAATAACTGAGCACCATAGTTTAGTCAAATGGGCCCATAAAATTATTATCACAAGATATTAAATAAAACTAAAATATGTGGTATCAATATAGGAAGCAAGTAGACTAATTTATTTTCAGTTAATATGATAATATTCCTATAAAAATAAAAAATCATCAATTTATAAGACTGACAGAGATAATGATACAAATAGTATATAGGAAGATGGCTAGTTAACCCTATTCTAGATTTTCCTGTATATAGATAATAAAAATTAACAAGAATAATAGAGGGAGAAATATAATATCAACAAAACCATAAAGTACTGGTGAATAAATTTAACAAACCATAAACAAAAACTATACTCATTTATTTATTCATTAATTTGATCACAAATATTTATTGGGTTTGTATCCTCTGCAAAGAACTCTTCTGTTTACTGGCAATAAACTAATAATGTGAGACATTCAGTCTTATCATGTAGTTTGTACTCTTATATGAAGTAGGTAATAAACTTCTATTTAAGGACATTAAATCATATGGTTTTAAAAGGTACATGTATTTTGTTATTGAAAAGGAATATTCAGTGTTGTAAATATATTTACTATCTATTATTCTTCTGAAAATCTAAAAATCAATTCAATTTATCAAGAAGGAGCCTCACATATGTGTCTAAGCTTTTCATAGAAGGGCAAAATATGGTATAAAGGGAGGTCAAGTATAAAGAGGAACAATTTATAAAACAAAAAGAAATTGTCATATATTAAATGTGTGTATGTGTTTTTCTTTTGTTATAGTACTTAAATTAAAAGGTCAGGTAAAGAAATAGATCACTAGTGTCGCGACCCCTTGCCCGCAAGGAAGACGCAACTCAGGAATCTTCTTTCAGCAGTTTATTCAGGCCCTTGATATTTCTTCTTCTCCCTCTTGGATGCCCCTCCCAGCCTTAATAAAGCATCTCAAGCCCCAATGCAAAGCTGCCACGTGGAGCTTTCTCATAGGGTGGTGAAAAACCATGCGCCAACTCTCCCAAATAAGGAGTTGTCACAGACCACAGCGGAGCCAGCGCCGTCTTGTAATGGCGACCATAGTCTGCAGAAACGGCAGAAGCGGCTCACCACAGTTCCCCCTTTCTGTTTTCTTAAAACAATACAGGCGAGAGTAGAGGTCCTATCCCACTGTGCAGAAGTGGCTGCATAGTATGGCTCAGTCCTAAGGAGGGCCCTTCCCCAGATCTGAGGCCATATCAGCCGACGCCTTTTTTCGTGGGGCGGGGCGTGGACGCGTCTAACCCGCATGCAATAGGACATGCTCTCCTTGAGGTCCACGTCAAGGATCACTCAAGTGCAGTGCCTTGCCTCGCATCCTGTATCGTGACGATGGTGGACGAAGGGGGATAGCTGAGGCTGAACTGTGGCTGTTTATAACGACAAACAAGTTGACAGCACCCTGAAAGAAAGGCATGGACTTTAAGGCGATAGAAAAGCACTAGTGTGGAAACCCATCTGCGTGCAATGGCAGTAAGACCGGCAGAGTGCAAGGGCTTTCCAACACTAAGAGAATAACAAGGAAAGTCATGTCGATCCCAGTGCAATGTTATAATAACTTGGGGTGTAACGACCATGTCAAAGGTTTACTGTTTAAGATGCGCAAGCCAGACTTGAGGTGAGTTGCCATTTTCTAAAGCTGCAAGAGCTTGTATGATCATAGCCTTATCGTGAGCACTGCGGGCCTTAAGGCGACAGAGAAACCACAAACAGAGGAACATACCGAAGCAACACATTGCACCAAAAATGCCTACCCCAACCCACTCTTTGAAGAAGGAAAAAGCAGAAGATATCCAATCGGTGAATTGACCCAAAGTCACGGGATCGACACGGGTACTATTCAAAACAGCTATCTGGGTTAGTTGAGACTGGATCATGTCTTCGCTGCTATGGACCAATTTCCGGCCAAATATTCACCAATGATGCGGGAGGCATTCCTGGAATCATTAAATCTGACAGAGGTTATGCATAAATGTGCACGTTGGTCAACACAACCCAAAAGCACCAAGTCAGCCAATTCTTCTACCTGAGCTTGGAGTAAATCTATTCTTTGGTTGGCAGCTAAAATCCCTGACAAAATATGTTGATTAATTGTATTTTGGGATTCAAGTATGGTGGAAGTTTGTTGAACAACTTGATTAATGGTGGCAGCAGTTTGTACTTGACTGGCCATGGCTACTCCAGCTATAACTGCTGCAGCAGCAGACACTGCCACAGCTGTCACTATAGCTGCCGTAATTCCAAAATCTCTACGGGCTCTAATCAGTTCAACAATAGGAAAAGATTCTGGATCTGCAGTAACCGGGATAGGGACAAAGGTTGGAATTTTCATAACCACCGCCGTAGTCCAGGAGCCATTCCAACACTCAGACAAATAACAGGTAATATTAGAACAATTAAGCATCCCCTGTAATGTAACATTAGCCAAAAGAAACAGGAACGGAGATTGGAGACAGACTGCTGCGGAGGGTAATGTAGCATTAGATAATTGTGAATTGTGTGAAGTAATTTTAAGTCTCCTACCTCACTCCGAATCTTGGGTACTGCCAGAAACATTAAACAGCCAACTTTGGACTCCTAATATTTCCCTGGGGAAACACAAGCGCGGACTAGACTAGCCCAATCTGAGGGAGTCATGCAAAATCTAGTAAGTCCCTCCACCTGAGTGAGAGTGAAAGCGGCATCTATGCCATAAGTGCGGACAGACTCCGCCAGGGTCTTCACAATTTTAAAATCTAAGGGTTCATGGAATCTTCCCCTATTGTCATCCTGAAAAACTGGATAAGCAAGACCCATCTCAGCGTTAACAGCCCTCCATGTTTGGGCATGGAAAGCTCTCCCCGAAACACCCCCACCATATGGCGGTGGATCCGGGGGATCGCTTTTCTTGAGCCCCTGTTTATTTCTGTTCCCTTCTCCTATAGCTAAACTCTCTAGCTGACGAGACAGCCTCCCGAGCTCTTCTTCCTCATCCTCCTCTTTCTCTGACCCACTTTCACATGGGGGTGTGCGCAGCGTACTGAGATCTGGATACAATCGTCTCCTCCCCTGTTTCACGCTCCGCACACTCCCATCCTTCTGAGGCACCTCACTTCCTGCCGTCTCCGATTTCTCCTCATGTAATTGCTCTAGAACTTCCTGTCCTTTAGTAAGTGCTTCCTGACATCTGCCATCTGTAAGGCAACTACGGACCATTTTCCAAAGGGGTATCACCCCACCCTCTAATATGCCCTGCTCAGAAGCAAAGTCAAGATCTTTGCCTAATTTATCCCAACTAGGTACAGTAAGGCTGCCCGAAAATGCAAACCATGGTGCAGCGATATCTATCTTCTGTAAAAATCTCTGTAAAGTACTATGTTTCACTTCCAGGCCCTTGGAACGTAACAGGCCATCTAGGGCCAGGAGAAGCGGACTTGAAGATGCGGCACCCATGACACAACAACAAAAGAAGCACAAAAAACAAAAGTGAAATGACACAAAAAAAGAAACACAGAAAACAAAAGCGAAAGTAGAAGCGAAAGTACACAGTGCAGCTGCAATAAAATGTAATGCTCTCTCTTTCTTTACAGAGGAGCTGCCCCGCTTTGGTCGCGGATCCCACTTACCTGGGACTAACAGGTGCACCACCCCTGACTGCTAAAGTTCTGGTTCCCGGGTTTCGGCACCACTTGTCGCGACCCCTTGCCCGCAAGGAAGACGCAACTCAGGAATCTTCTTTCAGCAGTTTATTCAGGCCCTTGATATTTCTTCTTCTCCCTCTCGGATGCCCCTCCCAGCCTTAATAAAGCATCTCAAGCCCCAATGCGAAGCTGCCATGTGGATCTTTCTCATAGGGTGGTGAAAAACCATGCGCCAACTCTCCCAAATAAGGAGTTGTTTGTCACAGACCACAGTGGAGCCAGCGCCATCTTGTAATGGCGACCATAGTCTGCAGAAACGGCAGAAGCGGCTCACCACAACTAGGACACAGAGAATTGAATATACTTTACTCAAATCAAAATTTTCATGCTCAAACCAAAATTTCTCGTAAGTGATAAAACATTTAAATACAAAAGGTAAAAAATTATGAAAATATGGCCAAATATGCTTATATATTTATAACCTTTGGATGTAGGAAGCTTTTCTTAAATACAGCATAAAATCAGAAATCACAAATAGGAAACATTTATACATTGGATTATATTAATGTAATCCATCTATTTAACACTGTAGAATTTTTCAATGATAAGTGAGAACACGATGAAAATATCTGTAACAAAAACAGAAAGTGGTTTTACATAAAATTAACAGAAAATACTTCAACAGAATCAAATAATGTGAATATAAAATGCATGAAAAAGGAACATAAAAGTACGAAAAATTGGGGAACACATTTGGCTTTATTAATAATCAACAGTAGTAGAGACAATGAAATTTAATTTTGTTAAAATATTCGTCAGGCTGCAGCTGTGGCTCAGTGGCAGAGTGCTTGCCTCTCACATGTGAGGCACAGGGTTCTATCCTCAGCACCACATAAAAAGGTAAATAAATAAAATAAAGATATTGTGTCCATGTATAACTAAAAAAATATTAAAAACAAATATTAGTCAATGTAATAATTTGAAAACACACTGTGAAATGAATAATGAAGAGAAATTAGTTCATACATATGCAGTAACAGACAGGTAAGTTAACAAAATAGTTCCAGAAGGCAATATGACAATCATATATTAAAATGTAAAGTATACATATCATTTGCTCTTGAAACAATATTAATAAAATTTAGCCTTTTGAAAGTAAGAAACTATGTCTGCATGACAGTGCACACAATAACTTTTTAAATAAATATTAAATGTCAAAAATAATATATTTTTGAGGAGTGTAGGTAAAGAAAATATGATATATGCATATACCATGCAAATCATAGACTATTAAAAGGAAATTTTTTAAAATGTAGATTTTTAGACTTGCAAAGATACTCAGGATATATCAATATGTATTGAAATAAGGTTGTACAAAAATAGTATGATAATAAAACCATTCTTTGAAGAATTTTATTGTTTATATGGGAATTATTCCCCCAATATACTTATGTGTAAAACAATGCAAGAAAATTCAGAGGTGAAATGATTGGTGTATGAGAACTTTAACCTAACAATGCATTGATCCACTAATAGTGATTAACTGGGTGGTAAATGGAAGCACATAGATTGTGGCTAGAGGACATAGCCTTGGGCCATGCTGGGGTATATATTTTGTCCCTGGTGATGAGAGCTCTCTTTCTACTTCCTTGTTGTCATGTCCTTAGCTGCTTTCTTCTACCAAACCCTTCCACCGTGACATTCTGCCTCATCTTGGGTTCAGAGTAATGGAGTTGGCCATCTATGGACTGAGCCTCTAAAACCATGAACACTAAATATACTCTTCCTCCTCTAATTGTTCTTGTCAAGTCCTTTGATCACAGATGCAAAAAAGTTGACTAAAATAAAGTGTGGAGGTAGGAGAGAAAGAGAGAGAAGGATAAGGTTTTAGAGTTTGTGAACCACAATAGTAGATAATAGAAAGCATTTTTAATGTTTATAATATGTGGATGGTAAGAGTTCAAATGATTATTGTTTTTGTCCTATAATAATTTCTATATTGCTCATGCAATTAAAAATTTTAACAACCTATAGAACAATAATTTTAAATATTATATGAATTATAAAGTTACCAGCACAAGCTCATGCCAAAATTCTAAATAAAAAATTTCTATGAAAAATTATAGATTAAATCATAAAATTAAGAATAAATCAATAGCCACAGAAGAAATAGAAGCCTTGAATGAATGAACTGGATTTAAAGATTTATATGGAAAAGTGATCTTTAATGATCAGATAAATTCACAATTATTCACAAGTTGTTATGAAGAGAAAATTATAATTTGCTGTAAAATTTTCACAAAAGTTATAATATCAATTAATAATAAAGAACTTACAGTCAAACTAGCAGTATAGAGGAACTAGCTTAAATTGATGATTGATACCTTCCCTGAAACAAAATATGATATAGCCATATATTGAATACCATTGTTCTTAAATACTACTGCAAATTATGGGAATGAAATACTGATGCTTGAGGATGAATTGGGAATAGTAGGAAAATGGATATGAGAGATCTTTTCGAGGTAATGGAAAAAATTTAAATTGGACTCTGAAGATAGTTTCACAACTCTATAAATTTTAAATATATATATATATATATATATATATATATATATATATATATATGTATATGTATGCACATATGTATATATACATATATATGTAATTTAATTGTACAATTAAAATAAGTAAATTGCAGCCAAGTAGATACTTGTAAATCCAGTGACTCAGAACCCTGATCCAGGACAATTGCAACTTAGTGAGGCCATAAGTAACTTAGCCATAAGCAACTCAGAGGTAAAGCACCCATGGTTTCAATCCCAAGTACTGAAAAAAAAAAAAAAAGTAAATTGCAAGTGTTGTAAAATATACTTCAAACAAAAGCATAAGAAAACTCTAATAAATACATAATAAGTACATAACAGTGGTATGTTATATATATTAGGAAAAATGGTGAAATGAGATGGACATCATTATCCTAGTTACATGTATGATTGTACAAATGGTGTGATCCTACTTCGTGTACAACCAGAAAAGTGAAAAAATGTGCTCCATTTGTGTACAATGAACTGAAAAGCATTCTGCTGTCATGTATAACTGATTAGAACAAATAAATGAACATTTTTTTAAAATGAAATATTAGGAACAGGATACAGATAGCAATTATCAATACCTATCCCCAGCATAGCTCCCTGGGTTCAATTCCTAGCACCAAAATAATAATAATAATATAAACATAAAAAATAGGAATACTTTTAACTGAAAATATGAGTTCATATTTATTTGAAAAACCACAAAAGTAGTTTTACTATGGAAAAGAAATATGTAAATAAATTGAGAAAAAACAGTTAAAGGGAATGATATAGATATAAAAAATCTCAAAATTACATTTAATAAAATTACTATAAAAATGCATTCCATTTCTTGTTCCTTCTTAAAAAATTTACATGGAGAAATCAATAAGCAAGAAAACACACATAAAATAAGCAAGAAAGCAGATCTACTATTGGAATTTTATTATTAATAAAATCGAGAACACTAATTATTTAGTCAGGTTTTTTTTTTTTTTTTGGTTGCTGTGACCAAAAGACCTGACAAGAACAATTTTAACAGAAGAAAAATTTATTTGGGGGCTCATAGTATAGGACAGGTTTCCATCCATAGACTAGCAGCCCCATTTTTCGGGGTTCAAGTTATGGCAGAACATCTTAGCGGAGGGAAGCACCTCAGAACATGGAACCAGGAAGCAGAAAGAGAAAGTTCTCCTCTGACCATTACCAAAATATATACCCCCAGATTGTCCCAAAAACACACCTTCTCCAGACACACCCTACCTATCTACAGTTACCACCCAATTAATCCCCATCATGGCATTAAATGCACTAATTAGGTTACAGCTGTCTATGTCACATTCCAATCATTTCACCTGGAAACTTTTCTGCATTGTCTCACATATATGCTTTGGGGGAATACCATATATCTAAAGTGTACCAATAATTAAAATAAGATGATATAAAAATAGAAGGATATCAACAGAGCAAACTTTGATATGTAAATTAGAATATTCTATATATTAAGACATGCCCATCATAAACAAAGTAAAGTCAAAGAATTAAATGGGGATATAATCTGTTTTGTATATGATAGAAAATAAGTTAATCTACATAACAGAAATAAATCTCTTATGCTGAGCAAGAAAAAAGTAATACTCCTATACAGGAAGTAAATGGGCAAGAGTCATGAAAATGCAATTCCCAAAACGAGTGACCACACAACATACTTAAAATATCCCACTTTACAGAGATTACAGACAATCAATAGATGCAAATATAGATTTTAAGTACAATTTTCTCTATTGCATTTGCAGAAGTTATTTCTTAATATAAAATATTTGGTATTAGAAAGAATGAAGAGAAATGAAGGTTAAATTGGTACATTTCTGGAAAGCAATGTGGAAGTATTTATAAGCATTAGAAGAGTTGTAAAATGTAAGTTAAATAATATAAGCATTGTTATAATTATTCTGAAATTATTATTAGTTGATGCTCAAATAAGTTTGAATTTCTATGGCAGTATATTAAATAAATATATCGATGAGAAATATAAATCCATGAATAGTACTGGTACTGTAGTGAATACATTGGAATAAATAATAAATAATCACTTGTTTTTAATCAACTAAAAACAATTTTGGTATAGAAGAAGATTCTTATTTGCAGCCTAAGTATATAGCATCTGTATGGATAAAAAATTATTTTTTGTTTTTTGGAATTGATTATATTTAAAATGGTAGATTTTTTACTATTTATTTTTAGACCACCTCAAAAATAATTTTATTAGCATAACAATCTTCAGATCATATTAGTAATGACAAAGTCTCTCCTTCAACCAAACTTGAGTCAGGTTTTTCTGAGCTCCCTTATCGACTAGGTTCAGATTTGGGCTCTGTCCTTGGTTTCTTCAGTATAGATTAAGCAAGAATTCTGCTGAGTCAGTTTAATGAAAATACGATTGTTATCTGATCAAATTCCTTATCTCCCACCCTTGATTAATCATCACTTTGGCTCTTTCACAAATATCTTGTAATGTCCATTAGTGTATCCCCTACACTTCATGTTTCCTTTTATTAATTCTTCATTCATTGACCCCTACTGTGCTCCTTGTCTCTAAACCTCCACTTGCTAATTACTCGGATTCAATCAATGTGTGCTATATACATGCACTGAAATACCACAATGTATCCTATTATATGTATAAATATTGCCTTTATTAAAACATTAAATTAAATTCAAATTTCTCTATTTCCTTGCATTTGAATTAAAGTATAGTTTTCCTTCCTTTGTCTTAGTCCTACTGACTTCCTATAAAGCAATACAAATTGACTGAGTAGTTTATTAACAGTAATTTATTTCTCAAAATTCTGGAGGCTGTCAGGTCCAAAAATAAGGTGCCAGCAGACTCAATGTTTAATGAGGGCTTTCTCTCTGGTTCATACATTATGCGTTCTAACTATGTCCTATTGTGGTAGAAAGAATAAACAACTTCCCTAAGAACTGTTTTACAAAACACTAATCCTATTCATAAGGCTCTTCCCTGATGACCTAGTCATCCCCCAAAGTCCCTACCTCTTAATGTCTTCATATTAGTGATTAGGTTTCAGTTATGAAATTGGAGGGGACACGTTCAGTCCACAACCCTGCTAGAAAACTCCTGTACTATAGTAGTACCCCAGATAAAGTCTGCTTACCATCTTTACAATCATGAATATTTTTTTCTATAATTGTCAGGTCTCATACTCTCAAAAGTAGAGAACATTTTCCTTTTGCATAGTCTATTCCTAGCTTTTAATTAGTGAGTATGAAAATATGTCTAATTTACAGCTAAATTTAAAGAAAAGTTGTTGATTGGGGAAGTGCATAGGATACAAAATAATGACAAGTTTATTAACACATCACAATTTACTTTCTCTACTCTTTTTAACTAACTACATGATCAAAAAATTATTTACCTAAACAAGTTTTTTCACTTAATCTATTTCCATGCCTTGCTTCAAAATATAACTTTACCTATAGGAAGAATAAAAATGCTATTTTCTAAAATTTCTAAACATTAATTTTTTATAACTTTTTCTGAAAATAGTGCCTCAAATAACTTTGCTCCACATAAAGTTCTTATTTTGGAAGAAATGACAATACTAAGAACCAATCTTCTACTAAGGATTAAAAGATAATCCTTAATGAGCCAGAACCTTCTAAATTTTCATATCTGAGATAAAACCTTAATCATGAAATTAGGAGATAAATACCATGTATTCCATGTTTGTAAATCATTGGAAATTAAAAATAAAACATGTCTAGATTTTTCTGAGATGAAGACAGATGACACAGTGTTATAACAAATCCAAGTGTTCAGGCATTATGATGCAGTCCCTTTGTTAGTTCCTCAAACTCCGTCTATCTATCACTGCAGGGCTCTGGGTTGATCATATTTCTGACCTTCACTTTTCTTATATGCACATTAGAGAAAATAATCCCACTTTACAGGATTATAAAATTATTATAATAATTTTAATGTGTATATACACACATGGAAACATAGCCTAATACAACATGTATTTAGTACATAATCAATATTTAAGGATTGTTATTTTGTTTCTACCCCGCTCAAAAAAAAAAAAAAAGCCCTCCCATCAGATATAGATAGACAAAAGCATGTTGATTGACATAGGGATTCCTCCTGGAATTTGGTGGAAGTCATTTTAATTGCACTAGGAAGTGCTATTTTAATTTACTACTCAGAGGCTAAAGATGTTAAGCACACTAAAGTATACCAGAAAGAGATGAAAAAGGGAGAAAATAAGGAAGGAAAGAAAGAAGAAATGAAAAACAAATGGACCTCTTAATATTTCAGTTATGCCCCAGTGGAAAAACAATGAGGATACACCTGATTATTCTGGTGCTCTGAATATAAGGGCTCTCTTTAAAGCCTTATTCTCTATTATGGGCTTCCAAGGTACTGCTTGATTTGGTCTAAAAACTCTCTGACCTAAGAGAACAAAGAAATACATTGTCATTTGTTCTCATCTGCTATATTTAATTTTACCTTTCTTAATTTCTAAGATTGAGAAACATTTAGAGAATAGTTTTTAAGTATTCTGGAGTCAGAATCTGAGCTTCAAGTTCTGTTACTGACTCTTTACTAGTTTTGTGACCTAAGGCAAATTGCATAACCTCTCTGTGTTTCAATATCCTTATCTAAAAAGTGGGGAAAGCAGTAATATCTACATTATAAAGTTGGTGTAAGGACTCAACAAGTTAATGCACATGAAGCAGTTAAAGAAGACTTGTTCACTGGATTTATTAGTATTATCATTTCGAATGTATTAGCTTAATCCCTGACTTGAAGTTTATCTTAGTCCACTTGTGTTACTGGAGTGAAAATAAAGAACAGTATTTTGATTTCCATTGTACTGGAAGATGGAAAGGTCAAGATCAGGCACCAGCAAGTTTGGTTTTCTGGTGAAGGCTACTTTCTGCCTCCAAAATTGTTTCTAGGTGCTGCATCTGTTGAAGGGAAGGAGCATTGTATTCTCACTTGGCAAAAGCAGAAGGCAAGAGAGCTGAATACTGCATGAAGCCTCTTTTATATAGGCCTTAATCCCATTTATGAGAGAGGAGCTCTTCTGATCTAATCACCTCTTAAATATTTCCACCTTTTAATATTATCACATTGACTATTAAGTTTCAACATCTGATTTTAGAGGGAGCACATTCAAATTATAGCACCTATACAAACTACAACATCTTCAGAAGGCAAAACCTTGTATGTATTTTTGGATACCTGGAATCAGTTTGAATCCAGACTTCATCTTTCACTGTATTACTTTGAGCAAGAAATTTATTTTTCATAGTTTCTTCATCCAAGACAAAAGAGTCAGTAATAATAAATTCCTTCATACCTCAACTGTTGTAAAGATTTAATTAAATCTAATACACCATGCTTAGTCTCCCAGCTGGCATATAGTAAAATCTCAATAAATGAAAAATATGTTTACTATATTAATTCATTAATTTCATTAATGTAATAATGCAAATATATTGGCATACTATGACCTTCAGAGTAGTGACGGCATTGCAACACTATGTATCTTAAGAAACTACAATTCTTGTCCTGAAAATATATCACAAAATATACCTTGATATTCTTGGAAGGTCAAGCAAAATACTTTTTTAGAGCATTCAAAATCATGCAGGCATAATTTGATTTACTTTTACCATTCTGGATCACTTGCTATTTTAAAATTAAATGCATTTTAACTGGAACATTAAAACAAAAAATTATACTTTTTAATGGGATACTGTGATGTTTTGATGCATACATATACTGTATAATGTTTAAATCAGGCAAAACATATAATTTTTCTCAAAAAATTATCATATACTTATGTTCAAATATTTCTTCTAACTTTTTAAAATGTACCATACATTATTGTTTTTTATAGTCTCCTAATGTGCAATAGCATACCAGAACTTCTTGCTCTATGCATAACTTAGTATTCGTTAGTGAAACTCTCCAAAAACTTCTATTTCTAATACTGTCTGTAGTCTCTGGTAGTCATCATCTCACTAATAACTTCTATGAAATAAGCTTCTTTTTAAAAATATTCTACAAATGAGTAATAATATAGTACTTGTCTCTCTGTGTCTGTCTTATTTCACTAAAGGATATTCAGTTCCATCTACATGGTCACAAATTGAGAATTTCATTCTTTTTTTATTTTTTATTGATTTTTTAAAAATAAATGAAAGCAGGATACATTAAAATTCTCATTACACATATAGAGCACAATTTTTCATCTCTCTGGTTGTATATAAAGTAGGTTCACACCAATTCGTGTCTTCATACATGTACTTTGGATAATGACGTCCATCACATTCCACCATCCTTGCTAACCCCCTTAATATTCCATTTTGTATATATGATACATTTTTTTTGTCCATGCATCTATTGAAGGGCATCTAGGTTTGGTTCTCTTTTTCTTCTTTACCTCTATCTTCCGGCCCTCATATCCTCAACATATGTGAAACCAAGAACTTTGCATGAAATAGGATTTTGAGGACTGAGTCATCTGAATCATATAATATAGAGGTTTTGTATATGCCATTTTTTTTTTTTAGCAGTTCCCATATGAGGGAACTCTCTCACCAAAGCTCACACCAGGTGGGTGGCACTCCGGTCACACTGCACACCTGTTCAACTAAGAGTTGATTTGTGTTGGGCAGCTACTATATTGGGTTACCACTGGTGGCCCCCCAGAGGGTGTTAGAAACCTGGTACCTGGCCAGCTGGAGATCCGATCTGGGAGCTGCCCCCACCAAATATGACACGGGAGGTGAGCCAAGATGAAGGTGGTCTGCTTCCAGCTCTGGGGCTTCTGGTGAGGTAGGGGGAGCTGGATGATGGCATTGTGCTGTGGTTAGGTAGCAGCTGAGTGACCTGACTGGGAGCAGAGTAAAGTCTTGGAGTTCTGCAGAGGTGCTGATAAGTGATGCTGCTAAGGCGCTCATGAACCCTGCGTTCGGGTTTTGGGTGTCGGGAGGCAATAGTCTGGAGTCCTGCTCCAATGCTGAGGCTCAGAGCCCAGAATGGGGTCACAGCACTGGTGATTTCTGTGGAAAGCAGCTATACAGGGGTCCTCTAACACTCTCCGAGATGCAGTATTCTGACGAGGTGAGATCTGAATCACGGAGTAACACAGAATGCTGCCTCCCTCTGGCCTGACATCTTCGTTCTCTTTTTTTTTTTTTTTTAATTACTGAACAGCATTCATCCATTGAAGTGCATTCCAAAAACTTAGTTATCACAACTATTACTGTAATAAACATAGAAGTATAGGAATCTTGTTGACATATTGGTATCTTTCTTTTGGATATCTCTATCTCTCTAAGACATTTTGGAATTCAGAGTTTGCATTTTGACTGACTGCAGAGTGATGTAAACCTACATTGTGTGTGCATGTGTGTGAGAGGAGGAAAAAAAGAGGGGAAGGAAATGACCAGAAATTAACATCACATACAAATAAAAACATTTGGAAATATAAAAACAGAAATATGTTAATTTGAATAATTTCAAACTTAAGTGAGATGCCTAGAAAAGATGAAGGTATAGGAGCTGCCTTTCAATTACCACTCAGGCATTGATCAAAATTATTTCTTAGATGAAATGGTGATTGTGGTGTTGGAACACAGGATATGTAGTTTTATCAACAAATAAAAAAGACTATTGGTTGTGCTTTAGTTTGTTACATTTCTTTTTAATCAACACTTTTGGTTCATCACAAACTGGGAGTGCAATCTCAACCCTCAAGGATAGCCATCACAATGAGACAGACAATAAACCAAGCGTATACCCCTCCCACTCACCAGGTCAAAAATGAAAAATGGTCCACCAAAGTCAAATTGTATACCTTGAATACAAATGAGAGGGAACAGACACTCAGACAATAAAAGGTGCCTCTGCATACAACACCTAAAACAATAGTGAGAAGGAAGGAGAAAAGAAGAATTGGAGGTTAGAAAGAGAGAATGTTGTATGAACAAGAATATTCATATTAAAAATCTATCCCCTTGGGCTGGAGTTATGGCTCAGCAGTAGAGCATTTGCCTAGCATGTGCGAGGCCTTGGGTTCGATCCTCAGCACCACATAAAAATAAAATAAAGGAATTGTGTTCATCTACACCTAAAAATATATTAAAAGAAAATCTATCCTCTCATCATATCCAGGTCAATATTTTTTAATAAGATGAATATTGAAAAGATTGTGAAGCAAAATAAGGAAATTAACATATAATTACATACACTAAAGAACTTAAAAACTAAGAATGATACAAATAATTTGAAATTTGGATGAAGTTTTCTAGGAAAAGACTATGTGGCAAACATGGCAAGATTTAAAATATGATAATGTCATTTGAAAGTTCATCAATTATAATAAATGTATGAGGCTGTCAAAGTTCAAAAAAGCTGCATAAAATATTGAGATAAAATTTGCTCTTGTTTTTATAAATCTATGATAATAATAATATCAGAACAGAATCTCATGATGAAGAAGAAATTCTGGAAAAAAATTCAAATATATATAATAAATTCACTTTCACTGGCATTTTAAATCAGAAAAAAATATGATATATATGCCTATATATGCCATATATGTATATATATATATATATATGTGTGTGTATGAATATATATATGAAAATAATGTCTTTTTTCTTCTTTTGCTTCTTGTCTTTAAATATATATATATTTATATATATATTTTATATGTATACAATATATATACATATATATATATATATATATATATATATATATATATATAAAATATGTTAAAGTGTTTATCTATGCATTATATTTTGTGGTGGATACCTTTATCCTTTATGAATTTTTTCATATTACTTTAGTCAGAAATACAATATTCAATTTAAAAAATAATTCATGTTATTAATGCTTGTTCACCTTTACTAATACTTTTTGATGATGCAGCAATATTCAAAGTGCTTTCATAAGCTTGCCATTTTTGCTTCATAGTTGTACAAATTGACTCTGGCAGAAATGATCATCAGTCTCATTCTACAGAATGAAACATTTCCTAAGATAATCATTCTAGTTGCTCTTTAATGTGAACTACCTTGTGAAGAGAGAAAGGACAGGTAAATGCATGACATTATGATTGAAGTTTCTTTTTTGATGATTGAGGAATTAGGGATGTTTAGTAATCAACAAAAACTTCTATGTAGTAATCAGGAGTTTCCATTCTGGCAGATTTCTCTTATATTTGACCAAATGGTAATTGATAACTAAAGTGAAATTTCACATAGCTTTGTGGCTAATTTCTTTTTTATGATCTACAACCAACTATAATAGGTATTTTATATTTTTAAATTATTTAAAATATTAAAATATGTTTCAAGGTTAAGGTGCACTGTTGTTCTTTAGAAAAAATTGATAGAACAAATGAAAGTACATGTACTTCCATTTTTTCCCACATTGGATGGAGAATGATAATGAAAAAAATAACAGATATTAAAAGACAGAGATTAGGAATACTTGTTGAGACTGTGGGAAAAAACATAACTTCTATAAAAAAGGGTTAATAATTCAGGACCTCAAACTCCTTATCAGTGTGTGATATTTTAAAAGCTGCCCCCAATAATATTATTGATTATTGTTTATTGGTGGAGAAACCCTATTGACATTCTTTTATGAGAATTTAAAGGTTTTATCGGAAACTTCCTCATCTTAATTTTGACAAATACTCCCAGATATATATATATATGACAAATCGATACAAACATAAATACTTGCCAATTTCTCTACCATTGCCACACTTACTCCTTAGTGAAATCAGAGTGAAGGTTCTGGGGTAGGATCAATATCATTTTATTACAGTGGAAATAGAAGATCCAGCACCAATTCATCTAATAAACTTTGAACATGGTTGGGAAATTCAGTAATAAACATAAAAATAAATTTAGAAATCTCAACTTCAAGTAAAGTCTAATAGGGTAAAAAATATTATACCTTTTGAATGAAACTAACATACTATGATAAAGGAAAATTAATTCATAATTTATAGAATCTTTGTCTGAAAACGCTTGTGTAATTCACCTTTTCATTTTTCATAACAATTTTGTTAGTGAACATCTAGTAAAAAACTGTAAAAAAAAGTTTCTATGGAAAAGAAATATTTTTTGTCCTTTAGAATTAAGTCTAACAATGCAGTCAATTGTACCATTTGTTATAGTTTGGACCCTTAATGTTCCCTCAAAAACTCAGCTTTTAAAAGCATGGTCCCCAATCTAGCAGAGTTTAGAGGTGGGACTTTTAGGCAATGATTAGATCATGGGTTTAGTCTCATCAGTGGATTAATTGACCTTGATTAATAATTTAATGGACTATTGAGTGATAACTGTATGCTGGTCGGATATAACTAGATGTTCCTGGAAGCATGTCTTTGGACAATATCTTGTCCCTGGCCCCTCTCTCTCTTGAACTTTACTTCCTGGCTGCTATGAGCTGAACAGTTTTTATCCTCCACACCTATCTGCCATGATATTCAGCCTCATTTCAGGGCCAGAGTAATGAAGTCAGCTGATTATGGACTGGAACCCTTGAACCATGAGTCCCATTTCTTGAGATTTCACTTAATTTATATTTGAAGTTAATATTTCTTTATATTTATAAATTAATTTTATCTATCTCATTGACACATTTATTTATATAAAGTACTCTTTAGTGATGTATCATGTGCTAAGAGCTGTAGATAGAGTAGTAAATAAGCAAAAGATCTGAACATAAATATTTAGTCAAGTTTAAGTTATTTGTAATTATACTGAATTGTAAAAAGACTATGCATACTAAGAAATTTATCCCTTTGGCATCAAGGGAAATTTTTTTTGCATCTTTCAATTTTAAAAAAAATATTTATTATCCTTTCCTCATAATTTTTTCTTCTCTCTTTTTTAACTTTATAATTTTTTGTTTGCTCTAGTTATACATGACAGTAGAATGCATTTATGCATTTATGCACTTTGATATATCATAAATAAATTGGACATAATTTTTCATTTTTCTGATTGTACATGTTGTAGAATCATATTGATCATGCAGTAATATATGTACATAAGATAATAATGTTTGTTTCATTCTATTATCCTTCCTATCCCCATATACCCTCCCCTCCCTTCACTTCCCTTTACCTAAAGTAAGTCTTCCCTAGTGCCTCTCCCTTATTATGAATTAACATCTGCATACCAGAGAAAACATTTGGCCTTTGGTTTTTGAGATTGGCTTATTTTGCTTAGCATGATATTCTCCACCCCCATCCATTTACCTGTGAATGCCATAATTTCATTCTTCTTTAAAACTGAGTAATATTCCATTGTGTACATATATACCACATTTTATTTATTTATTCATTTGTTCAAGGTGACCTAGGTTGGATCCATAGTTTAGGTATTATGAATTGAGCTGCTATAAACATTGAGGGGGCCACATCACCATAGTATGATGATTCTAAGTCCTTTGGGTATAAGCTGAGATGTGGGATAGTTAGGCCAAATGGTGGTTCCATTTCAAGTTTTCTGAGGAACCTCCATACTGCTTTCCATATGGTTGCACCAATTTGCAGTCTTGCCAGCAATGTATGAGTGTGTCTTTTCACCCACATACTCGCCAACATTTATTGCCATTCTAACTGGAGTAAGATAAATTCTTAGTTTTGATTTGCATTTCTCTAATTGTTAGAGATGTTGAATATTTTTCCATATATTTGTTATTCTATTGTATTTCTTCTCCCATAAAGTATCTGTTCAGTTCCTTAGCCCATTTATTGATTAGGTTATTCAATAAATTGGATGGATTCAAACTAAAAAACTTCTCAGTGAAAGAAACAATCAATAAATTAAAAAGACAGCCTACAGATTGGGAGAAAATCTTTAACACCTGCACCTTAGATAAAGCATTAATCTCTAGGCTATATAAAGAATTCTTCTCCCTTTTTTATTTTATTTTTGATGTGAAGCTATTAATATGTTAGGTGTCATTCATCATTGTTATCATTAACTTAGTCTTATGTTTAGAAAGATTTTCTGTACTCCAAATTTCTACATCCCTTCACAATGGTAGGGAGGCAAAGAAGAAACCCTATCTTTTACAATGAGTTAATTACCTTTTGATTGGACTTTCTCTCAATTAGCCTCTCTCAGTCCAAATATTTCTAGCACATGAAGTCACTAGCCCCAGATAAAGTACACATATACATGCTTTTTTATTTTTTCCCTAAATTATTTGGCTGCTTTGAATTAAAACTTTGGGATTTGAAAGTTTCTTAGTCTTCTCAGATTACTCTAATAAAAATAGCATAAATTGGCAACTAATAAAAAAGTAAATTTATTTCTCAGAGTTCTGGAGACTGGGAAGTTCAAGATTAAGGGCCAGCAGATTCAGTGTCTGGATGTTCTAAGATAGCCGTATTTTTGCCATGTCTTCACATAGTGGAATGGGCAAGGAATTATCTGAGGTATCCATTTTATTAAGGGATTAATCTCATTTATGAAGACTCTATGCTCATCACTTAATCACTTCCCAAAGGTCTCATCTTAAACACCTTTATGGTGCAGATTAGGTTTCAATGCATGCATTTTTGCAAGAAGAGAAATATTCAACATATTTATTCCACCTTTGGCCTTAGCTTATCCATGGCCTTCAAAAATGTAAAATGCTTTCATTCCATCCCAATAGCCACAAATTTGCTCTAGAACTAACATTATTTTTATACCTTTTAAAAAAGTAGTGCATTATAAATATACATAAATATTAAATTCATTGTGGTATATTCATATATATACATAGGAAAGTTTGGTCAGATTCATTCTACCAATCTGCCTTTTCATGTCCCTCCTTTTTTCCTCTCAATCCCCTTACTCTACTCTATTGGTCTCTCTTTTATTTTCATGAAATCCCTTTTTTCTTTCTTTTTCCTTACTTTTTTCCCACTTCTGCATATGAGAGAAAAATTTTGACCATTGACTTTCCTGGTCTGACTTATTACAATTAGCACTTAGAATCATGCTTTCCAGTTTCATCCATTCAACAGCAAATGCCATAATTATATTGTATCTGCTCAAATTTCTAAGCAGAACTAGTTGCTTTTGTTTAGAATTTTATAACACTATAATCCATTATGACTGGTAAGTATTATCTATATTTACATTCCCAATTTGAATCCTAACAAAATTCCCTTTTATCAATAAATTGCTGGAGAATAATTTCAATTGATTGATTACATGTTAATTTATACATGAAATTCCTAAGCTTATTATTTCTAGTGATATGAAAATAAGCCACTTCTTTGATGACTATAGCATATTATGTATATTTTATTAGGAAATGATTGATTTATAGCTACCTATAAACTCAACATTTGTGTATCTTCAGGTTTAGGCAAATGTATATGTGGTTCAGTCTTTCTATACACCTATAATTAGCAAAATTAATTTAAAGATTAACCTTTATCTTATCATTTGTTCTTTCAATATACTCAATATCCTTTAAATACTAAAATACGCAATATTGAACAAAAACTATATTTAAAAATATGACAAAACCCATGTACTGAAGATTTCTGCTTTATTAATTTTAATCTATATTTGAGGTTAATGTCTTCCCAAATACTTTATATGGATATCCTCTAAAATGTGTAAAGCAACATAGCATAATTAAAAATATATACAAACTATGTTTTTTCTCTATGCTCTATACTTGTCCTTATAAAATCACTTAAGGTTTGTAACATAAGCCATATTTTTTGAAGTTAGAAGCTGTGTCTGGAGATAAGGTTAATCATATTGGACACTATTCAATATTTCAAAAGGATCACTTGTTTCTTTTTATTCTGAAGTTTTAAGAATGAACAATTTCCATCCAGCCAATTTTATTTACTCTATTTTTGTAATAAAATATTTTAGGAACTATTATGGACTAAATTATATTTCCTCCCCCAAATTTATACATTAAAGCCTTAACCCACAATGTGACTATATTTGGAGAAGGATTCCTAAAGAAGATACTAAAGTTAAATGGCATCATAGGTGTGTGGTCCTAACCCTATATTACTGGGAAAAGAAACACCAGATTTCTCTCTCTCTCTCTCTCTCTCTCTCTCTCTCTCTCTCTCTCTCTCCCTCTCTCTCTCCCGCCCCTCCCCCCCCTCTCCATTCCCCTCCCTCAGCACACACAGTAAAGGTCATGTAAGTATGTACCTAGAAGACAACTTTGTGCAAGCGAGTGAGAGAGCCATCACCAGAAACTGAATTTTCTGGCATCTTGATCTTGGGCTTAAAACCTCCTGAATTTTGAGAAAATAAATACCTGTAGCTTAAACCATCCAAGTGTGCAGTATTTGTTATGGAGCCCAGCCTGAGTAATACATGTAGTGTTTAGTAGTATCCTGGGAAGTTTATACAAACAAAAGATGTTTGTTAAAATGTGTCATATGCAACATATGTTCTATGTGTAGAAGTTATTTGTCATACAAAAGAATTTATAAATTACTGTACAAGGATGTATGATAGGACTACATTGGTTTCTACAGCATAATATAAATAAATCATATATTATCATATAAAATATACAGAATCAAAGAATATGATTTATGTAACCTACAATTGAAAATGGGCTTCACTTTTCTGCACAAGAAACTTGAAATAAAAGTGAAACAATATTCCACTAAGCATTTATAATAAAACAATAAATAGAAGATAAAAAATTCAGCAAGTTATAAATCAATTTTTGGATAAACAATCTTCTTTTCATTTATTCTAATTTACAGGACACTTTAATTTCTTATGGTCAGTAGTTTAAAATAGATTACATGTTTAAATCTATATTCTATCTTTTTGCAGTAAGTGTACTGACCTTATAGTATTCCCAACTTATAGATTACTACAGTGAGTAAATGTCTTAATACATATAAAAAATTCAGGGGCCTGGGTTGTGGCTCAGTGGTAGAGTGCTTGCCTAGCACTGTGAATCACTGGGTTTGATTATCAGCACCACATATAAATATATAATAAAGAAAAAAATAAAAATTCATCAACAACTAAAAAATATATTTAAAAAAGAATTCAGAATAATGCCTAGCATATAGTTGACATTATCATCACTATAATTTGTGTAATGATTTGTGTTATTGAGATCATAATGAATTTGAAATAAAGGGAAGAACAATATGTAAGAAGGATACACAAATAAGTGTAAACGAAACCAACTGGTATAATGTTTTACATTTTATGGTCATTTACTAAGTCTTTGGAGATGAAAACTACAAGGGAATTGGAAGGTGGGCTTGTGAGGGTCCTAGTTAGAGGTAATTTTTACCTAAATTAGGGGTGATCTATTGAAGAGAAACTATAATGAATGTTAATTACATATTGTGAAGTCAGATTGATTCATACATATTTTAGATCAGTGGTTCTCAGCTTTGCTAAACAGTGAAATGACTTAGAAAACAAAAAGAAAAAGAAAAAAGACTTACTGGATCCTGGGTCCTATCCTTAGATTTTCTGGTAATGTTTAGGCTCCAAAGAGTTTTGTTGTTGTTGTTGTTGTAGTATTTCAATTTGCCCAGGTGGTTATATGAATCCATGCTTCAGTTATCCCATTTCTAGGTTTATCACCCAAAGGCAATTAAATCAGGATGAAAATGTACCCTTTGAGGGCAATGATTCTCAAAGTGTGGTTCATGGTCCAGCAGCATCAGCAATCACCTGGGAACTTGGAAATGAAAACTTTTGCATCTCACCCCAGAACTACTCAATCAAAACTGAATCAGGGCTGTTGACTTGAGGTTTACCATGTGCTCTATACACTTGTGGGACACATTAACATTTGAAAACTTTTATTTTAGAGAGTTAACCACTAAAATGCTTTGTCTCTCTAAGAAAAAATTGGTCTAAAAACATGAACACAAGCATAACCTTAATAAAAGATCAAGCAAACATTAAAAGGACAGAAAAAATATAAATTTTCAACTATAATGAAAACTATTAATCATTTTAATCTAATGAACATTACAAATCCCAGCACAGAATATCCATTATTTTCATATATATACACATATGTATGTGTATATATATATATATATATATATATATATACACACACACACACACACACACACACACACATACACACACACATATGTACACATACACACTGTATGGAATTTCAAAATAAATTTTAAAAAATTCATTCCCTGACCACATATCAACAAATTAGTAATTCATAATTAAAAGATAACACAATAAAAATAAGTCTCATCAAATTAGTAAATTCCTTGCTTTAATATTATGATATTTGAATTGTTTAGTAAAATGTCTCATCTCAGAATTACATACAATATGTTTGTTGTATATACTTGTAGTTATAAGTTGTATATAATATACTGAAAAGAAGTATTTAATAACTTAAGTATATCCAGGATTTATTTTTAAAATAGTTAAAGAGTAGTTTTAAAATATTTTGTTAAATTTATCAGAGCACATTTAATATGAGAAGACATTCAGTTTCAATGATATCATTTCTTATGCAAAAAGATTATTATGAGATAACTAAATGGAAATATTTTTAAAACAATAAATTATGAGCACAGTTAGAAAAAAAACACATTATCAATTACTTACTATAAATAAATGACAGATTTTCGCTATACTAAATGTTATAACATTTTAGTATATATTTTAAATCTCCACTAGTTTAAAATGCAAAGTGTACATATTTTCTGGATGGTAATTTGAAAAGAGCAGCATTCTAGTGATAAAATGTGCTGCTAAAAACATCAATAATGAATGCTAAAACTATGAATATTAATTCCAAAGTGCTAACTTTTTAAAGTAAGTAGTGTAACAATTTTATTATTAATAAACTGATATATTCTTATCTATACAAGAGATATTAAATTCAAAATTTTCAAATTCACTAATTCATCCAAAATTATTGAGCATTTACTCTGTGCCAAGCACCTTTCTAAGCACTATAATATTGTAGTAAACAAAATGGATTTGCTTTATATAAACTTATATTTTACGGGAAGTGACAATTTTTATGCAGGAATATTAATTATAGAGTATGATAATATGCTTAGAAGGATATGAGCAGTGTTCTGTGATAAAGATATTTATGGTTAAGCAGGGGTATTTTTTAGAGAAGACAGTTGGGAAGGCATTTACAGGTTATTGATATTTTAACTGAGACCTGAATTACCAGAATTTTTAATCATGTAAATATGTGAGGATATTGTTTCAGACTGCTAAGAACATAAGCATTTAGCTTATTACTTGATGAACTGACATATATGTGGTGCATAGTATATGGGTCTGGAATAGTGAGAGACATACAAGTTGAAATCTAGGGGAGAGTTCCTGTAAGACTTTATAGGCTATGATAAATAATTAAGATTCCATTATACACACAATGGAAACAATGGAGTGACATTTTTGTTTGAAATATCATTCGGTTCAGGAAAAATATAGAATAGAGAAGACAATCATACAAAGCAGAGACCAGTTAGAAAATTACTATTGTATTCAGATGAGAAAAGAGGGCATGTTTTGTCAGAATGATAACTTATGCATTTGTTAATATATGGTATAAGATAGAATAAAACTGAAAAAAAACAAATTTTTTCCTAAAGAGAACACAAACATCCAGATGATTTAAGTGTGCATTTTAAAATCATCCAAAAAATTAGTTGTAAAATTAAGACTGAAGTCTTGATTCACTGGAGGTTTTAAGAATAATTCTGCCTCTTGATTTTCATATTATCTTTACAAATCACAACTATTCCTATTGATGTAAACACTTGCTGAGGGCCATTGCTAAGTAAGAATGACGCATGGCATGACCCAGGTCATTTGCAGTGTCATTGCATGTAAGGTGACCTTGCTCAAGGACCAGGGCGGATTGGGGTTTGGGGCGTTCCCGGTTTAGGACAATCCAGGTTTAGGGCGGTTCCAGGTTTAAGGTGTACCCTGATGGGAATAGGGCATATCCTGCTGCCTCAGGCGCCCTGCTCCTTGAGTTCCCATTGAGTTCTCGTTGAGTTCTCGTGGGATTCAGAGAGTATTTGGGATTTTGCCCAGAACGTGATTGGGGCCCCGAAACATGAATTCCCCCAGAACGTGTTTGTAGAGTGCTGGTGTGAGTTCGGGAATAAAGAATTGCTGTTTGAATCTACAAAGCTGTGAGTGGCTCGTGATTTTGTGCCCAGCCAGACTGCAGCAGTGTAATACTTCGGCATATGGACTTCTGAAAATGCTTCCTGCTTTGTGGTATTTTTCAAGAATGCATTGCATTATCTATTTAGGACTTTTTGTGTTTCCATAAATATTTAAGATTAAATATCAGAATGAAATACAGGATACAGGAATGAAAAGTTTCCCTGTTAAAAATATTCAATAATCCAGGGGCTGGGGATGTGGCTCAAGTGGTAGCGTGCTCGCCTGGCATGCGTGCGGCCAGGGTTCGATCCTCAGCACCACATACAAACAAAGATGTTGTGTCCACCAAAAACTAAAAAATAAATAAATATTAAAGTTCTCTCTCTCTTTAAAAAAATATTCAATAATCCAATAATACAAACTTAAAAATGAATGGGAAATTTATTTTTGCATATATTTTTATGGAACTACCTGAACTGTATAGTCACTAGATGTTAATGCAGTGTTCTTGTTATCTGTGCCAAAAAAGCAACACCAATTAATTCAGTATGCTTGGACAATATACTTGAAAATTCAATGTAAATTAAATAAAATATATTGAAATCATATTTGGGGTGGGGTTACTGGGGATTAAACTCTAGAGCACTCAACCAATGAGCCACTTCCCCCGCCCTATTTTCATATTCTATATAGAGACAGGGTCTCACTGAGTTGCTTAGTGCCTCACTTTTGCTGAGGCTGACTTTGAAGTCACAATCTTCCTGCCTCAGCCTCCCAAGCCACTAGGATTACAGGCATGTGCCACTGTGTCTGGCTTGAAATTTTATTTTTAAATAATGCCCTCCCCATTCTCTAGACAGAGAAAACAAAATCTAGTCTTTTATGCTTTGAACTAAAATAATAAAAGCACTGTGACATTGAAATGATATTTTGATACTATTTTATGATAGATTTTTATGCTATTATTCATCTTACATGAAAATAGTATTTTTTATAACTTAATGGTATATAAGATATATTTTCCAAAACAGAATTGCAACTTTACAGATACTATATTAAGGTGATATAAAACACGTATGATTAATATAATCAAAGGCAAATTCCATTCTTACTCAATGATTCTATTATCTGCTTATTTATAAAATTATTTTCAAAATTCCATTAAGTCTTAATATATCTAATGTATTTTGTAGTTTCTTGAGAAATTTGTTTCTTATTATTACGGGAAAACAAGAAATAAAAACAAAGTTAGTAGTAGTTTGTATATATTCAGATCAATCCCTAACAGTAACACAAATAATCACCTATATCATAGTGCTATGCAAGGCCACTTACTAAAATAATTATATCCTGAATTCAAAAGTTGTTAATAAGTCAAATAAATATTCATTCAAACATTTATTGTTTTCTAAAATGAATATGATTTCAAAATAATCAAGTTATAATATGCTTATATTATAACCCTATATGTTTGTAGTTTCTAGTCTTACATTTAGGGTTATAATCCATTTCAGTTGATTTTTATATGTGGTGAGAGATAGGCCTCTAGTTTAACTCTTCTGCATCATAGATACTCAGTTTTCCCAGCACCTTTAATTGAAAATATATTCCTTTTTTTTTTTTAGCTTCACTAGACCAAAGTATCAATACTCACTATATTCCTTTTTTAATGCATGTTCTTACCATCTCAACTGAAGATGAGCTGACTATAGATGTGTGGGTTTAATTCTATGCTCTCTGTTTTATTCAATTTGTCTGTGTGTCTATTTTATAACAATATGTGCCACTTTTATTACTATAGTTTTGTATTGTGTTTTAAAATCATGTGGGGTAATGCTTCCTGCTTTGTGGTTTTGTTCAAGAATGTATTGTCTGTTCAGGAATATTAGGATTACTTTCAAGTTCTCTTAAGAAAGAAAAAAATATTTTAATATGGACTGTGTAGAATCTATAGATTGCTTTGTGTAGCATGGACATTTTAACAGTTTAATTCTGATCTGTGAACATGGGATTTCTTTCCAATGTTTTGTCTTCAACAATTTCTTTAATCAATGTTGTATACTTTTTATTATAAGATCTCTCACCATTGGTTAAATTTAATCTAAGTAATTTACTTTTTCGTAGGTATTACAAATGGGATTGCTTTAATGATTTTTTTCAGATAATTCACTATTGGTATATAGAAATATTATTGACTTTTTTGTATTGGTTTTATATCTTGCAATTGTTCTGAATTGATTTTTTAGTTCTAAAAGAATTTTGGTGGAATATATATATATATATATATATATATATATATATATATTCAAATACATGTATGTTTGAATACATATATTTCTTTCAATATTTATAAATTTGTGTGTGTGTGTGTGTGTGTGTGACTTTATCTGGTTTGGGTATCAAAGTAATGTTGCCCTCATATATGAGCTTGAAAAACCTCCTCCTTTTTGAGTGTTCAGAATTATTTAAGAATTGTTATTCATTATTTGTTAATTATTTGGAAGAATTCATCAGTGAATCAGTCTGGTCCTGGCTTTTCTTTGACGGGAGATCTTTTTATTATTAATTCAATCTCCTTACTCATTTGTGTTCTGTTCCGGTTTTTATCTCTTCATGATTCAGTTTTGGAGAGGTGTATTTGTTGAAGAATTTGTCAATTTCTGCTAGGTTACTGAATTTGTTAGCATATAGTTATTCATAGTAATCTCTAATGACCCTTTGTATTTATGTAGTTTCAGGTGTAATGTCTCCTCCTTCATATTCGATTTTTTTAATTTGCATTTTTTCTTATTCTGTGTCAATTTTCTTTATCTTTTAATATAACCAGTTATTTGTTTAAATGATCTTTTGCATCTTTAGTCTCTATATCATTTATTTATTCTAAGTTGTTTATTATTTGTTTCTTTCCACTATTTTGAGGTAAAGTTAATTCATACTATTTTTCTAGTTGCTCATGATAAAGAAATAGGTGGTTGTTTGAGATCTTTCTGCTTTCTTGATGTAGGTATTGGTTGATTTCTCTCTCAGCATTGTCTTTACTATATCCCAGAAGTTTTCTGTATATTGTGCTTCCATTTCAGTTAATCTCAAGAAATTTTAAAGTGTTCTTCTTGATTTCTTTATTGATCCATTAGTTGTTTAGAGGTAAATTGTTCATTTTTTATGTATTTGTTTAATTAGGAAGGTTTTCATTGTTGGTTTCTGGTTTTATTGCATTATGATTGGAAAATATATTCTACATGGTTTTTTTTTAATTTTTAAAAACAATTATTTGTACTTGGTGTATGACTTACCATCTGACCTATCCTTAAGAATATTCCATTTGCTGCTAAGGAAAAACTTATATTATGTACCCATTGGATGGAATACTGTGTAGATGTCTGTTAGGTCCATCTGGTCTAGGGTACAATTCAGTCATCCCAACTCTTTGTTAATTTTCTATTGGGTCAATGTGTCCATTGTTGAAAGAGGAGTTCTAAAGTCCCCTACTAATATTGTATTGGAATGTATCTCTGGCTTCAGGACTGTTAATGATTTTTTTAAACATTTGTGTGCTCCAATATTGGGTTCCTATATACTTAAAATTGTAAATTATTCCTGCTGAATTGAACACTTTATCATTATATAATGACTTTTCTTGTCTATTTTTACTGCTTATGATAGAAAGACTACTTTATTCATTATAAGAATAGATGCTACTCCTTTATCTTGGATTCAATTTGCTTGGGATTGCTCATTCTATTCCTTCACATTTAGTCTATATGTATGCTTAGAGGTGAAATGAGTTTTGTATAAGAACCTATAGTTGAGTTTTTTACTTCTATCCAGTCAATCACTATGTCTTTTAACAGAAGACATTAATACATTTATACTTCAAATAATTATTGATTTTAAGTTTTCCTGCTGTCATTGGTTTACTTCATTTATAGTTTTATTATAGTTGCTTTATTTCCCTTTATTTTACAATCCTCCTTTGTGATTACATAATTTTCTCTTGAGTGTGCTTTGATTCTTCACATATCAATTTATGTTATTTAAGAGAGAGATTTGTTAAGTTGAAATAATATTCTATTCTGCATATATTGTGGCCATAAAATATCTACTACATTAGCTTAATGGTGAACTGGTAATCAAACATTTCCTTAAACAATTGAAATGAAAAAAATCTTAGCCTTTGTAAATTGGCTCTGTGTTGTGCAGGTGCATGCCATCAAAATTCAGTCAGGCAGTATACATCTCCACGTTATCATTAATTCCTATTTGACATTTAGGATATTCTGGAGGTGAGCATTTAGGGTATCCTTAAATATTTTCTGAGCAAGTATATGTCCTTGGAAATGATCATGATTTCCTAAATTCCCTGGAACATGTTTCAGATTTTTTTTCAAACCTATTCTACAAAGCATCTAATTCCAAGAATTTGCTCCCAACCTGTTTTTGTAAGCTCATCATTTATTTCAGCAATTAGCTATTGTCTCAGATAACACTGAGTGATATATTTTCTTATAATTTTTCAACACATTTTCCCTTTATCCAGGTGACTGCCTCAGCACAGGAAAAAATATGATTTAAGCTAGATAAAGGCAAGTCTTTTGAACAGATTCTCCACATAGCCACCAGAAAGATAAAAAGAAAATACAAAAAGACCATACTTATTTGTAAATGAGGTACTTTCTGCTCCTTTATTATGGGTGCCTGAACCAGGAATGGTAGCTCGGATTTTTAATACCATCATCAAGCTAGTCCCTGAGGAATGGGACCAGAATAAATAAATTAGAATACCATCAAGATCAATGATCTTACAGAGAGTCAGTTTTTTCTTTAGTAAATATTTTGCTTGTTGAAAGCTTTTGTTTGGTTTACAGAGTTCCAGAAAAATCTTAGTCTTTCAGTTCTTGCCAGTGTTATTTTTTTCTTTTCCTTCCTTCCTTCCTTCCTTCCTTCCTTCCTTCCTTCCTTCCTTCCTTCCTTCCTTCCTTCCTTTCTTTCTTTCTTTCTTTCTTTCTTGGAACAAACTGGAATCAATTACTCCACCATTTTGCCGATATAACTTTTCCTATCATTCTTTTTTTTCTCTTCATACATGTACTTTGGATAATAATGACCATAATATTCCACCATCATTTCTAACCCCATGCCCCCTCCCTTCCCCTCCAACCCCTCTGCCCTATCTAGAGTTCATCTATTCCTCCCATGAACCCCCTCCCTCTCACACTATAAATCAGCCTCAGTATATCAAAGAAAACATTTGACATTTGTTTTTTGGGGATTGGCTAACTTCACTTATTTATCTTCTCCAACTCCATCCATTTACCTGCAATTGCCATAATTTTATTCACTTTTATTCCTGAGTAGTATTCCATTGTGTATAGACACCACAGTTTTTTTATCCATTCCTCTACTGAAGTGCATCTAGATTGGTTCCACAGTTTAGCTAATGTGAATTGTGTTGCTATAAACATTGATGTAGTATGCTGTTTTTAAGTCCTTTTAGTATAGACTGAGGAGAGGGATAGCTGGGTCAAATGGTGGTTCCATTCTCAATTTTCTAAGAAATCTCCATACTGCTTTTCATGTTGGCTGCACCAATTTGCAGTCCCACCAGCAGTGTATGAGTTTGCCTTTTCCCCCACATCCTCGCCAACATTCTTGATGAACAAAGTCTTTAAGCTCACTGTAGCAAGCAAAACAAAACAATCTTAGCTATTTAAGTTAAAGATAAGCCAATATTAGTAATAAGTTCAAAATTTAGAGGAAAATGATAGCATATAAAATACTATTATCTACTTAGTCAACATCTTCTCCCTCTGCATTTTCATCATGTACTAATTAGCATATAAATGATTTTATGTGACAAAAGGATAATTCAAGCCATTCAAATTGAAAAGATGGAAACCTGTGAGGTTTGGGGAAGTTACATGAGAAGATTCTACTTATAATGTGTTGAATTTTAGAATTCTTTAAGAAAACTTATACATGCATTCAAAGAAATCTTGCTAAGTTTTATAATATTCACTGAAAATATGATTTATAGTTTTATAAGGTATTGATAATATGTGATAAAGAATTATACTAATGGCCAACATCTATTAGATGTCTCAATGTACATTCTTTCCTCTATCTCATGCTGTTTCTTTTAGAAAAGTAAAATGTTACAAATATTCTAATATTACTTGAGTTAATTTACTTTGTGTTTCAAACTATAAAATAGTATTTCATAGTCATTAGTGGAGGAAACATATTTCAAAGTAGCCATGAAAAATAAAGAGGTCATTTTTAAAAATCGAAACATAAAGCAAAGGTTTTGAAATAGGATTCTAAAACTCTGCACTATTGCAGGAGACACTGACATTACTAATTTCTATATATTGTCTATGTAATTAAAGAGTACTAATTTGGGTCAGGGAAAATAATAGGCTGTGTGTACATTATGTATATAAAATAGAATACAATTTTCTATGGAGCAATGCAATCTTTTCATTTATGGATTAAACAAATATTTATCTTGTTTCTTTTAACTATCCCACCACCCTAACCCTAACCTTAACCCTAACCTCTAAGTATCAGAAGAAATATTCCTAAATAATCATGTTATTTTGAATTTATGAAGTGGATTAAAGACCATACTCTGTACCCATGAGGTGAAATGTAAGTATATTTTTGGAAATGTAATTCAGTCAAATCAGGCATGTCTTCATTCCTTGACATCTATCATCAAAATGTGAGCCCCTTTAGTTGTCAATATTTTACTTTGAAAACTATTGTTTTGTTTTCCCTTCCATCACCAAATGGCTGCTTGTGCCCTCCATTCCAAAAGGCTTCGTGGTGCACTCTAAAGTTTCATTTAAAAAAATCCAAACAATCTTTAAAATAAATACTGAATATAAAAACTATATTTTCTTAAATAAAACCTGGCCATCTTTTGATGATACAGCCATCTTAGAAATTCTTCCCAGTGGTAGTTTCTTATCCTTGCTAATTCCACAAACATTATGATTGCACTGTTTTTAGGGTCACACTTTTTTTTCTCAGTATTTTTTTTAATAGAAATCACTTGTTCAAATGTCCCTCTGTTCTTTTAATTTCTACTATTTAGTAAGGCATACTTCACTTTGCTTCATCATTTATATTTTTTCCAAGTATTTATTTTCTAGTTGTAGATGGACACAATACCTTTATTTAATTTATTTTTTAATGTGGTGCTGAGCATTGAACCCAGGTCTTCCCATGTGCTAGGAGAGCACAGTACCACTGAGCCACAACCCCCGCCCATCATCATTCATATTTGATATCAATTTTATCTTTTCTCTTCAGTTATTGGAAGTTTTGGTAGCTATGTCAGTCTCTATCCAGGCAAGATTAATGGAGATTTCATCATTTATGTGGATATTTATTTGAACATATCATCATCTACGTTTTGGATCTCTTTAACTTCAGTGACCTTGATTTGCCAATCCCATGACTGTAGAAAAGAACTTGACTCTGCAACCTCTTCTTGACCACTGGGTTATTATTTCTTACATATCATTGCCCTTCTTTCTTCACTTCCTACCTCTCTAATCTAGACTACTTGAAGCCTAACTGCAACCATATCCTTGTCAGAACTTTCAAACCTCCAACACCTTTAGTTCCATTACAATTTTTGGCAAAAATACAATTATGCATGAATACTACTATCTATCTTTATTATTCCTATACTCATACTAATGAATACCCTTGGAAATTCTCAAACAGAATTCACTCTTGATCTCTAATCAAAACTTGCTTTACAGAACAATTCTGCAAAACATTGGCATCCTTAACGTCACTATAATGTTCCTCACTTTAGACCTCTAGGGTAGGTGGAAATTGACTCAAAATTCATTTATCATTTATTAGTCTTTGTTTACACAACCTCCTTAGGGAAAAATATTGCTACTGTGTTTGGTCCTATTTAAAGCAATTTCCTGTGCCATTTTTATTATTGAGTTTTGTTGTTGAAAATTAATTAACATGAGTTTAACTCCCTTTGAAGCTTTTCTCTTGTCTTCCTTTTTCTTGTATTCTAGAAATAATACTACTTTGGGTACAGAGTTCCCTTAAGGCAGGATCAGTTGGCTCTTTCTTTTCTCTTTTCCTCCCTCTCAAATGCTACTTTAGACTATGAACACTTTCTCCACGATTCCTATTCTACCCATATATCCCTCACTCAGAAAATAATATTACATCTTATTTTACTATTCAGAGCTAGGTAAATATCTTGTGGGACTCAGTAAAAAAAAATTAAAAGCCATGACAAGAGTGTGGTAAACAATCTCTTCATCCCAAAATTTGAAGCCATAACTCCAGGTGAATAGTCAAACCCAAGAAATTACAATCTTCACACCAGGACACATTTGGTATATGAATTGGTGACAGGCAAGAATCCTACCACCTGCTGTTTGTGCTGTAAAACTGTCAGATCAAGAAAGTGATATCTATTAATTTGCCTTGATTTTAAATACTTTAAGCATACATTCTGCAATAACTGTCATTATGATCATGTTCATTCCCCTATCAGGGGTCAAAAAAAAAATGAAACACAATCACTATTTAAAGCAGAGAATGAGAGTTGTCTCAAGGTATCATCAGGAAGGAAGGGACCAGGTTGGGCCTGAAGAAATAGCAGTCGCTAAAATCCATCCTGGAAGATGGGATGATAGTATATACAGGGCCACACAGGAGCTGAGATGTGAAGCATAAAAAACAACAAAACATGAAAAGCAAAAATTGCCAAGAGTTTCAAGATAACAACTCCAATCATATTGTCCTTTTCTGAGCAGGACCTAATGCTATAGAATTGGTTGCATCTCTATGAAAACAAGAATGTATCAAGAACATAGAAACTAAGAGATTCAAATTCCTCCAGTGTTTTCTTTTTACAAATTTATCTGCACCCATGTGTACTGTTTCTTGCTTACCTTATAAAACTTGAAATAAATCCTTCTTATGCATAACTAAAGTCAATAGCTCTACCTTATATCCAAAAGCTCTTCTTTTCCCACATTCTAATTAAATTTTCTCCATAAAATATCCCATATTTCCCCTCATGTTCAATTTAATAACCTGACATTTGCCTGTAGTTACTTCTCTTATCTTTCCTTCAAAGCCAATCATTTGAGCAGTGTTTAGCACACCAACTCTTTTTATGCTTTCATCTTCCAATCATATATTCTACCTAAAACAGTGCAGTCTAGCTTATTCCTAAATGATTCTCCTAGATCTGCTTTCCAATAATCCCTACCAATATTTTTATGTTAATGCATTATCAAACAGAAAAATGTAGAACATTTATACAAGGGGACAGGTATGTAAAGGCATAGTGCCATGAAAAAGGGTGTGTCTGTGTGTGTGTTTATGTGTGTGTGTGCGTGTATTTCTCCTTGGCTTTCCTCTCATCTTTCAAAAGTTGTAAGTCTCTCATTGTGGCCTGAAGGGCATGCCTACATACTTTTGCTCCCTCTCCTTTTTTAAAAAAAATATTTATTTTTTAGTTGCAGTTGGAAACAATACCTTTATTTTTTTTAGTTTCTTTCTTTTTTAAAATTTTTTATTTGTTTTAGTTAGTTACATATGACAGTACAATGACTTTGACATATCATACATTTGAATCAGATGGGATATAATTTCTCATTTTTCTGAGTGTACAGGTTGCAGAATCACATTGGTAATGCAGTCACGTATATACACACAGCAATAATAATGTCTATTTCACTTATTTATTCTTATGTGGTGCTGAGGATCGAACCCAGGGCCTCATGGATGCGAGGCAGGAGCTCTACCACTGAGCTACAACCCCAGTCCTCCACTACCGATTTTAAATTGCCGTTATTCTTAGGTATCAACAGGTCTTGGGGTCTTATTAGTGATGTGAACCAAATTTGTGAAAATTCCAAGCCCCTACTAACTGCAAAATTTAAGCCATTACTACTCAGGTACAGGCTTCTGCCTGTGTCCATTCTGCTATAATTGGGAAAAGGAATACCAAGAAGAACCCAAATGTACGATATAGAATATATGTACAATTCTCCTGTCTCTACTATGTAACAGTAACCTTATTTCTTCCCTCCTATTACCAGGGTCAACTACTCTGAAAAAATAATAGCTCATCTTAGGGCCTTATGTTATCTGAACTCAAGGAGTCCATAGTACTTGGGTGGTAGCTGTAGATTTAAAATTATTGGCATACATCACAGGTTCACCCCTGTTGAGACTTCCATCTCTCTGGAAACTTCAAAGATGCAGGGAAAGAAAGTATAAAGTCTCCTTGTGGGTCCTTGAGAATGATGGTAATTGGGCCTCTTTTGCTGCTATCCCTTAATTCCTACCCAAGAATTCTTTTTACTGAGGACATACTGCTTCATAAAGTTCTCTTGTTTAATTTTTTTGTCTTCTAAAACTGTCTTGAACAGTTTAGACTGATATAACAAAATACCACAAATTGGGTGACTTAAACATTTTTTTTCTTGCTAAATGCCTAAGACCAGGTTTTTACCATTGCCAAATTCTTGGTGAGAACTCTGATCTTGGTTCACAGCAGGCTTCCTTCTATTGTTATCCACAGATGACAGCGAGAGAAAGCTCTGGTTCCTTAATTTCTTATAAGGGGACTTATTTCATCATGGGACCTCAAACTTCAAGACCTAATTGAAGCCTTAATACCTCCCAAATCCCCACTTCCACATACCATCACATTGGGTATTAGGGCTTTACCATATACATTTTATAGCATCCAGTCCATATCAGACACCAGACACATTGTCATTCCAACAATTTTCAAATCTCCAACATCAATTGGATTGTTCCAAAATGCAATTGAATTCTGATATTCAGTACCAAGAGTTATGGGCTGGGATTATGGCTCAGTGGCAGAGTGCTTGCCTCACACATATGAGGCACTGGGTTTGATCCTCAGCACCACATAAAAATAAGTAAAATAAAGGAACTGTGTCCATCTACAACTAAAAAAATATTAAAAAAAAACATACCCAGAGTTAGCTTAGACCCCATAATCTAAGGACAAATTCTTTCAATTCTAGCATTAAATATGCAGCAATAAGACAGATCCTATCATTTAAAGGCTCAGTCCCTCAAGACTGTCCTTAAATTAGATGTTATCCATAAACCTTTGTACTTGTACTTTTGCTTTATCAGCTATAAATTCAGGGATCCATACAACAAACTCTCCCTTTTGATAGTTTGCAAAAATATCTCACATAACTCAGTGTTATGATTATAATTTTATTATAAATAATAGAACTCAAACAGCCAAATGAACAGGAAAAATAGGGCAAACTATGGAGAGGTTGAGATGTCGGATGCTGAAGCTTCCATGTCCTTTACAGTCATACCACCTTCCCAGAACATTCACCAGACTAGAAATTGTTGAATATTTAATGAGATTTTATGATAGAAGAAAGATATATTAAATCATTTCCCTTTGGTAGTTGAAATCAATCTCCATCCTCTTCCCCTCCTGAAGTCAAGGGGTAGAATGAAGCTGAAAATCCTAGCTCTCTAATCAAGTACTTAGTTCCTGGAAAACCATCCAGAACCAACAACAATCACCTCCTTAATGTCAACTCAGGTATGATATTAAGGATCCCATTATAAATAGCAAAAGACATTCCTATCATTCAGGAGATTTCATCTGTTTAAGCAGAGCTCTGTGTCAGAAACCAGTGGCAAAGATAGAATGCATATTTTTAGTGTGTTACCAGCAACTTTCTAATTTTTAACCATAAATGTCTTATGATGATAATAAGTTCATAAAAGTAAAAAATTACTGGCACATTATTAGTGTCTATTCAGTCATTAAGAATCAGACCAGTCCATCATATCATGTTGTATAAAATGCTTCTTAGAGCAGGGAAATTATTTTTGCAGGCTTCCATTGGATCTTGTCAATTCCCCAAGGAGAAGTAGTCTCAGTAATGTGGGCCTTTACTTTTTGAGCCTCTGGTATAATTAAGTTAATAGATAATATCACCTTTTGTTCTGTGCCTCTTTCATTTTTCATCCTCAGCTTTTATTCCTCCTCCTCTCCATTTATACCTGCCTTATCTATTTTGTGCTTTTATAAAATATCCATGAGATTGGGTAATGTATAGAGAAAATGATTTATTAGGTTTATGATTCTGGTGGCTAGAAAGTCCAAACAGCATGGTACATTATCTGGCGAGGGCCTGCTAGCTGTGTAACAACATTCTGTATACTATAACAAAGTAGGAACGTGGATGAGAGTGATGAGTTAACATGTGTAGAAGAGGAAGGTCTCATGATGAGATTATGAGAAAGCAAGAGAGTGAGCAAAGAAAGTCAAATTTGCTTCATAACATGGTAACAAATACAGTCTCAATGTCCCTAAGTTACTCCCTCAAAATAGTCATTAATTCTTTCTAAGTGTAGATCCCTAAAGTAACCCAGACACCTCCCACTAAGCCTAATCCTTAAAAGTTCTACCATCTAAATACTGCCACACAGGGGACCAAGCTTGTAGCACATGAACTTTTTAGGAACAAATCACATCCGAAGTAGAGGATTACCCCAAATTTGTACCTCTGGATGAGACATTAGGTCAAGCCAGTGTATTGTCCTAGATTACAGTGAAGTACATACCTTCTCATCAATCCACTTCCATTCAGATAATTTATGTTTATACTGGTATAGGATTAGTGGGCTATTTTTACTACTATTAGTGGGTTATTTTAAGCATACAGGTGCATTTACTGCAAAACCCAATCTTGCCATATGAGATAAAGGCATAACCTGCCCCATCAGACAATTAGAAATTCTGACATAAAACAATAAAATATATAGCTACAATTTCTTGCTAAGGAATCATCCCTGCTTCTGGCACTTGCAGTTTAATCTGTGATCTTGTGACTATTTTATCAGGTAGGAAGAGTTCAAGTGATAGATATGATGAAGGAGGAAAAATGTATAGTCATCACACCAACATTCTCAGCTCTTAGAAAGCATTGCGTAATTTATATGAGCATGTTCTCCCACATTCTATTCTCAAGTTCCACCAAAAATATGGGAATATAACTAGTGGAAAACTACCTTAGACTCCAAATCATGTTGACTGGGAACGTAGCCTTGTCAAGGCATGTTAGCTATCCCTCTGTCCCTATACTTACCTCTGTTTTAGACAAACAATGCTTCAATTGACAGTTCCAAAGCTCTACCAAAATTTTACTCTATGGAGAATATTTTTTCCTCATTGTTGAACATTATAGGCTAAAAAAAATCTTCTCTTTGCTCTGAAGAAATGTGATTCAGGGGCCCAAATTGGTGTGATGTCTTTTGTTTTAGTTCATTTATAGTCTCTAAGTATATGAATCTGCCACTGGGTATGCAAAGCCCTTGCAAAAATTAGTGTTTAATCCTGTCAGTATCCATGTATACCCTCCTGGGACTACAAGCAGCACTGTGACTTGACAGCTATGTTCACAGACTTTGCCCCTGGGAATCTTCAGTTTCTCTTTCTCTTATTGGCAGACAAAACAGTTCTTATTGATTGGTATTTTGTGCCTCAAAGACTTTGAGATGGATATATCTATATTTAGCATATATTTGTACTGCTGCAGTAGCTCTTTACCTACATCTACTCATTTCATGGATTCAAGTGATAACCAACACTGTTACCCAAGGATAGCTACTTGTCAATTTCAGTCAATTTCCAAACCCAGAAAGAGATTCTTCTGATGGGGTATCAACACGTCCTACTTTAACATACCTTTCCATTTCTCATGATTTCCCAAGGAGTATGCCTCATAAAGGCACACTTTTTAAAACAATTATTTATTCTAATTTGTTATATATGGTAGAAGAATGAAATTCAATTCATATTATAAAAATAGAGCACAAGTTTTCATATCTCTGATTGCACACAAAGTAGAGTCACACCATTCGTGTCTTCATACATGTGCTTAGGGTAAGGATGCCCATCTCATTCCACCATCTTTCCTAACCCCCTGCCCCCTCCCTTCTCCTCCCTCCTCTTTGCCCTGTCTAGAGTTCATCTATTCCTCCCATGTTCCCCCCTCCGTCAACCCCATTATGAATCAATATCCTTATATCAGAGAAGACATTCGACATTTGTTTTGGGGGGATTGGCTTACTTCACTTAGCATTATATTCGCCAACTCCATCCATTTACCTGCAAATGAAAGGTGCACTTTTGATGAACCATTTTTCATTGCCCTTCTGTCTGACCATATAGCCAGACCATTGCCAATTGCCTATGAATTAGTAAAAAACTGAAACTCTGTGGTACACATTATGAAACTCACTAAGCTGATTTGTTTTATCTCCTTTTATCAGAATGGTGGCCTGCCACACAAGATGTTGTCCATTCATCTTGGAACAAATATTTGTAAAATAAGCAGCTCTTTATAAGTTATTTGAGTATTGTTTTAGGGCCTTGTCCAGATAGTAATAGTCTTCAGTAGATCCTGATGCTGTTCCAAAAGTAATCCCACAATGAAAGAGTCTTCTTGCTCAATATAACAGGTAATTCTTTCTTTCTTCCAGTAGCATATCCCTGTACAAATAAGATCATTTTATTGTTGAAATTCTCAACACTGTCTCCTCTGTTAGAGCACTTCTCTAACATTACCTGGAATATCTGCATCTTAGGTTTCAAGATTACTTATGTCTTTAATCATAGGGGAAGTTTCAATTAATATTGATAGTAAGCTAGTCATTGTTCTTAATTCTAATTTCCAACAGTTAATGCTGTGAGGTACACACAAGCTATTATAATAAGTCCCAGTTTAGGTTCCACATAAAGTTTTTTTTTATACACAAAAAAATTCTATAACAGTACTTGGAGTGTTCTTCTATACCATGTGGACTTGGAGAATCTTAACCATTCCCATTTAACAAATCCAATTAAAATTACTTGAATGGGATTTATATGCCCTAAAGTTTTATACTACTAACCAGGGGAAATTTTCCCTAGTGAAGCACAATATCAATTTCCATATTAATTCAGGTAAAAGAAATATAACTACCACTTCACATAAAACCTGTTCAGACATCAATTTTTATCCAAATATTCACTTAAAGTGCATTGATTTTTACATTCCCAACTGTAGTCTCCATTAGAACTTCACAACAAGTTTTGGTTGGTGGAAAGTGTTACTGTAAGTGTTCCCAAGTGAGATGTAATAACTATTCCCATAAAATATCCAGGTAAAAATGAGACACCTTTACATAAATGGGATGCGTTTGCATAAAGCCTTTTTAAAAATTGTAATTTGCATGCAAACTTCTAGCTTTATTTTATCAATCCTTAACATTTCCATATTCTATCAGTTCAATTATAAGCAACATTAGGAATTAACCAATAAGTTTTGGTATCAAAGTGTAGGATATTCACGTAAAGTGAATATCTATGTTAAAGTCCTAGAAATTTCTTTATTCCACTAACTGATCATTTCACCTACTCGTGTGCATAAGGCATTGTGACACCAGCAAGGGATCAAATTTCTAAATGATCTTTCAAAAACTTTGGTAATGAGAGAAGAAGAAAATTAGGCAATAGATTGAGGTATCTGATAATTGAAGGGATTTAGTATCTAGAGAGCATTTTTTTAAATCAGCAATCCCAAGTATATCTATATAACAAAAATAGAAAATCAGTTGAAATGAAGAAATTGAAATAAGAAGATATAAGAGTTCAGCAAAGGTTGTGGAGAAGGTTGGAAGAAATAAAAATAAATAAAAATTAGGAATCATTGTAGAAAAGGCAAAATAAAGGTATTTAAAGATTTTATTATTCTTGATTCATTCTATAATGTTATTACAGCCAATTTCCTATTGCCCATTACAACATAGGGCAAAGGTAGGGAGAATACTAAATGGAATATAATCAGAAGATCTGGGTTCTTCATGGTCAAATTATAAGATAAATGATATTTATAGTAGCATAGTGAAAATAATACATGGGATAGAATTAAAATGTTACCTTTGTGAATGAAAGCAGAGTTTTAAAAGAGATGATGACATGGAATTGTTTTGAATGGAGAGGAAAATAACAAATAAAAAATATGGAAAAATTCATTCAGAAGTTATATATCATTTTATATCAACTCCTAGTACACTATTGTGTACATGGGTAAAAATCATGTAAAAATGTCTTCAAAAACTAAATGATGCTATTTGCATCTTATCCTTATCTGATAATTTCCTTCAAAGTACTCCATACAGCAAAAGTCCCTAATGTAATTTCTAGAAGTTAAACACTAATGCATTAAGTTCTTAATATTGAAATGCCAATGGTAAACCTTCACTGAACTAGAGAACTGATAAAATCTGGAAAGATGAATCTATGGTACACTGCTATGTCAGCAAACTTACAATTTGCTGAGTAAGAGTTGATAAACAACAAAATCAATTTAGACAATCATATCAGTTAATCCATTCTAGTAGGTATTACCAACTCTAGAGAGTATGTTAGGTATTACAATAAGTGTGAAAGGCTAGAAAGAAAATATTTACAAATATCTCTCTTGGCTGCATTTTTCCAAATATTTTTTCTTACTAAATACAGACATTTAAAATAATTTTTGATAATGTTTAATATCCCTAGTGTAAATCATTGTTATACCCATACGGAATTTACTGATAAGGATTATAATAAAAAACATAACAAGCCTAGTTGGAAAATTAATTTTGATTATAATATTCTTTTTTTTAATATTTATTTATTTATTTATTTTTAGTTATTGGCGGACACAACATCTTTGTTTGTATGTGGTGCTGAGGATCGAACCCAGGCCGCACGCATGCCAGGCAAGTGCGCTACTGCTTGAGCCACATCCCCAGCCCTATAATACTCTTTTAATTACAGCATGTCTCTACTCAATTCGAGTATGATTTTTTAATTACAGTTTTAAAATACTTTTCCATATAGCTCAAATATTCTTATTTCTCAAATTTTTTAATGTTTACATTTCCTTGAACTCAAAGAAACACAAACATAATAACTTTTACTGAACCAACATCTTTATAGCATGAAAAGCTGTATGCAAACCTTTGGATTTAAAACTCAGTCAGTTCTGAGGTATATGACACATTAAAACCTACACTTAAAGAGTTTTATTGAAAAACAGATAATGTGGGCTGGGATTGTGGCTCAGCAGTAGAATGCTAACCTAGCATGTATGAGGCCCTGGGTTGGATCCTTTTTTTTTTAAATTTACTTTTTAAAAGTAATTTTTTTTAAAAAGGTACAATAAAAAACATATAATGTATTGCTTGTAATGAAATGGTGTTTTACTATAACTACTGCTTAGTTGGACAACCTTTATTAATACTCACCCTTTCTTTAAATGGAATACTGTTATATTAAGTGTCAACAAAAGGAGCCCAATGCAACAAATGATCTCTGAGAGAAGTTAGAAGCAGGACATTCAAAAGGATTCTTTATATTTTGCTAGGAAATATCATATCCAAACACTAATACATTACTCTCTTGTGATTAACCTATTTTACAAGTTTAATCTTAAGAATTAACTTGGCTTTGGCATTCCTATGTGTATAATTTTTTTTTCAATTAAGAAAATAAGGATTACATGGACACTTCAACAATCATTCTATTTGTGTCAAATAAAACACATGAAGAAGTCATTCTGTGATAAATGCAATGAATTGCTCAGGCATTTGTTAGTGTAATTTTGGGACACAACCTGCCACTCAGCTCACAAGATAAGCCAATAACAGATGGGCTAATGTGAATAAGATTTACCATTATTAGATACTCTGCTTTATTTACCTTATTCCTAAATCTTTCTTCAGCTCACACATAGAAATCTCCTCTTTTTTTGGTTCTGGCTCTGGTTAACCTTAAAACTACTAAATCATGAAATAGATTAAATTATATGCAAATCCCTTGCCTTGTAATGTTAAAGAAATTCAGCCTTTCACTCTCACTCTTTGCTCTTTGTCAACTATAGAGCATGTTTGTGGTCTTTACTTTTACAGAATCTGGACACAAAATGATCCTGTTGGTATAGAAGTTAAGTATCATCTGGGTGCTTAAGAATTTATCTCTATTATCAGGGCAACCAGTAAAGGAAAAGTGCAAGGTAAGTGATTTAAAAAGTAGTTGGGAACTGGGGGTGTAGCTTAGTGGTAGAGTTTTGACTTACCATGTGCAAAGCCCTGGGTTTGATATCCAGCAGCATACACACACACACACACACACACACACACACACACGAAGGAAGTAATAAAAGAAGGAAGGATGGAATGATGTTTAAGTGGGGATCTGGAATATGATAAGGAACATAGTATTTGAGAAATTTTAGGTTTAAAACGATCTAGAAAGAAAGAGAAAGAATGATTTCAAAGAAAAAGAGCATTGGAGAGAACAGACTACCTGGCTGCATGGATGATTATAATAATTCTGTCAAGCCAAATGAAAACACACTTGTTTTTGAAAATTCTATCCAAAATGATTATAAGATCTTCCTAGATAATAATGACACCATTTAACAACCATCATTATCTGTAAAATATTTGGTCATCAAATCTCAATCTGTGATTTCTTATTCTAGCTCTTGACACAAATAGATGCCAAGTATATAATTATTTTATGATTTTAGTGCATAATAGCTATACATAATAGTGGCATCCAGTATGTATTTATTGAAACAACCATCACATATTCCCATAATTTAAAGATTATCCTTAATTTATTGTGAATCAATCACCATGACACTTAAACTATTTTATAAGGTTGTGTCCCCATCCCCCACAAAATTCATATGTTTATGTTTTACTTCCCAGTTTCTCAGAATGTGATCATATTTTGGAGATCATGATATTAAAGAGGTAGTCAAATTAAAATGAGGTTATTAGTGTAGGCCCTAATCCAATATGACTGGTGTCATATAAAAAAAAAGGGGGGAGAATAGGACAGAGACACAGAGATTAGAACATGTGAAGACACAAGGAGAAGATGGCCATGTATCAGTCAAAGAAAGAGAACAAAAACTTCTTACACAAACTTCATAAGAAATCAGTCCTGTAGACACATTGACCTTGGACTACTAGCTACCATAATGGTACAAAACACATGTCTGTCATTAAAGCCACTTAGTCTGTGGCACTTTGCAAAGAAAGACCTAGCAAACTAATATAGATATTTTTTCAGTTATGTGTCAATCAGAAATTCTCTATTTTGAGATAGTTTCAAAATGATATTGTTATTAAAAAAAGCTATATTTAGGTGGGTTAAGAAATATGATGGAACAAGAATTGAAACATCCCTGCAGATTATTTTTTCTGGGTACCTTTTGCTATACTCATCCTTACCTCCTCTTCTGCTCTAGTCTGAACATACTAGCATACTCTAGATCAGTTTGGAACCATGGATGAGAGTTAACAAAAAAAGTTGCCAAAATTTTACAAAAATGGACTCTAAACAATTATACATGATGCATTAGACTCATACATAGCAACATATATGAAATATATAATGATAATTCAGAGCAAGAGAGAATTGACAGAGTTTTTAAGAACATGAATTTCAAAGTTAATATACTGTTTTCCATATTCATTTTTAATTTTTTAAATGATTTTTTTTAGTTATAGTTGGACACAATACCTTTATTTTATTTATTTATTTTCATGTGGAGCTGAGGATCGAACCCAGGGCCTCGCACATGCTAGGTGAGTGCTCTACTGCTGAGCCACAACCCCAGCCCAGCTTTTCCATGTTCTGACTGTATGACCTAAGACAAATTTTGCCTTGGTTTCCTCCACATAACAGTCAAATAAAGATGAATAAGCTCTGCAAATCTAATGAACATCACAGTGACAATAATTAATTAATAATTCATTGTATTCTTAAAATTCAAATAAGATATCTAAGAGATTAGACTTTAAATGTTTTCTCATTCCAATTTACCTCAGAAAAGATAATCATATGAGGAGAATAGTTTGATTACCTTGATTGAAGGTATCATTTCACATTGAGCTGTATATCAAATGTATACAATTATTTTTAATCATATTTCAATAAACTTTAAAAAAGTAAATAATTAAAATAGTAAATTTACTTAAGGGAAGAATTCTTAAAGACATAGTCATTCTTAGAAAGCAAATGAGAGATTAAAGTAGATGGCAGATGTGAGCTAGGCAGTGAATCCCTTCAGTACATTACCCAAGAGAGCAGCAACAGTTGAGAAAATACTTCTTCACAACAGAACACCCATGGAATGTCCACAACCAGAGTTTCTGTATGCACAGTCAGCCACCAGGATCTTCACTATCTCAGAAAGGATTCTAGAGGGAAGCCAGTACCCAGTGACCCATAACAACTACAGACACACTTCAGAGCCTGCATCCTGAACTCCTACACACAATAGCAGACCTTAAATTATACTACAGATCTATAGTTACAAAAACAGCATGCTACTGGCACAAAAACAGTCATGAAGACCAATGGTACAGAATAGAATTCACAGAGATGAACCCACATATGTACAGTTATCTGATATGAGAAAGGCACCAAAAACATAAGTTGGAGAAATCAACTCAAAGTGGCCCAAAGATCTAAAAATTAGACCAGAAACTCTGCAATTGCTAGAAGAAAATGTAGGCCCAACACTCCAACATGTCAGCTCAGGAATGGATTTCCTTAAGAAGACTCCTAAATTGCAAGAAGTAAAATAAAATATCAGTAAGTGGGATGGCATGAAATTAAAAAGTTTCTACACAGCCAAAAAAATAAGAGCAGGAATAAATAGCCTACAGAATGGAAGAAAATACTTGCTACCTGATCCACAGGGCTTTAATATACAGAACACACAAAGCAATTTTCAAAAAAGAGCACCCCACCAAATAAACCAATCAATAAATGAGGAAAAGAACTAAACAGACACTTCTCAAAAGAAGCAATACAAATGGTCAACAAATGTATGAGAAAATGGTCAACATCTCTAGAAATTAGGAAAATTCAATTTAAATTACATTGAGATTTCATCTCAGTCCAATCAGAATGTCAATATCAGCAATAAAAATACAACACATGTTAGTGAGGATGTCGGTAAAAGGTACACTCATACATTCTTGGTGGAAGTGCAAACTACTACAACCATTCTAGAAAGACGTATGGAAACTCCTGGAAAAACTATGAATAAAAACATCATATGATCCAGCTATCCTACTCCTTGGTACATATCCAAGAGATTTATAATCAGCATACTACAGTGATGCAGCCACATACATGTTTATAGTGGCATGATTCACAATAGCCAAGCAATGAAACAAACCTAGGCAACCTTCAACAGATGAATAGATAAAGAAAATGTGGTGTATGTATACAATGGAGTATTTTATAACTATATAGAAGTGCCGCAGTCTGGCTGGGCACAATTCAGGAGCCACTTGTCAAAAGAAACAAACTTTATTTTTAGAACACACACACCGCACCACACAGTTCTTCAGGAATTCCCTCAGAGACCAACTGCCACCACCGGCTTCCCACAAGCCTCTCAACCTCCCCCACTCCTCCTGCTCTTGAGGCTGATTGGCTGGGTCGCATGGGCAGAGCCAAAAAAAAAGTCCCCCAATGAGCAGCTCAGTGGTCTGAAAGGGCGGGGAAACAGCCCAATGAGCATCACCTCAGAGGAGCCAATGAATTGGCAGCTAGAAGTTTGCTGGGGCCACTGTGAGCCAATCATCAGCTGGCAGCTGGAAGTTTGCTGGGGCCCCTTCGGCTGTGGCTCTCAACATAGAAGAATGATGTTATGGCATTTGTTGGTAAATGGTTAGAACTGGAGACTACCATGCTAACTGAAATAAGCCATTTCCAAAAGGCCAAAGGATGAATATTTTATATGCTTGAGCTAATCCAAAATAAGGGATGGTTATAAAAAATAGAAGAAAGATCAATGGAGTAAATGAAGAAGAGTGAAGTGGAAGAAGGAGGGATGGAATTAAGAAATATCAGTGGAAAAAATCTGACCTAATTTTTCATTGTACATATATGAATATACCACAGTGGCTCTCTCCTTCATGTACATCCACAAGATACTAATAAAAACAAAATTGGAAGTAAATAGCAGAAAGATCATTAGAGTAGAGGAAATAGAATATGTGGAGGGAGAGGACTAGGGAATACGGATGTACTGGGGACTGAATTAGAACAAATTCTATTCCATTTTTTCATATTATGTGAAAATGAATCCTAATATTATGTATAACAAAAAAAGAAATAATAAAAATTAAAAGTAACCCAAAAGGAAATAAATCCTGTTAATAATGTCTAGTTTTATGTAATCTTGAACAAAACCTCTTTCTGTAAACAGTATTCTAAGGTTGTATACATTATGTTATTGAAGTGAAAATAATAAAAAAATGTCTTTGAAATACTTGGGTAGTGAGAGGAAGCATGGGAGGAATTGACAAACTCTAGATAGGGCAGAGGGGTGGGAGTGGATGGGAGGGAGCAGGGGATTAGCAAGGATGGTAGAATGTGATGGACGTCATTGTCCAAAGTACATGTATGAAGACACAAATTGGTGTCAACATATTTTATATACAGAGATATGAAAAATTATATATGTGAATAAAAATTATGATGCATTCTGCTGTCATGTATTTAAAAAACACAATCAAAATATAGCATCTATATGATGAGGTTGTTATAAGGATTAAATGAGTGAGTTCATATGACACCGCTCAGAACAGTGTCTGCCATATTGAAAATGCTGTCAAAATTAAGTACAATTATTTAAAATTCATGCCATTCATATATGACACAATGCACCAAATATAAACATTTTCACAACTTAACTTCAAATTTGAAAAACACATTTATAAACACATTATAGTGATTGCTTATATATAGAATGACTGGAGTTAGAAAATTAAAACAAAAATGAAGGAATGATTGAATGAATAAATGGAAATAGAAGTAGACTGAAGAGTGGCTTCATAGAGGTTGGGGATTAGTAATGTGCTGTGAATTGAAGAAGGAACTGCATATCTGTGCTTGTTGTTGCACCATTTACAATAATCAAGATAGGGAATCAACTAAGATGCCCATTAATGGATAAATGGATAAAGAAGATATGAGTGACTCTCCTCCATATGGAGATGTACATATATAGATATAGATAAATGTTATGGTTTGGATCTAGAATCTCCCCCTAAAATCTCATCTTTTGAAAGCATGTGTTAAGCAATGCAGCAATGTTCCTAGGTGAAATGATTAAATCTTGAGAGATGTAATCCTGTCTATGAATTAGTCAATTTCAGAATAACAATTTGAAGGGACTACTCGTAATAAGCACAGGCAGGTGAGGCATGACTGGAGGAAGTAGTTTACTGGGACTGTGGCCTTCTGGGCTATTATTTGGTTCCTGACCCCTACTTGTATCTTTTTCTTTCTGATTCCTGGCTGCCATGAGTTGTGTCATGATATTATCTTTCACCTCTGGTCCAGAATAATGAAGTAGTACAATTATGGACTGACAACCCTGAAAGTATGGATTGAAAAACCATCTTTTTCTTTTCTAAGTTTTTCTTCTCAGGTATTTTGTTCATAGTGATGAAAATCTGATTAACACTACACACACACACACACACACACACACATATATATATAAACACAGTGGAATACTGTTTTTATAATTTAAATAAGTGGTATTCTATTATTTACAGCAAAATGGATGAAACTTGAATACATACTAAACAGAAAAATAAATATTACATTTTCTCTCTCATATGTGGATGTTTTAAAATGTTGATTGGAATGTATCTTAGTGATTATTAGAGGATGGCAGAATATAATGGAGGGGGACAGAGAGAGGTTAGATATTGGGTACTCAAACAGAAGAAATAAGTTTTTGTATTCTGTAGAAAATTAGGATGACTATAGTTTACAATAACCCATTAGTTATTCTATGAATAGGCGAAGAGAATGTCTTGAAATCTCCTAAAACAAAGTAATAATAAAGAGACAGAAAATTAACTACTCTTATTTAAGCAGTACATACTGTATGCAAATATTAAAATATTACATTGTACTCCAGAAGTATATGCAATTAATATGTGTTAATCAAACATTTTCAAAAAGAATTAGAGAAGGTAGGAATGTTAACAACCATGATTTGATCACTGCACATAGTATACATGTCTTGAATTATCACACGCTGTCTCATTTGTTTGCATAATGAAAAGGATAATTAATCAAAATAAAAATTAAAGAACAAAAATATTTAAAATAATTTAATTTATATTGTTTATATGAGTTATAAAATGATACAGAAAAAGAGGAAAGAATGGAATAAGAGAAATGTAAAAAAGTAAGGAAGAAGCAATTAACGAAAGGACTAAAATTTAAAAAGCAGGTTTTTCAGTTCCTTCATATCTAACCTGAAGACCTTAGGTTTAATAATATGCAACTCAAAGTCATCATTTAGCGTTCAGAAGCTGGTGAGTCTATTTCTGTACTTAAAATGACATAAAATACCTGTTCATATGAGTCATTACTGTTCATATGAATCATTCCTCCTTAGTGATCAAAAACATTATTGAAGATATTAGTCTTAAGTTGTCAAATATCACCCTGGGGAGGAAAAAAAATCAGTGTATAATTAATTCAAAAGAGAAAGAGCCAAACATTAATATTGAATCCTGCTGGAAAAGGTATTTTAGAACTTTCACAAAATTTTAAAATCAAATAATTTTCTTCCTCTCTTTGCCCCACAAAATAATGTTTTACAATTACTGACAAATAGACATAGTAAGTGCTTTCCTCTATTATTATAAACGACTGCTATAGCTGTTTTATAAAAGTCCTTCTAAAAAAATAAAGACATGACTAAAATAGGCTCTGTTTTTGTTTAAAAATCATGTGCATTTAGAAATTCAGGGCAATTCACTGTTATATTTGCCAACTTAAACACCAAGTATATTAAAAAGACTTAAATGTTAAACATGAAAATGATGTAAGTAAACAAAGGATGGATTTATTAATCTTTCCATTGTAACCAACATGCCCCAATTCATGAGAAGTTCCTTTTCAGTGTACTTTCCTGATGCCCTCTTCTCTCTGAGGTTACATCCCTTTGCAAAGGTTAACTTATTTGTCTTTATAACATATCCTTAAAGAAGACATTAGATTATTATCAATACCTCCTTGTAAAGTGGGAGGAAAGTGATGGTTGATGGATGAAATCATTGAACTATGTAAATTTCCATGGGATCATCTGTACTACAATACCTCATGCATGTCTTCTGTTGTTATCTGCTTTTCTTTCAAGAATGTACTATATTGTCTTTCAAGGTAGCACATAAGCTTCTGCAGTTTATAAAATCATGTGCAGTGGGTTTTCCTAGTTTGAGCTTTACACTAATCCTAGAAGATATAGCAAGTCATACAACAGTAGCTAAAAAATGTTTATTGATGAATGTCTATTTGGTGAGGTTGATTGTATTCTATCTCTTAAATTACTAATATAAAATTGGGCAACACAAGAATTACCCTTCATTTTCATCACAGATCAGATCAAAACCCTCTATCTAAAGCTTTTTCTAAATCTTGTAATTTGTTACATTCTTTCAATATGCAGTTTATTAATTGGGTAATGAATTTAAAAAGCATGGAGAATGTCATAATAACAGAATATGGGAGTGTACATTAATTGATTTCTAGATAATTTGAATTATTTTTTAATTTAATTTTTTAGTGGTAAGATGGACATAATATCTTTATTTTTATGTGTTGCTAAGGATTGAACCCAGTGCCTCACATGAGCGAGGCAAGTGCTCTACCACTGAGCCACAACTTCAGGCCATAGACTTGAATTCTTAAAGATTTTAAGGATTATTTTACAGTCTGAAGGAAAGACACGATTCATTTTGCATCTTTATTCTCAAGTTTTAATGTTTTTGAATATTTTCAATATTTTCATTCTGTCTCACCTTCACCTTTAATTTATTTGGTGTCTTCAGATACTCAATGTCATGGAAGATACAGAACAACAAGCAGCAGTGATAGAAAGACTCAGAGAATTTCAGGTTAAAATTAATCACCTGTTTAACAAAGTTTGTCAAAATGTCATCATTTAATATTTGCTTAGAAAAGTTTAGCATCCTAGAAACGCAGGATCTCATGTCAGTTCTTCCACACTGGCCAAGAAAATTAAAAAGTTGTTCTTTAAAAATTCAAATGAGGCGCTGGGTTTGTAGCTCAGTAGCAGAGCATTTACCTAGCATGTGTGACACACTGGGTTCGATTCTCAGCACCACATATAAATAAATGAAATAAAGGTCAATTGACAAACATTTAAATAAATAAATAAAGATTCAGATAAATCCTTAAAAATTAACATTAAACTTAATGTTAAACAATACATGCAGAAGATCTTCTACTTTGTTTCCACTAAACATTATACACTGTGCATTTGCCAATTGTAAAAAACAAGTTGGAGGTATTACAATACCTGATTTCAAAACCACTTACAAAGCTGTTGTAATAAAAACACTCTGGAACAGAGTTGAGAACCCAGAAATTAACCCATATACATATAGCCTAATGTTTTTTGACAAAGCATTGAAAGAGTATAATGGAGAAAGAATAATGTCTTCAATAAATGGTAGTGGTAAAAGTGTATGTGCATATGCAGAAGAATGAACCTATGTCCCTTTCTCTCATTGTATACAAAAATCAACTCAAAATGAATCAAATATATAAATGTAAAATCAGAAACTACTAAATTACTACAAGAAAATACCATTCCTTAGAGAATAGGCCTGGAAGCTACATTTTCCCTCTCCATTACTACAGTAGAAAACTCATTTGAATGGTAAGCAAGTCTCTGTAACTAGTGTCCCATAAACTTATTCATCTTTCTCTATGGTTCCTCTCAGTCTTTCTTGATTGCCACATACTACTTTTTCTCATTTCTGTGTCCTTCTACACTTTGTTCCTTAAGCCTAGAATGTGTTTCTATTATCTCACTGGAATCATCTCAAAAACTGCTCCTCGTAAAAATCTTCTTTAATACCTTGGTACCTGTAATCCTTAGAAGTGATTATTCTTTCCTATCACACCCTCCAAAAACAAATGATTATCTCGTGTTTTTGCCACTAACATTCCATATACATATTTTATTATACTACTTGTAAAGCCAAAACACAAATATGTATCAACGGTTTTGTCCCTTTGCAAAACCATGGATCACTGCAAGAAGTAAAGCAGAGTTTGTGCTGACATATAGCCCTATGCATGAAGAGAGTGTGACAATTCATACATGAGAATAAACATTCAGCAGGAGAATTCTGCTCAGATTTATGCCATGATTCTTACACTTTTTAAATTTTTGTTTCAATTTGTGACAGTCTTTATTTTTTCTTAATCTTCTTGAATAAAAAATAGATTAATTTGATTTCAAATAAACTCTGTAAAATTACTTTGGCAATTAGACTACAGATTTTTATAGTACTGTCACACTTTCAGAGCTAGAAGATGAAATTCAGGGACTTTTAACCATAAACAATTGAGTGTGCCTCAAATTCCAGAATATACCACAAACATAAAGAGACCTGAACTTTTGCTTTATGTACTTAGAAATCTTATAGCTCTCACAAATGTGATAATTCATAAGCATACTAAATTGATTATTCACAATGGATTTTTGAGGTCAAAAACAGATTGCTCCTTTGTGTTGATGTGTTACCAAGTTTATAGATAAACCTGATACCACAGCAATCATGTGAAATTGTGTGAGACTTTTTTTTTTAAATCTTTCTCTTGAATTTTACACATTCTGTGTTTGGAAAACAGTCACAACTTTCTGTTAGTTAATCAGTTAGCAAGAAACTTTCAGAGAGCATTACAAAAATACAAAAAAATTAAATCATCCACTAATAAACATAAGGTATATATATTTTGAATAAAAACAAACTCCACAAAGATTGTTTATTATAGATGATAATGTTGCAATTTGCCTCTACATGGCACATAAATTTTCATTTATCAATATAAATTATATTTAAAAATAAAATTTGTTGTTATTTAGCATTTTGTTAATCATGTTTTTCCATAAAAATCAACATTATTATAAAAATAATACAATACAACTAGTGGGTACATTCTTTTACAATATAATTTTCAAACCCCCCGTAGATACTCATGGAAAATCGTTTTTTTCATATTTTAATTAGGTCACAAACTACAGTGTTATAGGCAGTAAATTAAATTAACCTCAAGTAAAGGAAACAATGCATTTTTAGTGGCAAATCTATTTTCAACTATGAATTATGCCTTTTGAATGTAGTTAAATTTCAAAGAATCACTTCATTTTATCTTATTAATTTAGATGGGATTATAAGGAATAAAGTAATAAATATGCTTATATGGTTTAGACTATTGGATTTGGAGAGTTGGATAGTCTCTCAGTTGTCAATAAACAATAAAGACAAAACTAAGGTTATTAATACCCATTAATAATTTTGAAAAAATTGGGCTGGGGATGTGGCTCAAGCAGTATCGCGCTCGCCTGGCATGCGTGTGGCCGGGGTTCGATCCTCAGCACCACATACAAACAAAGATGTTGTGTCCACGAAAACTAAAAAATAAATATTAAAAATTCTCTCTCTCTCTCTCTCTCTCTCTCTCTCTCTTTAAAACAATTTGAAAAAATTAAAACAAAGACTGTCTTTAAAACCATGGTAAAAAAACAATCAAGAAATACAGTTCATAAAAACATACTTAAACAATGTCATTATCCAAAACTAATATTATTTCAAGTAGGTGATTAATTCTTCTTTGCTAAAAAAATAATTATAAGAATTATTTTTCAATAGAACTACATTGCATTCACGTAAAATGAGGACAGTTTATTGAAGAATTCTTGCTTACTCTGAATTTAAATATTTTGTTTTCGATAATTATTCTTTAAATATGATACCTGGATTATTGGCAGGAAAAGCAAAAATAAACAAGTGTGACTGCGTCAAAGTAACTGGGGCTGCTACTACACAGCAAAGAAAAATTACCAACAAAATAAAAAGATGACCTATTTAAAAGGAGAATATATTTGTGATCTATATGTTTGATAAGGGGTTAATATCTAAAATACATAAGGGGCTCATACAGCTCAATTATAAATTTAATAAAGAAAGAAAATTACACATCTAAAAAATAGACAAAGAACCCAAAGAGTCATTTTTTCAAAGATGATACACAAATGGCCAGCAGGTATATGAGAAGGTACTCAACTTCAATAATCATTAGGGAAATGCAAACCAAAACCACAATGAAATAACATCTCATCTCATAAGAATGACTATTATAAAATGACTAGTGTGCCATCAAGGATGTATATAAAAAGGAACTTTTGCACACAGTTGGTGAAAATGTAAATTAGTGCAGTCTTTACAGAAAGCGGTATACAGTTTCTTCCAAAAATCCAAAGTAGAAGTACCATACGATCCCACCATCCTGCTTTGGGGTATATATCCAAAGGGCATGAAATCAGTATGTAAAAGAGATATTTGCATCTTCATGTTCACTGTAGTACTATTTTAATAGTCAAAATATGAAACCAAAAAGTGCCCATCAATGAAAATTTAGACTATAAAATGAATGAATAAATATATAGATTCCATATCATTTAGTCATTAAAAAAGAAGAAAACTAGGCTGGGGGTTGTGGCTCAGTGGTAGAGCGCTCACATAGCACATGTGAGGCCCTTTGTTCAATCCTCAGCACCACATAAAAATAAATAAATAAAGGTATTATGTCCATTTACAACTAAAAAATAAATATTTTTTTAAAAAAGAAGGAAACCATGCCATTTCTGATAATGTGGATGGATCTAGGGGGCATTTTGCTAAGTGAAATAAGCCAGACATAAGATAAATACTTTACAATTTTACTTATTTGTGGAATTAGAAAAACTTAAAGAAAAAAGCAAATGTAGAATGATGATTGGCAGAAGCTGAGATTAAGATGTGGGAAGAAATAGGAGATTCAGAACACAGGGTACACATTTTCAGTTATATAATCAGCAAATTGTGGTGATATAAAGTTTACGTGGGGTGGTGATAGATATGGTATTAAGTTAGATTGTGAAAGTCATTACACAGTGTACATATATATAAATAATCATGCCCTACACCTTGAATATATTGTGTGTTTACATGTTGATTAAATATTTTAAAATTTAAAATTAACAAAGAATAATGAGTAAATAAATAAGAGACCAGTGTATGAAGAACTCTTCCTTGGTTTATATTAAAAAACAATCACATTTTTAAGATTCATTAAGCACTACCTTAATGACAACAAAACATCATAAACAGATATCAATTTGGGGGTTTTAATGTATCAGTTAAAATAAAATTTAAACTAAACTGAAAAATAAAGTGCTACTTATACTGCAACTTCTAAACAAAAATTACATACTTTGTGTTTTGTTTATTGTATAACAGATTGAATATCTTTTCTGAACACAACATAATGACACTAGAAATCAGTAACAAACACTTGAAACTTATATAAATACGTGGAAATTAAACAATCTACTTTTGAACAGCCAATGTATAAACAAGAAATCAAGAGAGAAATTAATTTTTTTCCCCTTGAGACAAATAAAAATGAAGGCAAAACATTCCGAAACTTATGTGATACAGCAAGAGCAATACAAACAGGAAAATGCATAGCACTCAATACATGCATCAAATAAGTAGAAATGTCTCAAAATACTTACTTGTATCTCAAGTAACTAGAAAAACAAGAACAAATCAAAACCTGAATTAATGGGGAAAAAGGAAATAATAAAGATCAGAACAGAAAATAAAGAATTGGATAATTAAAAAGTACAAAAGGATATTGTGAATGGGGTGTTTTTCCTCATTTCCATTTCAGAAGTTTTGTCACTGATATACAGAAATGCCTTTGATTTATGCATGTTGATTTTATATCCTGCCACTTTGCTGAATTCATTTATTAGTTCTAGTAGTTTCTTTGTAGACCCTTTTGGGTCTTCTAGGTATAGAATCATGTCTTCTGTAAATAGTGATAATTTAAGTTCTTCTTTTCCTATTTTTATGCCTTTAATTTCTTTCGTCTGTCTAATTGCTCTGGCCAGTGTTTCAAGAACTATATTGAATAGAAGTGGTGATAGCGGGCATCCCTGTCTTGTTCCAGATTTTAGAGGGAATGCCTTCAATTTTTCTCCATTCAGAATGATGCTAGCCTGAGGCTTAGCATAGATTGCTTTTACAATATTGAGGTATGTTCCTGTTATCCCTAGTTTTTCTAGAGTTTTGAACATAAAGGGATGCTGTACTTTGTCGAATGCTTTTTCCACATCTATCGAGATGATCATATGGTTCTTATCTTTAAGTCTATTGATGTGGTGAATAACATTTGTTGATTTCCATATATTGAACCATCCTTGCATCCCAGGGATGAATCCTACTTGATCATGGTGCACAATTTTTTTTTAAATTTTTTATTGTTGGTTGTTCAAAACATTACATAGTTCTTGACATATCATATTTCACACTTTGATTCAAGTGGGTTATGAACTCCCATTTTTACCCCGTATACAGATTGCAGAATCATATCAGTTACACATCCATTGATTTACATGTTGCCATACTAGTGTCTGTTGTATTCTGCTGCCTTTCCTATCCTCTACTATCCCCCCTCCCCTCCCCTCCCCTCCCATCTTCTCTCTCTACCCCCTCTACTGTCATTCATTTCTCCCCCTTGTATTATTTTTTCTTTCCCCTCATTTCCTCTTGTATGTAATTTTGTATAACTCTGAGGGTCTCCTTCCATTTCCATGCAATTTCCCTTCTCTCTCCCTTTCCCTCCCACCTCTCATCCCTGTTTAATGTTAATCTTCTTCTCATGCTCTTTGTCCCTACTCTGTTCCCAGTTACTCTCCTTATATCAAAGAAGACATTTGGCATTTGTTTTTTAGGGATTGGCTAGCTTCACGTAGCATAATCTGCTCTAATGCCATCCATTTCCCTGTAAATTCTATGATTTTGTCATTTTTTAATGCAGAGTAATACTCCATTGTGTATAAATGCCACATTTTTTTAAATCCATTCTTCTATTGAAGGGCATCTAGGTTGGTTCCACAGTCTTGCAATTGTGAATTGAGCTGCTATGAACATCGATGTAGCAGTATCCCTGTAGCATGCTCTTTTTAGGTCTTTAGGGAATAGACCGAGAAGGGGAATAGCTGGGTCAAATGGTGGTTCCATTCCAAGAAATCTCCATACTGCTTTCAAATTGGCTGCACCAATTTGCAGTCCCACCAGCAATGTACAAGTGTACCCTTTTCCCCACATCCTCGCCAGCACTTGTTGTTGTTTGACTTCATAATGGCTGCCAATCTTACTGGAGTGAGATGGTAACTTAGGGTGGTTTTGATTTGCATTTCTCTGACTGCTAGAGGTGGTGAGCATTTTTTCATGTACTTGTTGATTGACTGTGTGTCCTCCTCTGAGAAGTGTCTGTTCAGGTCCTTGGCCCATTTGTTGATTGGGTTGTTTGTTCTCTTATTGTCTAATTTTTTGAGTTCTTTGTATACTCTGGATATTAGGGCTCTATCTGAAGTGTGAGGAGTAAAGATTTGTTCCCAGGATGTAGGCTCCCTATTTAACTCTCTTATTGTTTCTTTTGCTGAGAAAAAACTTTTTAGTTTGAGTAAGTCCCATTTGTTGATTCTAGTTATTAACTTTTGTGCTATGGGTGTCCTATTGAGGAATTTGGAGCCCGACCCCACAGTATGTAGATCGTAGCCAACTTTTTCTTCTATCAGACGGCGTGTCTCTGATTTGATATCAAGCTCCTTGATCCATTTTGAATTCACTTTTGTGCATGGCAAGAGGAGGGGATTCAGTTTCATTTTGTTGCATATGGATTTCCAGTTTTCCCAGCACCATTTGTTGAAGATGCTATCCTTCCTCCATTGCATGCTTTTAGCCCCTTTATCAAATATAAGATAGTTGTAGTTTTGTGGATTGGTTTCTGTGTCCTCTATTCTGTACCATTGGTCCACCCGCCTATTTTGGTACCAGTACCATGCTGTTTTTGTTACTATTGCTCTGTAGTATAGTTTGAAGTCTGGTATCGCTATACCGCCTGATTCACACTTCCTGCTTAGCATTGTTTTTGGTATTCTGGGTCTTTTATTTTTCCATATGAATTTCATGATTGCTTTCTCTATTTCTACAAGAAATGCCGTTGGGATTTTGATTGGCATTGCATTAAACCTATAGAGAACTTTTGGTAATATCGCCATTTTGATGATGTTAATTCTGCCTATCCATGAACAGGGTATATTTTTCCATCTTCTAAGATCTTCTTCTATTTCTCTCTTTAGGGTTCTGTAGTTTTCATTGTATAAGTCTTTCACCTCTTTTGTTAGGTTGATTCCCAAGTATTTTATTTTTTTTGAAGATATTGTGAATGGAGTGGTTGTCCTCATTTCCATTTCAGAGGATTTGTCGCTGATATACAGGAATGCCTTTGATTTATGCGTGTTGATTTTATATTCTGCCACATTGCTGAATTCATTTATTAGTTCTAGTAGTTTTTTTGTAGACCCTTTTGGGTCTGCTAGGTATAGAATCATGTCACCTGCAAATAGTGATATTTTAAGTTCTTCTTTTCCTATTTTTATGCCTTTAATTTCTTTCGTCTGTCTAATTGCTCTGGCCAGTGTTTCGAGAACTATGTTGAACAGAAATGGTGAGAGAGGGCATCCCTGTCTTTTCCAGATTTTAGAGGGAATGCCTTCAATTTATCTCCATTCAGAATCATGCTAGCCTGAGGCTTAGCATAGATTGCTTTTACAATATTGAGGTATGTTCCTGTTATCCCTAGATTTTCTAGAGTTTTGAACATAAAGGGATGCTGTACTTTGTCGAATGCTTTTTCCACATCTATCGAGATGATCATATGGTTCTTATGTTTAAGTCTATTGATGTGGTGAATAACATTTATTGATTTCCGTATATTGAACCAGCCTTGCATCCCAGGGATGAATCCTACTTGATCATGGTGCACAATTTTTTTTCATATGTTTTTGTATCCGATTCACCAGAATTTTATTGAGGATTTTTGCATCTAGGTTCATTAGAGATATTGGTCTGTAGTTTTCTTTCTTTGAAGTGTCTTTGTCTGGTTTAGGTATCAGGGTGATGTTGGCCTCGTAGAATGAATTTGGAAGTTCTCCCTCTTTTTCTATTTCCTGAAATAGCTTGAAAAGTATTGGTATTAGACCCTCTTTAAAGGTTTTGTAAAACTCTGCTGTATACCCATCCGGTCCTGGGCTTTTCTTAGTTGGTAGTCTTTTGATGGTTTCTTCTATTTCCTCAATTGATATTGGTCTGTTTAGGTTGTCTATATCCTCCTGAGTCAATCTGGGCAGCTCATATGACTTAAGAAATTTATCTATGCCTTCACTCTCTTCTAATTTATTGGAGTATAAGGATTCAAAATAATTTTTGATTATCTTCTGTATTTCTGAAGTGTCTGTTGTGATATTGCCTTTTTCATCCCGTATGCTAGTAATTTGAGTTCTCTCTCTTCTTCTCTTCGCTAGCATGGCTAAGGGTCTGTGGATTTTGTTTATTTTTTCAAAGAACCAACTTTTAGTTTTGTCAATTTTTTCAATTGTTTCTTTTGTTTCAATTTCATTAATTTCAGCTCTGATTTTAATTATTTCTTGCCTTCTACTTCTTTTGCTGTTGTTTTGCTCTTCTTTTTCTAGGATTTTGAGATGAAGTATGAGATCATTTATTTGTTTTTTTTTTTTTTTTTTTTAATTTTTTTTATTGGTTGTTCAAAACATTATAAAGCTCTTCACATATCATATTTCATACATTAGATTCAAGTTGGTTATGAACTCCCAATTTTTCCCCAAATACAGATTGCAGAATCACATCAGTTACACATCCACATTTTTACATAATGCCCTATTAGTAACTGTTGTATTCTGCTACCTTTCCTATCCTCTACCATCCCCCCTCCCTCCCCTCCCATCTTCTCTCTCTACCCCATCCACTGTAATTCATATCTCTCCTTGTTTATTTTCCCATTCCCCTCACAACCTCTTATATGTAATTTTGTATAACAATGAGGGTCTCCCTCCATTACCATGCAATTTCCCTTTTCTCTCCCTTTCCATCCCACCTCATGTATCTGTTTAATGTTAATCTTTTCTTCCTGCTCTTCCTCCCTGCTCTGTTCTTAGTTGCTCTCATTATATCAAAGAAGACATTTGGTATTTGTTTTTTAGGGATTGGCTAGCTTCACTAAGCATAATCTGCTCTAGTGCCATCCATTTCCCTGCAAATTCTATGATTTTGTCATTTTTTAGTGCTGCGTAATACTCCATGGTGTATAAATGCCACATTTTTTTTATCCATTCATCTATTGAAGGGCATCTGGGTTGGTTCCACAGTCTAGCAATTGTGAATTGTGCTGCTATGAACATCGATGTAGCAGTATCCCTGTAGTACGCTCTTTTAAGGTCTTCAGGGAAAAGTCCAAGAAGGGCAATAGCTGGGTCAAATGGTGGTTCCATTCCCAGCTTTCCCAGGAGTCTCCATACTATTTTCCAGATTGGCCGCACCAGTTTGCAGTCCCACCAGCAATGTACAAGAGTACCCTTTTCCCCACATCCTCTCCAGCACTTGTTGTTGTTTGACTTCATAATGGCTGCCAATCTTACTGGAGTGAGATGGTATCTTAGGGTGGTTTTGATTTGCATTTCTCTGACTGCTAGAGATGGTGAGCATTTTTTCATGTACTTGTTGATTGATTGTATGTCCTCCTCTGAGAAGTGTCTGTTCAGGTCTTTGGCCCATTTGTTGATTGGGTTATTTGTTTTCTTATTGTTTAATTTTTTGAGTTCTTTGTATACTCTGGATATTAGGGCTCTATCTGAAGTGTGAGGAGTAAAAATTTGTTCCCATGATGTAGGCTCCCTATTTACCTCTTTTATTGTTTCTCTTGCTGAGAGAAAACTTTTCAGTTTAAGTAAGTCCCATTTGTTGATTTTTGTTATCAACTTTTGTGCTATGGGTGTCCTATTAAGGAATTTGGAGCCCGACCCTACAATATGTAGATCGGAGCCAACTTTTTCTTCTATCAGACGCAGAGTCTCTGATTTGATATCTAGCTCCTTGATCCACTTTGAGTTAACTTTTGTGCATGGCGAGAGGAGGGGATTCAGTTTCATTTTGTTGCATATGGATTTCCAGTTTTCCCAGCACCATTTGTTGAAGATGCTATCCTCCCTCCATTGCATGCTTTTAGCTCCTTTATCAAATATAAGATAGTTGTAGCTTTGTGGATTAGTCTCTGTGTCCTCTATTCTGTACCATTGGTCCACCCTCCTGTTTTGGTACCAGTACCATGCTGTTTTTGTTACTATTGCTCTGTAATATTGTTTTAAGTCTGGTATCGCTATACCGCCTGATTCACACTTCCTGCTTAGAATTGCTTTTGCTATTCTGGGTCTTTTATTTTTCCATATGAATTTCATGATTGCTTTATCCATTTCTACAAGAAATGCCGTTGGGATTTTGATTGGCATTGCATTAAACCTATAGAGAACTTTTGGTAATATCGCCATTTTGATGATGTTAGTTCTGCCTATCCATGAACAGGGTATATTTTTCCATCTTCTAAGATCTTCTTCTACTTCTCTTTTTAGGGTTTTGTAGTTTTCATTATATGAGGCCAACATCACCCTGATTCCGAAACCAGACAAAGACACCTCAAAGAAAGAAAACTACAGACCAATATCTCTGATGAACATAGATGCAAAAATCCTCAATAAAATTCTGGCGAACCGGATACAAAGGCACATCAAAAAAATTGTGCACCAAGATCAAGTAGGATTCATCCCTGGGATGCAAGGATGGTTCAATATACGGAAATCAATAAATGTTATTCACCACATCAATAGACTTAAAAATAAGAACCATATGATCATCTCAATAGACGCAGAAAAAGCATTCGACAAAGTACAGCATCCCTTTATGTTCAAAACATTAGAAAAACTAGGGATAACAGGAACTTACCTCGACATTGTAAAAGCTATCTATGCTAAGCCTCAGGCTAGCATCATTCTCAATGGAGAAAAATTGAAGGCATTCCCTCTAAAATCTGGAACAAGACAGGGATGCCCTCTATCACCACTTCTATTCAATATAGTTCTCGAAACACTGGCCAGAGCAATTAGACAGACGAAAGAAATTAAAGGCATAAAAATAGGAAAGGAAGAACTTAAATTATCACTATTTGCAGATGACATGATTCTATACCTAGAAGACCCAAAAGGGTCTACAAAAAAACTACTAGAACTAATAAATGAATTCAGCAATGTGGCAGGATATAAAATCAACACGCATAAATCAAAGGCATTTCTGTATATCAGCGACAAAACTTCTGAAACGGAAATGAGGAAAAACACTCCATTCACAATATCCTCAAAAAAAATAAAATACTTGGGAATCAACCTAACAAGAGAGATCATTTATTTGTTGTTTTTTTTTTCTTTTTTTAAGGAATGAACTCCAAGCAATGAATTTTCCTCTTAGAACTGCTTTCAATGTGTCCCATAGATTCCGATATGTTGTGTCTGTGTTTTCATTTATCTCTAAGAATTTTTTAATTTCCTCCTTGATGTCTTCTATAACCCATTGATCATTCAGTAACCTATTGTTCATTCTCCAAGTGATGCATACTTTTTCCTTCCTTCTTTTATCGTTGATTTTCAGTTTCATTCCATTATGATCATATAAGATGCATGGTATTATCTCTACTCCTTTATATTGTCTAAGAGTTGCCCTGTGACATAATATATGATCTATTTTTGAGAAGGTTCCATGTGCTGCTGAGAAAAACCTGTAACTGCTTGATGTTGGGTGGTATATTCTATATATGTCAATTAAGTCTAGGTTATTAATTGTGCTATTGAGTTCTATAGTTTCCTTTTCAACTTTTGTTTGGAAGATCTGTTCAATGGCGAGAGAGGTGTGTTGAAGTCTCCCATGATTATTGTATGGTGGTCTATTAGACTCTTGAACTTGAGAAGAGTTTGTTTGATGAACATAGCTGCACCATTGTTTGGGGCATATATATTTATGATTGTTATGTCTTGTTGGTGTATGGTTCCCTTGAGCAGTATGTAGTGTCCTTCTTTGTCCCTTTTGATTAACTTTGGCTTGAAATCTATTTTATTTGATATGAGTATGGACACTCCTGCTTGTTTCCGAAGTCCATATGAGTGATATGATTTTTCCCAACCTTTCACCTTCAGCCTATGTATGTCTTTTCCTATCAAATGCGTCTCCTGTAGGCAGCATATTGTTGGGTCTTGTTTTGTGATCCATTCTACTAGCCTGTGTCTCTTAATTGGTGAGTTTAAGCCATTAACATTTAGGGTTATTATTGAGATATGGGTTGTTCTTTAGGCCATTATGTTACTAAACATGGTTTGTTTTCCTCTTTGATTATTTTCCCCCCTTTACTGTCCTACCTCTCACTGTTGGTTTTCATTGTTATTTTCCATTTCCTCTTCCTGTAATGTTTTGCCGAGGATGTTTTGAAGAGATGGTTTTCTAGCTGCAAATTCTTTTAACTTTTGTTTATCGTGGAAGGTTTTAATTTCATCTTCCATCCTGAAGCTTAATTTCGCTGGATACACAATTCTTGGTTGGAACCCATTTTCTTTCAGTGTTTGAAATATGTTATTCCAGGATCTTCTAGCTTTCAGAGTCTGTGTTGAAAGATCAGCTGTTATCCTGATTGGCTTACCCCTAAATGTAATCTGCTTCCTTTCTCTTGTAGCTTTTAAAATTCTCTCCTTATTCTGTATGTTGGGCATCTTCATTATAATGTGTCTAGGTGTGGATCTCTTATGATTTTGCACATTCAGAGTCCTGTAGGCTTTCAGGATTTGGGATTCTGTCTCATTCTTCAAGTCTGGGAAGTTTTCTCGTATTATTTCATTGAATAGATTGCTCATTCCTTTGGTTTGGAGCTCTGTACCTTCCTGTATCCCAATGACTCTTAAGTTTGGTCTCTTAATGTTATCCCATATTTCTTGGATGTTCTGCTCATGGTTTCTTAACAGTCTTGCTGAGCTGTCTATGTTCTTTTCAAGTTGAAATACTTTGTCTTCATTGTCTGATGTTCTATCTTCTAAGTGTTCTACTCTGCTGGTAGTATTCTCAATTGAGTTTTTAAGTTGGTTTATTGCTTCCTGCATTTCTAGGATTTTTGTTTGTTTGTTTTTTATAACCTCTATCTCCCTGTATAGTTGATCTTTTGCTGCCTGGATTTGTTTGTGTAATTCATTGTCGAAGTGATCTTTCATTGTCTGATTTTGCTGTCTAATGTCTTCCTTGAGACTCCAGATCATGTGAAGCATGTATATCCTGAATTCTTTATCTGACATTCCATCTGCTGCAGCTGTTACCTCTTCTAAAGTTGAGTTGACCTGAATTGCTTGTGGTCCTTTCTTTCCTTGTCTTTTCATATTGCTTGCGTTTCTTTCTGCTTGGTGAAACTGTTGTGTTTTTGAAAATTTTTTCCCCCTATATATTTATATTGCTCTTGTATAGTTGAAAAGTCTCCCTTGCAGGGTTGGGCGGCAGTCTGCCTACCTTGCAGGCGCGGGCGGCGGCTCTGCTCTGCCCCTCCTCCAATTGGTGTGACTTTTCAACCACACCCGCGGACCCCTGGGCCTGTTCCGGATGCGGGCGAAGGCTCTTCTCTGCTCCTACTCCAATTGGGGTGATGTGCCTACCACCCCGTCCGGCCGCTGGGCATGTTCCACCGGTCGGTCGTAGGTCTGCCTTCCTTACGGGAACGGCCGGTGGCTCTGCTCTGCCCCTACTCCAAATGGGGTTACGTGTCTGTCGCGCCGGCAGGCCACTGGGCCTGTTCCGCTGTTCGGTCGCAGATCTGCCTACCTTTCGGGCACGGGTGGCGGCTCTGCTCTGCCCCTACTCCAATTGGGGTGACGTGTGTACCACACTGGCAGACCGCTGGGCCTGATCCGCTGGTCTATCGCAGGTCTGCCTACCTTGCGGGCGTGGGTGGCGGCTCTGCTCTGCCCCTACTCCAATTGGGGTTACGTGACTACCACATGGGCGGGCCGCTGGGCCTGATCCGGGCGCAGGCGAAGGCTCTGCTCTACCCGTACTCCAGTTGGGGTGACATGTGTACCACACTGGCAGGCTGCTCGGCCTGATCCGTCGGTCTGTCGCAGGCATTCCTACCTTGCAAGCGCGGGCAGCGGCTCTGACCTGCCCCTCCTAGCACGCCCGCGGACCACTGGTCCTGTGCTGCTGGTCGGTCGCAGGTCTGCCTACCTTGTGGGCGCGGGTGGCAGCTCTGCTCTGCCCCTACTCCAATTAGGGTCATGCTGGCGTGCCGCTGGTCCTGTTCCGGGCACGGGCGGCGGCTCTGCTCTGCCCCTCTGGCTTGATGATAAAGTGAGAGAGACTCAGGTATTTGTGACTCAATTTCTTTACCAGGAGACCAACTGTTTCTGTCGCCGCTGGTATCGATGAAGTTCTCTCCTCCGCCGCTTTCTGATGACATCAGATCTCTGCCATGTTGGTATCCCATGCGAATGGCAGCATTTCGTTCCCTTTGCCGGGTGACCAAAGCAACGAGTGAGTCCTGACCGGCCCTCACAAGCCCCGTCTCAGTCCTGTTGCCACTGCCTATGAAGGCTCAGTTGGTATTTACCTCCACAGTATTCAGCAGGACCCAGACTGAGAAGCAGTTTCCGCAGATTCTTTAGCCCTGGGCCAGAGCAGTTCCGGGAGCCGGAATTTGGCCGCTCCATGCTCGGTGTATGTTCTGATAGGACCAGGCTCCAAGAAGCAGTTTCCGCGGGTTAATTAGCACTGAGCCTGAGTAAGTTGTCTGCGAGCCGCAGGCGAATGGCAGCCTGAAATTACCTGTTATATGGCTGAATGAGCTGCGATCAGTCGAAAACAGGGATGGTGACGTCAGCTCTCCAAGATGGTGGCCGCTGGCTTCCTCTGTTGTCTGACCGGTGTGGAGAACTGAATTGGACCGCTTCCTTCCCCCATCTCAAACCCAGAATTCAGCAATGAGTACGGTGATTGCACAGCTGGCAGAAGCTCGTGGAAACTGCAGCACTGTATCTTTGCGTTGCTATCTCCTCATTTCCCAGCGCGCGCCGCAGACTCTAGCCGCGGGGCGATTTGCTGAATAAGCAGAGTGACCCTCCGTGCGGACAAATCTCTCGCGTTTGAGGCCCCATAGCTGATCCTCGAGCGATGGAAATCCTTCCTCTAGGTTTTGGAGCACCCCAATTTTGCTGGAAATTCCTAACAAGATAGCTTTTAGCCTTTCTAACTCGTTATTCTCCCACACAGTGGTGCGGTACACGGGGGTAATGCACTCCCTTCGCCGTCATCTTCCTGTTTGCACAATTTTTTTGATGTGTTTTTGTATCCGATTAGCCAGAATTTTCTGATAGAGCCCTAATATCCAGAGTATACAAAGAACTCAAAAAAATTAAACAATAAGATAACAAATAACCCAATCAACAAATGGGCCAAGGACCTGAACAGACACTTCTCAGAAGAGGACATACAATCAATCAACAAGTACATGAAAAAATGCTCACCATCTCTAGCAGTCAGAGAAATGCAAATCAAAACCACCCTAAGATACCATCTCACTCCAGTTAGATTGGCAGCCATTATGAAGTCAAACAACAACAAGTGCTGGCGAGGATGTGGGGAAAAGGGTACACTTGTACATTGCTGGTGGGACTGCAAATTGGTGCAGCCAATTTGGAAAGCAGTATGGAGATTTCTTGGAAAGCTGGGAATGGAGCCACCATTTGACCCAGCTATTCCCCTTCTCGGTCTATTCCCTAAAGACCTTAAAGAGCATGCTATAGGGATACTGCTACAATGATGTTCATAGCAGCACAATTCACAATAGCTAGACTGTGGAACCAACCTAGATGCCCTTCAATAGATGAATGGATAAAAAAAATGTGGCATTTATACACAATGGCATATTACTCTGCACAAAAAAATGACAAAATCATGGAATTTGCAGGGAAATGGATGGCACTAGAGCAGATTATGCTAAGTGAAGCTAGCCAATCCCTAAAAAACAAATGCCAAATGTCATCTTTGATATAATGAGAGCAACTAAGAACAGAATAGGGAGGAAGAGCATGAGAAGAAAATCACCATTAAAGAGGGACAAGAGAGGGGAGGGAAAGAGAGAGAGAAGGGAAATTGCATGGTAAAGGAAGGAGACCCTCATTGTTATACAAAATTACATATAAGAGGAAGTGTGGGGAAAGGGGGAAAAAAGAGAGAGAAATGAATTACAGTAGAGGGGGTAGAGAGAGAAGATGGGAGGGGAGGGGAGGGAGGGGGGATAGTAGGGGATAGGAAAGGTAGCAGAATACAACAGTTACTAATATGGCATTATGTAAAAATGTGGATGTGTAACCGATGTGATTCTGCAATCTGTATTTGGGGTAAAAATGGGAGTTCATAACCCACTTGAATCAAATGTATGAAATATGATATGTCAAGAGCTTTGTAATGTTTTGAACAACTAATAATAATAAAAAAGTTAATTGCAGACATTATAAAAAAATAAAAAATAAAAAGTACAAAAGACCAATGAAACAAAGAGCTGTCTTTGGAAGGAAATTCTTAGCAAGAGTGACTCAGAAAGCGAGAAGATGAAAATAAAGAAATTCTGAAATGAAAAGCAAGACATTTAAACTAAAATAACAGAAATATAAATGATCATATGATATTAGTATGAACAATTTTATTCATGCAAATTTGATAACTAAGAAAAAAATGACAGGCCTGGGGCTGTAGCTCAGTGGCAAAGTGCTTGCCAAGCATGAATGAGGCACTGGGTTCAATCCTCGGCACCACATAAAAATTGACAAAATAAAGGCATTCTGTCCATCTATAACTATAAAAGAAATTTAAAAAGAACATATGACAAACACCTGGAAACATATCTTACTAAGATTGAATCATGAAGAAACAGCAAACCTCAACTGATTAATAATAAAAAGTGAGACTGCATCATTAACGCATACTTTCCCATTAAAGAAAATTAGAACTCAAATGACTTCACTGCTGAATCCTTTGAAAAACTTAAAACAAATGAATACAAATTTGCCTTAAATTATTTCAAAACATAGGAGGAAAGAATCTACCAGATGTATTTAATTAGGCCAGGATTACCCTATTCCTCAAAACAGATAAGGGTACAATTGATAAAGAAAAAATATAGCCAAATATTTTTAATGAGCATAAACTCAAAATTTTTCAAAAAAGTACCAGTAAAATGAAGGCAAGATCACATTAAAAATATTATTCACAATGGTGGAGTGGAATCTTCTCAGTGGTATAAAGATGGCTCAATATGTGAAAATCAATAAACATGGTACACCGCATCATGAAAAATAACATAGTCTTTCGAATAGCTGCAGAAAAGTCATCTGATAAAATTTAAGATCCCTCCATGATAAAAGTGCTGAACAAATAATCCATAGATAGAACATACCTCAATATACATAAAGACCATTTATAATAAACCAATAGCTATCGTCAAACGGAATTGAGAAGAGCTGAAAGCTTTCTAAGGTCTGAAATAAGCAATCAGGCAGGAAAAAGAAATAAAGAATATTCAAATTGGAAAATGTGTCAAATTTTTACTGTTTAGAAATTATATCATTTTATATAGAGAAACCAAAAAATTCTACCAAAAATATTAGTAATAATAAATAAATTCAGAAAATTGGCAGTATATACAATTAACATATAAGACTTATCTGAAAAATAAATTAAAATAGCCTTCTCTTTCATGATATCTACAAAAATGAAGTACATAAGAATAAATTGAACTGAAGAGGTAAAATACCTTTATAATAAAAATTATAAGACACTGATGAAAGAAATTGAAAAAGACCACCAAAACTGGAAAGATATCCTGGGTATGTGGATTGGAAGAATCAATATTAAAATGTTTATACTACCCAAAGCATTTTGGAGATTCAATGCATTCCCTATCAAAATGCCAATGATATTCTTCCCAGAACTAGAAAATACATTTCTAAAATTTATATGGAAAACAGAAAAAAATAGCCACAGCAATTTTGAGCAAAAATAACAAAGCAAGAAGAATTATACTACTTGACTTCAAAATATACTACAAAGCTTTAGTAATCAAAACAACAGGAGCCAGGTATGGTGGTTGGTGCATGCTTGCAATTCCAAGGACTCGAGGTTAGGAGAATTGCATGTTCAAAGCCAGCCTCAGTAAGGTAGAAAGACCTTTGTAACTTGGTGAAACCCTATTTCAAAATAAAAAGTACTGGAGATATAGCTCAGTGATAAAATACCTCTGGGTTCAATCTCCACTATTGCTAAATAAATAAATAAAAACTAATAATGATAGGGCATAAAAATAAACACATAGACCAATGTAACAGAACATAGTCTAGAATTACTCACCTCTACAGACAAATGATTTTTGAAGAAGGTGCAAAGATCACATATTGATGAAAAATATTCTTTTCACTAAGTAGTTCTGGAGATATTGAATATCCACATACCAAAGAATGAAAATAGATAGTGATTTTTCACTAATTACAAAATCAACTCAAAAGATCTAATAATAGTTAAATAGCAAACATGAAACTAGAAATCTAGTAGAAGAAACCATAGGAGAAATTCTTTAGAATATTGGAATGGGCAGAAATTTTTTGGATAAGACTTCAAAAGCATAGAAACAAAAGCAAAATTAGCCAAATGGGATTAATAAAGTTAAAAACCTTCTGAAAAGCAAAGGAAACACTCAACAGAGTGAAAAGAAAACCTACAGATGGGAGAAAATATTCATAAAGCATATAATTGTCAATATATTCATTTACTGAATACATGGGAAACTAAAAGTTCAATAGGTAAAAAAAAATAATCCAATTAAAACTGGCAAAACAGATCTAAGTAGATATTTCTAAAAGGAAGATGGCAAACAAATACATGAAAAAATGCTCAATATCACTAATCATTAATAAAATGCAAATCAACAGCACAATGAGATATCATCTTACCCCAGTAAGAATGGCTAATATCAAATATTAAAGATAACAAGTGTTGCCAAAGATGTAGAAAAAATGGAACACATGCACACTTTGGGTGGGAATATAAATTAGTATATCCATTAGAGAAAACATAACATTATAGAGATTCCTCAAAATTAAAAGCAGAATTACTATATGATCTAGGAATCACACCACTGGGTTTATAGCCAAAGGGAATGAATACAGTATGTCAAAGAAATATCTATACTTCTATGTTCATTGAAGCACTAGTCACAATTGTCAAGAAATGGAAACAACTTGCATGTCTACCAATAGAGAAATAGACAAAGAAAGTGTTGCACGAGGGCTGGAGGTGTAGCTCAGTAGTAGAGCACTTCACTGGGATGTGTGAGGCCCTGAGTTCAATCTCCAGTACCACATACACAAAAAAGTGTGAAACATTTTCACAGTGAAATACTATTTATCCATAAAAACTAATGAAACCATGCCATTTTTAGCATCATGGATGGAACTGGAGATCTTTATGTTAAGTATTATAAATTAGGCACAGAAAGACAAGTACCACATAATCTCATTCATATGTAAAACCCTAAAATTTTTTGACCTCATATGTGCTCAGAGTGGAATGGCAGTTACCAGAGGTTAAGGAAAGCATGGGGGAAGGATGGGAAAATGTTGAACAATGACTAATAATTACAGTTAGAAGCAAGATGTTGCGAGAATAGATAATAATATACTATATAATTCCAAAAACTGGAAGAAATGATTTTCAAAGTTCTTATTACATATGAATGTTAAATTTTAAGGAAATAAATATGTTTAATCCGATTTAAACATTATGCTGCATATATATATATATATATATATATATATATATATATATATATATTTAGCATTGTTTGGTACTTCATTAATATTTTCATCTTTTATGTTTTATGTATCAGTTAAAATTTTAAAAAAGAATGTGTTCATAGATTTTCAGGTGAGTCATTCTGAATTAGATAGAATTATAGCCTAAATGTACAGTGAATAGCTACTAGATTATAAGTAAATTAATAAGTGGAATATCTGAGTGCAAAATCAACCATAATCAAGATTTGTTTAAATTGATATTCTCTTATTTTATTATGGTCATTACTACCTGCTAGTATGTTAATGTATATATGCATTTATATTAAGTGTGCAGACACGTTTTCATAAATTGTAATATCCTTTGTAAGTTTTTTCATAGCATGAATGTTCTCACCAATGTGTAATGTTGAGAAATGAGAAAACATCTTGATGAAACTATAAACTATATCTCAACAGATGAATAATAACTAGTTCTTTCCCTTTGATACCTCATGTTCTGTCTATAGACATGCACTTCTGAGCTATGCACAAAATTACAGATCTTAGAAATATTACTATACTGTGGCTTAATTTGATAAAATCAAATGTATTAACTTTAGTGTTAATTGGTATGCAACAATAACAACAACAACAAAAATCTCAAAAACTACAGTGGTGGTTTAGTTACAGTAATCTACTTCAGATTATCTGATTGTACATCAAAACAGCATCAGTTTTTTTTTTATTGCAACTAAAATGGCATATCACTTATTACTCCAGATAACCAAATGTATGTTTGAATTTGTTGTTATTTTCTAAATAAACATTTAATGTGTTTGAAAGGTAATCATTTTGGTTTGAATCATTTGGTTTGAACCAGAGTGATCTAATTTTTAATATAAAAATGCTCTGATCTTAATATGCTTAGAAACTTAAGAATATTGAAGAGAACTTCTGATCTTCTCTTGAACACTTCATTGTATTTATATCATTTCCTATCTCACAATTTCCCCACAGTTTGAAAATAAGACATGGTTTTCATTTTCTTTTTTTTTTTCAAATATTTATTTTCTAGTTGTAGTTGGACACAACACCTTTATTTCACTTATTTATCTTTATGTGGTGCTGAGGATCAAACCCAGTGTCTCGGACATGCAAGGCGAACACTCCACTGCTGAGCCACAACCCCAGCCACAAGACATGGTGTCCTAAGATTAAAATCATCACTGACTTTCTATGAACTACATTGAAAATTATCATAGCTAATTGATAGCCAGGAGCAACTCAATATTGATATTATTTGGATATGGAATGTACCCCAAAAGGCTCAAGTGTTGAAAGCTTGATCCCAAATGCATGAATATTCAGAAGTGTGGTTTTTGGGATATTTCAAGATTATGAGGACAATGACCTCATTAGTGGATTAATTCATCCACAACTGAATGGACTATTGGTAGGTTGTGAAAACCGTAGTCAGTAGGGCATAGTTGTAGGAAGTAGGCCACTGGAAGTGTGCCATGGAAGGCATTTCTTGTCCCTGGACCATTGGACCATTGTCTCACCCTTTATATTTCCTGGCTGTTATGGCCTGAGTATTTTTCCACTGCCATGCCTTTCTACCGTGGTATTCTGCATCACCAACACAATGAAACCAGACTACCATATACTGAAACCTACAAAACCATGAGTCAAAGTAAATCTTCCTTTCTTAGAATTGTTTTTCTAAGGCATTTGTTACAATAACAAAGAAACTGACAATCATAATTGATTTCTTTTCTCTCATTTCTGAGATCAGTTGTAAATAAACTATACCCTAGGTAGGGGCTTGCAGATCATTACACAAGGATGCCAGTCACTAGAGATGATTTGTAATTCATGTAAGACAAGTTTAGTCTGTAACCATTCTGAAGCATGGTAAATTGTTTCAAATGATTTCAGGTCATATGATTAAAGCCCTGATATCTCTTCACTTTAATATGTAGCCAGTTACCACTACCTACTCACAACACTCCTATGGAGACAACTTCTGTAAAATTAAATGATAATTATATCCATTTAGCCTCAGGGACCAATTTCAGTACTTGCAATGTGCACAAAATTCTTCCACTTAAGAGACAAGACATTATTTTCATTACTATGTTTGAACGAATACTAATCCAATGTGTTTCTATGTAAAGAGGAAGAAAGAGAGTTCTCCCTAGTGCAATGTTTCAGAAATGCTATTTATCATACTCACTTCTAAGAATCTCAATGCACACACCATAATTTGAGAATCCCTGAAAGAAAGGATAGAATTGGTGCTGTGGTGTTGGTTAACCTGGTCTTAAAGAAATTTGTCCACAGAAAATCATTTCTCATGGAGTCCATATTAACATCCAAAGTGAACATGATGAAAATTAAGAACTACTTGGATAGGAATTCTCAGAAGAAAATATTAAATACTGATAGATTAAAACTTATGAATATTAAAATGCACATATAAGGTAAAAACTATGTATTAGGAAACCTAAATTACATAACAATCCATTATGTATTTAAAATTTTAAAAAGATTTTAGATGGCTGAAATCCATATATGAATATTAAATATGATCTAATGATTTATCTCATGCTTGCTCACAACAAAAATTAAAAATCAAATTAATAGATTTCAACAAATACCTTTTGATAGAATTAAAAGATACTATGATTTATAAAAATTTAGAACCATCAAAACTTAAATTCACTAAAAATCAAAATCAAAGCAGGTTTTTATTGAATATGTATTGCTTTTGTATCACTTGAATGCCAAAAATTATAAATGGAACCACTGTAAATCAGGTATTGTCTGTATTTACCATCATCATTTCTATTCAACATTGTATGGGAGGTACTAGCCAATGCTATTAATCTACAAAAATAAATGAGATTTATTGAGATAGTGAAAAATTAATGAATCTTGTCATTAATCTCAGAAGAAGTGATTGGATACATAACTAATCCACAAGCTCCCACTAGGAAACATATCTCACATGAGAAGTGTGTAAAGCAATTTTACTGTATGCAAGACTAGGGCACAATTTGCATTCCAAGAAACTATTAAGAAATAGAGCATAAAATTAAAAAAATCATTTATAATATTATTTAAAATTCAGGCATTTAGGAAGAAATATAAAGTTGTGCAAGGAGTTTATACTAAAAATGACACATGGTAATAAGTATTAAAGAAATATAAGGAGATAGTATATTCACAGAATAAAAAATGTAATGTTATATGTGAAATCTTCCCAAATTAATTCACAGATTTGATAAAATTCAAATCAAACCCTTGATTCGTTTTAAACTGATAAATCTGTTTTGCAAATATATATGAAAATTCAGTGTTTGAGAATATCCAAGATGATACTGCAGAAAATAATAAGCCTAGAAAAATTACATTATCAAATTTCAGAATTTATGGTGAATAAATACAATTTTTTTGCTGGTGCAATGGAAAAAAGTGAATTAATAAACTGTGGAGTCTACAAATTAAATCATATGATGTGGTTTAGATAAGTTATTCTCCAACAGCTCTTATGTGAGACAATGCAGGAGAGTTTAGAGGTAAAATGATGAGATTATAAGAGTTTTAACCTAATTTGTGTATTCATTCCCTCATAGAGATTAACTGTATGGTAACTTTAGTCAGATAGGGTGTGGCTAGAGGAAGAAAGTCACTGAAGATGTGCCTTTGGGGTTGATATTTTGTCCTTAGTATGCAGTAGGCAGAGTTCTCTATCTCCCCCATCCCCTCGTCTTCTCTAAAATTGTTCTTGTCAAGTTTTTTGGTCCTAGCAATGAAAAAGCTGACTAAAACATCATACACACTTGTTCACATGATTTTCATCAAAGGCTTAATCACAATTAACTGAGAGAAAAATAAATATCCCATGGTAAATTATATATCCATATAGAAGAAGTTAAATATCCTATTAATTGAAAGTTAATCGTAATATTTTATTTGTAAATATAGTTTCTTCTTATATTTAAGATTTTCTATCAGCTAATAACATTTTGGAGTTTTTAGTATTGAGTCCTAAAGAAAAAAGCTACAGGACAAGAGCGTCAATTAAGAATATCTTTTTTTTTAAAGAGAGAGAGAGAAATTTTTAATATTTATTTATTTATTTATTTTTAGTTTTCGGTGGACACACATCATTGCTGTATGTGGTGCTGAGGATCGAACCAGGGCCGCATGCATGCTAGGCGAGCGCGCTACCGCTTGAGCCACATCCCCAGCCCAAGAATATCTTGATATACTTAGAATAAAGAAAGAATTCTTAATTAATATATCAAAATTACTAATTACAAAAGGTAGAAATTCCTAATCATAAGACATTGTTGAAAAAATAAGAAGTGGTCACCGATGAAATAGCTCATACTGTTAAACGAAAAGGTGATGTTTTGAAAGGATTCTAGAAAAGAAAATGGAATAAAATATATACCCCATATTGAAAATAATTTTTATATTTTCAAATTTCCCTGCTCTAGACTTTGAAACATTTTAGAAAGAACATGAAGTACCACTTGCTGGAACATACTTTTACTCCACTGTTAAGTATAAGGAGTTGAGAGTTTTTCTATACCATTTTTCACAGAAGTTCAAATGCTTTTCCATTTGTAAAGAACCTATTATGTTTCTGCAAATACACACTTGAAATATAAAGTTGATATTAAAATGAGTCATCATTATTTTAACAAATTCAGATAAGAACAAAGGAAATATTTTTTAAAAAATAATTTAAATATACATTATGGCAGATTATTTTATAAAGCAATTCTGATACATATAAAGAGAAAACAAAACTTGAGATACTAATATTTAACATTACTGAGGAAAAGTAATATTTATTAGACAAAATAACATTTGTCAGTTAAGTTAAATATTCAGTGTAATGAGCCATACTACATTATTTACACTTTAGGAGAATGCAATTCATTATATTAATTATAAGGTTTTTGTTATTTCAGTGAAATGAATTGAACATAGGATATGTTGTACGTGCTTTTTTTGGGTGCTAAAGATGCATAGGCAAATTAGCAGAGATAAATGCCTCAAGTAACATATGTCAGTATTTCTTAAAGAAATTTTGTTCCTAACAAGTAGGAATAAAAACATCACAGTCAAAGCCTGAGTCTGAAATGACGTCAGGCATCTAAAATCTTACTTGGATTTATTCCATTCAATTTAATCAAGTTAACAGCAATGAACAAGATGAATTGTGAATATGCCAATTTCAAAGAGACAAGTATCACATGTTTTCCCGCATATGTTGAATATAGAAAAAATATAAATTAAAAATTTTAAAAAGATTACATGAAAGCAAAAGGGAGCGTCTTATGGAAAGGGAAAATGACCAGAGGGAGGGGGAGGGTGGGTAAGAAAGAGTAGTAGGGATGGTGGATACAAATGAAGAATGTTATATGCATGTGAGGAAATGCCATAATGAAATGTATTAATTTGTATATTTATGTGGTATTAACCAATAAAAACAAATAAATAAAATATGTTATGAAACCACCTCCCTTCAAGAGGACTTTATGATTCAACCTCTTTTAATTATTAATGTAAATCCTCAGCTTTTTTTACAATAAATTTGTATGGTATTAAAAAAAACAAGATAAACATGGAGACTGATATTAGACCCCATCACTAGTGTAGTTGTTCTCAAATTATTTTAAAAGACTTCAAAATCCCTTAGGTTCACTGCTTAAATTAGTATTTCTGGACCCATCCAGGAGTCTGAATTTTGTTTGCATTTGGGGGGGGGGGCATACTGGGGATTGAACTCAGAAGCACTTGACCACTGAGCCACATCCCCAGCCCTATTTTGCATTTTATTTAGAGACAGGATCTCACTGAGTTGCTTAGTGCCTCATTTTTGCTGAAGCTGGCCTACAACCCAAGATCCTTCTGCCTCAGCCTCCTGAGCTGCTGGGGTTACAGGTGTGTGCCACTGCACTTATTTTAAGATTACATGTGACTCTCATACAGACAGATCCAGGATCATTCTTTAAGAAATACTGACATATGTGAAGGAAACAAATGTTCAAAGACTGACCAAAAGTTGTGTTATTTTTTCCTTTATCCATTTCACTTCTAACTTGCAGGAAAATATGAGTAATTCAAATTTACTATGGCATTATTTCCATTTGTGCTTTAAAACACAAAGAGAGCAAAGAAGTTTTTTATCTCAAAGTATCACAGGCATTAATGGTAATATATTCACAAAAATAGAGCAGAGGAAAGTAAAATGTATTTTGGTAGATTATGCACTCATCTGGGGCATAGTTTTTATTATAAAACTTAAAATTATTGCCCTTTTAGGGAAATACAAATTGAAACCAACAAGATGAATTACCTTTAACATATGAAAATGGTTATTATTAAAATAATTAAGACTATAATTGTTTAAGAAGTTTTGGAAAATGGAACCTCTGTACACTGTTAGTTAGAATGCAAACTGGTATTGCCATTATGTAAAATGGTATGGAACTTCCTCAGAAAATTAAAATAAAACTACCAAAAAATCTAGCAATCCCACTCACTACTGGTTATATATCCAATAGAATTAAAATCAATATGTCAAAGGAATACAAACACTTCAATAATCATTGCAGCATTGTTCACATTACCCAACATATGAAAACAAAAATAGTCTTTAAAAATAAGAGGTAAAGGCAATGTGGTCAATATACATCATATATAACTATTCATCATATATAACTAAGGAGCTCCTGTTATTTGTGACATGATTGAATCTGGAGGACATTATGTTAAGTGCAGTGAGCAAGACCTAATGTTATTTATATGTTGAATATAAAAAAGTGGAACTCAGAGTGTACAATGGTAGTTACCAGAAATTGAAGTGGGGGGAAAAAGGAACTTTGAAATGTTTTGTAACAAGATGAAGAGTCTCAGCTACACAATAAAAATAGTTTTGAAATATATTACATAGCAAGACAACTATTGCCAATAACATTCTGTATTTCAACAACCATATAAGTTCATTTCAACAACAAAAAAAAAGACAAATTAGGTGATGGTTATGTTAATTAGCTCAATTTTTTCATTCCATGTACAAATATCACAAATATATTTTATGCTATATATTTTATTTAATATATTTTAATGTATATTTCAATGCATATATGTGTATATATACATCATATTATAGTCCATGTATGTATACAATTTATTTGTTACATAAAATAATTTTAATTTAAAATAAATAGAAAATGTTTTTAAAATAGCCCTGCATAGGGCTGAGGCTGTAGCTCAGTGGTAGAGCACCTGCCTCACACATGTAAGGCACTGGGTTCAATCCTCAGCACCACATAAAAATAAATAAATAAAAATATTATGTCCATCTGCAACTAAAAAATATTTTTAAAAATATCCCTGGATGCCTCACAAACATTAGAATAGTTACTATTTATAAGAGAATGTAATTGTTGTTGAAAAGAAATTGGAATCCTTGTTCATTATGGAAAGAAATGTAAACTGGTAAAACCACTGTGGAAAACAGTGCCATTATCATATTATTTACAATTTCTTAGTACATAAGCAAAATAATAAAAGCAGAAAGTGGAAAAGATGTTTGAATACACTTTTGAACACACTTGTTCACACAACCATTACCATCACTATATACAATTGTCATGACAGGGAAGCAACTTAAGTATCCATTTATGGACGGGTGGAGAAACAAAATTTTGTAGACATTCAATGGAATATTCAACCTCAAAAATGAAGGAAATTTTGACACATAGTATAACATAGATGAACATTGAAAACATATTCAGTTAATTAATTCAGTCACAAAAAATCCACAAAAAGAGAAATAATGTGTAATTTCATTGATGGGAGATACCTAAAGTAGTTAGAATAATACAGGCAAAACATAGAATGGTGGTTTCCATGGGTGGAGGGAAAGAGAGGAATAGGGAGTTATTTAATGAGCATAGACTTCAGTTTTGTAAGATGAAAAAAATCTAAATATTGTGTACACAACAACATGAATGTACTTAAAACTACTAATATGTAAATTTAAAAATGGTTAGAATGGTAAGTTTTATGCTATATTTATTTTAGCACATTAAAAAATTTTTAACACTCCTGATATAAAATACCAAAAAGGTGGATCAGAATAATCTAAATATATATTAGCAACTCCCTGAGTGAATTAAGGCAACAGTCCTTCAGCCAGAAATATAGGTAAGAAGACTATGAGAATATCTTATAGGCAACCCAGGAAGCTGGCATCCAGGTGAAAATCAAAATTCTTGATTTTTATAAAAGAAAAAAAATAAGAAAAAGAATAGACAAGAGCAGTGCCAGATGCATGTCAGCTCAACTGAGGAGCAGCTCCCCTCCAAGAAACCAAAAGAAGTTTTCCCACAAAGTTTAAGAAAAATAGATATGACTTTCCAACAAATTCCAACCTGAGCAGAAAATAAGCTCAGATATAGTGAGCTGTTCATCATGGGATAAAGTTCTAGTACTTTCCTGTACAGATAGTTGAAGTTGGTAAGTGGTAACCGTTTAAAAATACTCTTTATTTTGATTTCCTTAGTGGGAGACTAGGAATCCCTGCAGTTCCCCTTTGTTTTTCATATTTCACTTTTTATTTTTTCTCTTCTTTTGTTTCTTGTTCTTGGTATAATTGCTTTTTTGATTACCCATGATCCAATAGCAACTTAGGATCTAATTTTCACTGATATATGTGGGTACCCATGCCATGAGTCAATCTGAGCTTAGAATTGAAGATGTAACACAGACAGACTAGAGAGAAATTTAGGGCAGATACAGGAACTTGGCTGATGGTCTATCAATCTGCAGAGCAGAGAAGAGCTAAGGGAAAGCTATTTTGAAATTGGTGGACTGATCTTTGGGAATATGCATGACAGAGAGTTAAATGGGGACAGATCATGATTGGGTAGAAAATGGGGAAATTCTCTGACATCACCACATGCTCAGAATGGATGCAACATAGAGTAATGTGTCTCACGTCACACACTTCCCCCATAGGACATGGACTGAGGTTTCTGGAGTGAGGGACACAATGCAGTCTAGATTTATCTATAGGCAAAGAAGATGAGATGGCTGGCCATCAGCCTTGCCAGACTTATACTCCCACTCACAGTCAAAATAACAAAGCCAATTTAAGGGTGAAGTTTGCTTTTACTCAGACAATGCTCTCCTAACCAAAGGAGGCTAAGCAAAGAGTAGGTGGAACTTAACTCCACTGAGATTAACTTGTTTGGGTCAGAGTTGAAAACAAACAGCATATTTGAGTCACACAAACTTCCTCATCATTAGGAGAAGAAAACCAGGAGAAAAGGGCCCCCATTTCAAACACCTCAGCAAGAAGAAAACCAAATCTCTATGTGACAGTGGTTGTATTAACTACTTGACTTGAAGTGACTCCCAGTGTCTTCCCACATTCTGCGTTTTGTCAGAGTTCTAATTTTGCATATTTTTGTCAAATAATAGGATCCTCTCTAGATATGTCTTCTACTCCCTCCTATCCCTGTTTCTATCTCCTCTCCTTCATCATTTTTGTCTCCTGTTATTGTTTAGATGGAAGGTATTCCCCAAAAGCTCATTTTGAGGTAATGCAAGAAAGTTTAGAGGTGATTGGTTTATGAGAGCCAAAACCTAATATGTTCACTAATCTGATGATAGGTATTAACTGGGTGGTTGCTGTAGGCAGGTAGTGTGTGACTGGAGGAGGAGATGGTTCCTTGCCAATATGACTTTAGGATTTATATTGTGTCCATGAGGGAGCATTCTCTCTCTCTCTCTCTCTCTCTGTGTGTGTGTGTGTGTTTCCTGATCATGCCTTGATCATGCTTTCCTCCACCATACTCTATTGCCATGATTTTCTGCCTCACTTTGAGCCCCAAAGAATGGAGTTGGCCATCTATAGACTGAGAAATCTGAAACTGTGAGACCCACATATACTTTTCTTCCTTTGAAATTGTTCTTGTCAAACGCCATGATGTTCTGCCTCACTTCAAGCCCTAAGGAATGGAGCTGATCTTCTATGGACTGAAACCTCTGAAATCATGATCCTTAAAATAAATTTTTCCTCCTCTAATTGTTTCTGTCAGGTCTTTTGGTCACAGCAACAAAAAAGCTAACTAAAACATCTTCTCATTGTAACTTAGGTCTCCCTTCCTACCACTCTAATTTCTTTTTTCTCTTTTCCCATCTATTTTCTTTATTTTTACCCTTTCTTTCAATTCAGTTTGGCATACAAGTATTAATGCTTAATTTTTTCAGCCTACTCTATATTAATTCTCATTCACACTTACCTTTGGTTAATAGAGTCGCAGAAAAAATTAGTAATAATTATTATAGCATATGTTGATATATTGTTTGCTCTTAAATTGTTATTGTTTCTGGTGGTAACTCTCTCACTCAAAGTGGTACTGGTGGTTGAAATTACCATTTTGATTATGCTGATTTGATGTGTTTAAGCTAAGATAAACCTCCAAGCCCAAGGCTTATTATAAAGAGATAACTAATTTAGCTTTGTTGAATGAAATATTCTGCAGATGTCTGTTAGGTACCTTTGTTTTATGATATTTTTAAAGTCTGAAGTATGTCTTTTCTCAGTTGTTGGGGCTTTATAAAGTTTTGGAGGTGTGTACCACAGTGCACAGCTCAATAGCTATTTTGTTCGACAATAATGAATCTGCTGAAAAATTAATCAGGAATACATATACATTCACAGTTGCCTCAAAAATATAAAATACCTTGGACTATATCTAAACCAAAGAGGTGAAAGATTTTTACAATGAAAATTATAGAAAACTAAAGGAAACAATCAACAAAACATCAGAAGATGGAAAGACCTTCCATGTTTGTGTAGAGTCAAAAATAATATTATTAAAACGGCCAAATCACCAAAAGCAATGTACAGATTCAATGCAATTCCCATCAAATCACTAATGATATTCTTCACAGAACTAGAAACAGAGTACTAAAAATCAAATGAAAAAATGAAAGAACCAGAGAAACCAAAGCAATTCTGTGCAAAAGTAGCTGTATGAAGGCATCACAATACCTAATTTGAAATTATGCTTCAGAGCTATAGTAACAAAATGAGCATGGTACTGGCATAAAAACATACACTTCAACAAATGGAATAGAATAGGAGACAAAGCCACACAATTACCATCATCTGGTCCTTGACAAACATACTAAAAATATGCACTGTAGAAAAGACAGCCTTTTTCAAGAATGTGGGAAAAAAGGCACACTCACACATTGCTGGTGGGACTGCAAGCTGTATGAAGAATTCTTGGAAAACTGGGAATGGAACCACCATTTGAACCAGCTATCCCTCTCCTCGGACTATACCCACAGGACTTAAAAACAGCATACTACAGGGACACAGCCACATCAATGATTACAGTAGCACAATTCACAATAGCTAAACTATGGAACCAACATGATGCCCTTTAGTAAATGAATGGATAAAGAAAATGTGGTATATATACACAATGGAATATACTCAGCAACAAAAGGGAATAAAATCATGGCAGGTAAACGGATGGAGCTGGAGAATATATTGCTAAGTGAAATTAGCTAATCCCCCAAAACAAATACCAAATGATTTCTCTGATTTAAGGATGCTAATTCATAATATGCTGAGGGTGGGTGGGATGATTAAATGAGCTCTAGATAGGGCAAAGGGGAAAAGAGAAGGGAGGGGAAGGGAAAGGGCATAGGGGTAAGAAAGACAGTGGAATGCAATTGTCATCATTACCCCTAAGTACATGTATGAAGACAAAGGATGTGACTCTACTTTGTGTACAACTAGAGATATGAAAAATTGTGCTCTATATGTATAATATGAATTATAATGCATTCTGTTGTCATATATAACAAATTAAAAATTAAAAAGTAAGAAGGTCATCACTAGATGCAGCCTCTTGACCTTGAACTTTCAGAACCATGAGCCAAATAAAGCTCTTTTATTAAAGAAAAAAAAGACAACCTTTTTAACAAACGGTGCTGGGAAAAATGAAAATACATATTATATCTCACCATGCAAAAAAGTTAACTCAAAATGGAAAAGAGACCTTGGATTAGACCAGAAACTATGCAACTCCTAGAAGTAAGTATAAGGTCAACACTCTAATATGCATGTGCATGTAATGAGTTCTTCTATAGGACTCCTAAAGTTAAAGAAATAATACCCCAAATTAACAAATAGGATGGCATCAAGTTAAGAATCTTCCAAATAGCAAAGGAGAAAATTCAGGACATGAAAGAATAAGCTACAGAACGAAAATATTTGACAGAATCATTCCTCAGAAGGAGAAATATGAATGAACAACAAATATATTAAAAGTTGTTCAACAACTTTAGGCATCAGGGAAATGCAAATATTGAAAACCACAATGAGATTTCATCTCATTTCAGTAGAATGACAATCATTAAAAATACAAATCGCAATAAATATTGGTAAGAATGTGGGAAACATAGTGGGGTAGGGAGGGGGAGCATGAGAGGGAATAGATGAACTCTAGTTAGGGAAGAGGAGAGGGAGGGAAAGAGAGGGGGCAGGGGATTAGCAAGGATGGTGGAATGTGATAGACATCATTATCCAAAGTACAGGTATGAAGACAAGAATTGGGTGTCAACATACTTTATATACAACCAGAGATATGAAAAACTGTGGTATATATGTGTAATAAGAATTGTAATGCAAAAAAACAATTAATGTATAAAAACATGAATGGGCGTGAATATATTTTATATACAAATATATGAAAAATTGTGCTCTATATGTATAATAATAATTGTAATGTATTCCACCGTTGTGTATTTAAAAAAATAAAATCAATTAAATTAAAAAAAAGAATGTGGAGAACAAAAACTTATACCCAGTTTAGGGATTATAACTTAGTACAACTACTATGTAAATCACTACACAGTATCCTCAAATAACTAGGGATAGAATATTCTTATGATCCTGGTATACTGCTACTAGGCATGTACCCAAAGAAAGTAAAGTCATCATACTATAGTGATACATACATACCCATGTTTATAGCAGCACAATTCATAATAGACAAACTATGGAACCAGCTTAGATGTCCATGAATATATGAATATATATATATATATATATATATATATATATATATATATATATATATATACACACACACACCCATACACACACAATGAAATATTATTCAGACATAAAGAACATGTTTATTTTATTTGTAAGAATATGGATGAAACTAGAGAAAATAATGTTAGGTGAAATAAGCCAGATTCAAAAAGTTCAGCGTCAAATGTTTTCTCTCATGTGGAAGCTGGAGAAAAGAAAGAGTGGAAAATGGGCTCTAATAAAAAGGGAAACCAGTAAAGACGAGGAAGGGAATGAAATTGTTATGTTATATTATATTATGTTGTGTCCTGCATATACAAATATATAACATTGAATCCCACTATTAATATAGATCCTTAAGAAGTAAATAAAGATGTTAATGAGACCTTTACATTGTTATTACTTCTGGATCCAAACTTCCAGCTTACTTGATGATGCTCAGTCTTTTTTAAAACTAATTTAAAACTTTGTTTTGTAAAGATAAAATAGTGAAGTAAAAAAAATGATCATTTATCATTCCCTGGGAGTATCCATAAGTCAAATGTTTTTGCTTAGGGCAATATTTATAAAGAAAGACCTAAGGGAAAAAATAGGGAGCTCCTTTCTACATAAAGTAGGAGAGTATCTCAGAATTTGCTCTAGCTTGTGACAAATACATACAGAAGAAATTAAATTATAGGATGTCCTATTTTAAGAAATTCCATTTTTATTTTATCTGTTCTTAATTTTGACACAAATTAATTCAAGTTCAATTTGTCACATTCTGAAAGTATCCTTTAACATACTTTGAAATAAGGGATTCTATCACATCACTTAACTTTTATTTGAAGACTAAAGTACTTGTCTCATAAGTGAAGGAAATGGCAACATGGTAGAAATCACTGTCAACTGGAAACCAATCTGTATAAAGATGATACAGTGAGGGAATACATAATTCCATTTTTCAAAATGTGCTTTATATACTAATGTCAAGAAATTCATCTATTGTGCAAAATGGTATCAGTTTTAGTCATACAAGATATAATTAGAAACAAAACACACATACAACTCTATTTTTCTAGGTAAGTAATAAAAGAAAAACAAAAATAAGCCATTTCTGAGGTGTAGGGGGATGTTTTTTGATAAATTTACTAGAAGCCTAGAAGAAACTGAAGTTTCTGCCCTCTGACTGGAACATTCAAGTTTATCATTTGTGTGTAACATAAAAGGGCAATTTAGGCGTTAAAATTTAATCAACATAAAACATTAATGCCTTAGGTTGAAACAGAGAATGGCACAATAATGGCATTAGAAAGGGTGAAAATAGCACCATCACTCTCATTGAAATTATCAATGTGTTTGCTTCGGTGAACTGTACCTCCAAAATGGAAAAACAAGAAGTCATTTATAAGGAAGGTATCATCAATATTTAGCTTTCTCTTTTCCCAACTCTAGAATGACCTATATTCTATAAAGGATGCAAAAACACATCTAAACAAAATGCAGATTTATTTATTCCTTTAAAGAACAGAAACACTTGACAGAATTTCTTTATGTTCTTTGGGTTAATGTGATTGCATTAGGTAAATGTAAAATTGATCATTAACAAATGAATGATAAAAATACTGCTTGGGGGCGTCACTAAGTAGTATTTAATGTTCACTAAATAAATAGTCCATTTGTCTATTCACCTGAGTTATTAATTACCTACTATGTGCCAGGAATATAGTAACTCATGTGTAAGTCAAAATGTAGAGCTATTAAAAATAGATAAATTTTGGAATAAGAATCAGAACCAGCTTGTGTGACACTGCACACCTCTTCAACTTTCCCAAATACCATTTTTATGGTGATTACTTGAACACCTGTATTTCCAGCCCTAACTTTTCTTATGAACTTCAGGTTCATTTTTTAAGTGACAGCCATACATTTCCATCTGGAAATACCGGAGACACCTCAAATTTCACAAAGCCATATTGTAACAGCCCTGAATGTATACATGCCCATGCATCCCAGATACAATGTATTTTCAATATTGTTTCAATATTTTCAATATTGTTTCTCCTTTTCCACTCTTATTTTACTTTTGAGACTCAGCCTAAGCTGGGAGTCCTTTATAACCACACCAGGCAGAATTAATTATAAATTCTGTTCATAGACTCGGTGCCCTTAGTAAATACCTATAATTCTATATTTACTTTTCTTACAATTGGTTAATTTTTATAATGAATAAAGTAGCTATCTTTACTCCTTGCTGCACTATAAACCTATAAGGCAGACATTCTTTATTACTGTCTTTTTTAATAGATTAATTTGAAAAAAAAACTCATACAAAATAGTACTTTCATAGGGAAATTCTCTTACTGTACATCTGAATTGAGGCTTGAGCATCTCTCTTTCAAAATGTGTATAAGTAGCTCCAAAGACTGAAAATATCGGAATTAAGCAACTATCTGGAGGGATAGTACAAATATTCTATATCTTGTGTAGTACTAATAATAAACTCTTGATGTTTAATTGAATATAAAATCTTACATTTGGTTAAATATCTCATGTTTTATGTCAGTAATTTCTGGCGATAAGAACAATTTCATGAGTATTGCATCACATCATTAATTTTGAGTTTAAGCCTATACACATTCAAGTAACCCTGAGTGTTAGAAAACAAGAATATTTACTGACATAGAGAAATGATTATTTGGGCTGGGGTTGTGGCTCAGTGGTAGAGTACTCGCCTAGCATGTGTGAGGCCCTGGGTTCAATCCTCAGCACCACATAAAAAAATAAATAAACATAAAAGTATTGTGTTCAACTACAACTAAAAAATAACTATTTAAAAAAAGATGATTAGTTTAATGAAAATCATTAAACTAAAAAAAAAAAAGAAGTCTATAATACAACCTGTAAAAAATACTCTTATTTCAGTGGCAACTACAAAGTTAGGCACACAATGTACAAAAGATATGCACTACCATGTTCACAGTAGCAATCTCTTACTAGAGGAAATTTATATTTTTATTTGTATGTCCAACTTTCCACAATGCACATAAACTTCTTTTGCAATAATCAATCAAAAAATATATACACCCCCCGTAGAATTGGTAAGGATGTAGATAGGAAGAAAATTCATATCAATGCAATCAGTATACATCAGGAAGTATGCTAGACACTGAAGATTGAAAGATTAGTAATATAAGGTCAGATTTAGAGAAGCTAAGTAACACAAACACAGTGATTAAATAAACAAACAATAGAGCTACAGTTCACATCCAGGTGTTTATGATTCTAAAATAATATTTTTTTCCATTTCATTTTGGTATCCAGATGCAATATGATCCCTGGGGGAAATATTTTATTAATAAATGTTTCTGTTCATACAATGAAGTTTTATTGGCCCATAAGGACAAATGAAATTGTGTCATTTGCAAGAAAATAGATGGAACCAGAGATATGAAAAAATTGTACTCTATATGTGTAATAAGAATTGTAATGCATCCCACTGTCATGTATTTAAAACAATAAAATCAATTAAATATTTAAAAAATAGATGGAATCAGAAAGTGTCATATTAAATGAAATAAGCCAGACTCAGAAAGTCAAGGGCTACATGATTTCTATCATATGCAGAAGCTAGAGAGAAAGGGATTGCAGGAAAACTGAAGAAGAGGGAACTGTGGCAAGGGACGGTCCTGAGAAAAGAAATCGATCAAATTATGCTATGTACCTGAACAAATATGCTACAATGAAATCCACTATTCTATATCATTATTATGTACCAATAAAATTTTAAGTTTCTGCTATCATATTATTCTATGCTGTGAATTACCATGATCAATATCATGCATGGGTCCTTTTTTAAGGATTTTCTTCATCTGTCAACTTACTCCTACATTATCTAATGTTATGGTCAATTAATCTGATAAAATAATTTTTTTCCAAGGAATTGATGTTTTAGTAATTTTTCTGGCTATCCCACTGCCATATATGGCAACTACTGTAGTAGATGTTAGAATAATTCAGTTCACATTCAAATGGAAAAGGAGAGTTAGATACCCATATAGTCAACTGCATTAGAATCTAATAGGAACTATAATAAAAATAACAGAAGATCCACTATGCATGAAGAAGTTGAGAACTTCATTCTCAATGGGAAGTCACAGAGAATTTAATAGAAGAAAAACAAAGAAAAGGTATGTGAAATAAGGAGCAATGTCTGTATAAAGTTAAACATGTTAAAGAACCCTGATTCCTAAGGATCAGACTATTTCATAGCAACCTCCTGCAAAAACATTGCCCTTTCACTGATACCAACACAAGTGGAAGATGTCTCTGGATTTATAGCAGTAAGTGGAGGGAAATACTTTTAGATAGTCATTTTCAACAGATTTTAAAATCACATCCCTTAAAAGCAAACACTTGTAGCATAGCCAGCCTCTGTTTCATATTAGTCTACATTGTTCTCACTGAACTGCATCCCTGAGCAGCTCACACAACACGATTAGCATAGCTGGGTTACCTCATATTTGTCGAAATTAAGGAGTTGCCAGTAAAACATTCAGAAGGACTTTGCAAATTACTTTCTAAAATAACTCTAAATTAGCAATTAATAAAAAATTGAGAACTTATTCAACTCTGAATACAGGCAGATAAAATCAAACTCTGTATAATTCAATTATGTTCATTACTGATGCAAAAGTATATTTAACAGATGAATTTTTGCCAAAGGAGTCTCTTAAATTTATTTCAGTGGTTATTTTTGGCTAGCAATTCTTCTCCATATTTTTTTTAAAGCCAGAAATAAAGTCCTTCAAAAGAGTAGAGGGGAAGAACACAAACTTTTGAGTCAAAAGTATGCCTGGGGAAAGAATATATGAACAGGTAGACACAAACAATTAACAATTTTATGAATGTTTATAAGTAACTAGGTGTTTCAGGCAGCTCTGTCAGCTAGATTGTACATACAGATTTGTATTCCCTTCTGTATTTTAAGTGAATTTAATTTATTGGCTTCCTGGAGTGCTGGCATGGTATTTAAAAAATATATTTCACACTCACAGTTTACACTATTCAGTATACTTTTATAGAGTACTTTGTCCTAGGACTGGAAAATATTTCAAAATAACTAGACATTTGAAAAATATAAATACACTCATAGTTAGGCTATTTAGTTATTAAAAAGCCAAACCCTGTGATATACCCCCAGATATAAGATATACCCTAAGATATAAGAATATTTATAGTGAGCCAGTGATGCTGCTCATTCAATATCAAGCTAAGACTAGAGATTTGACTTCTACATCTGCTTTAAAATCCCACCCCAAACAGAAAGTGTTATTTCCTATGAAAACATTCTCTCAGTGTCCCACAACAAATATAAAATTACTGTAAAAATCCCCTACTACATATAGAAAAAGACAACAAGTACTTTGGTTAGTTCTTGGGTAAAACTTGAGATATTTAGCCAATATATAATTTAGGTTAAAAAATAATCTACAAATTTAGGTCTTTCAAATTAGTTTCTGAAAAAAAAATTTAAGGAAATCTTCAAATCTAACTATTTGCAGGTTAAAAGTCTGATTTATAGTATAAAAAATTCTAGCTATATAAACTTTATCTATTTTATTTCATCTTCAGGTTTCACATATGAGTTAAGTATATGAATGGATAAAGCACCATGGCCTGAGCTAAAAATGAATTAGGGCAAATTTCAAGAAAAATAGGGGGAATCAACCAAATCCTATATTATTCAAGAGTAAATATCTACTTATTAAAATCTTGAATTTTAGTCTCCAGAGGCAGAAACATTCATTAAGTAATAACTGATTACCTTTGGTTTTCTAGTCATTAGTGGAGATATGAGGGAATATAAGATGCCAGTGACAGTCCCTGTTGTCCAGACATTTACAACTGAGTTTGATTTACATGTATGAACTCATTTTACTGCTTTGTAACAAATATTACATGAATCTGTTAAAATAATCTCTATAAACAAAAGGTGACTTTTTAGATTTGTAAACTCTTTTTATTAAGGATTGCTACTGAACTGCATGTAGCATACAGACACAAAGGAAGCGCAAATGCAAAAATATTTAAGGAAAAGGAGACATGACACAATACCAATCCAAGGTCAGCACAACTTGGCCAGTGTGGAGGAAGGCCCAATCTTCTTTTTACTTCCCATGTTCTCACATATGGAGAAACCAACATATTTTTATAGCAGTGCACTATTTGTATTTTTCTGAACTTCATAGTTCTTTTTTTCAACATAAGCTATTTAAATGCCAGCATCCTTTCTTGAAATTTTAATGTTATTTATAATTACATGTTATTACACTGAAAATTATAACATTACTACTTTTTATATCAACATATTTATTCCACACTTAGGTAAGAGTTATTGAAATTCACAAATAAATTCTCAATTTAGACTTTACAAATTGGGAATTTTTTCAGAATAAACTGAATGGGCTCATTTTTCTTCTTTGCATTTTTTTTCTTGTAAATAAAATTAGGAAATTTCAAGTATGCTCAAATATAACATTTGATATTAAAAATAACAATGGAAAAAATATTGTCTATACCTTGAATCCTTATACATTCTGGCCAGTCTGCCATACATTCTATATTTACACTCAGAATCCCTGCTTTGAATGAAGGCGTGAAATTTTGTGCATGTTCCAAAACCATAACAATTCTAATATATTCACAAGTCTTGACGGTTTTAAGGAAAGACATGGAAAAATGCACATTCTTTTATCTATTTAAGGACAGAACATATAAACTTAAATAAAGCTAAGAAGAGAAAACATTGATTCAATTTTCAGATTAACCTTTAGCATTCAAATAAGCAGAACACTAATATTCTCAAAGTGTCCTAACCAATTGGGATTTTGAAACAAACATAAGATACAATAACAACTTTTTCAATATGGGAAAAACTTAAAAAAACTGTTTTAGGGGTGGGTATGTAGTTGCTTGCCTATATGTGAGACCTTGAGTCTGACCCCCAGCACCACTAAAAAAAACGCACTTACCTACAACATACAAACATACACTCTGACCGCATTTTACAAATGAAAATTTCCCCAAAGTAGGTGATCTAGAACTTGGAATGCATTTTCCAATTGGAACAATGCTATAAAACTACAGCTAATGCCTGGTATAGTGTGGCACATGACTGCCATCCCAGCAGCTTGTGAGGCTTACACAGGAGGATTGCGAGTTCAAAGCCAGCTATCAGCAAAAGTGAGGCACTAAACAACTTAGTGAGGCCATTTCTCTAAATAAAATACAAAATAGGGCTAGGGATGTGGCTCAGTGGTCGAATGTCCCTGAGTTCAATCCCCTAGTACCAAAAAACAAAAACAAAAACTATAGCTAACTCTCTGGAACAAATGTAAATTTCTGTTTATTAGAAAATATTCTTAATATGCCATATATGTGCTATGAAAAATAACCAAAACAATACTATTTTAATACCAGTAATAAAAGAAGTTAAAAAAAAAAGAAATATAATTGCATAATTGTGAAACCACCATTGGATCTCCTTAATGCAGAGAGAATATGTGAATCACTCAAAGACAGAATGTTAACTAAGGATTAGACAAAACTTTTTTTTTATGAAAAGTCAAGATCATCATGTTAGGAATATGCAGAAAAGTCTTAAAGGTCAACCTTTTTTTTTTTTTTTTGGTTTGGTACCAGGGATAGAATCCATGGCACTTGCCCACAGAGCCACATCCCAAGCCCTTTTTATTTTTATTTAGAGACAGGGCCTCCCTAAGTTGCTTAAGGCTCACTAAGTTACTGAGGCTGGCTTTGCACTTGTTATTCTCCTGTCTCAGCCTCCCAAGCCACTGGGATCACAGGTGTGCACCATAGCAACTGGCTTTAAAGTTTTGATTCTCTCTCCCCCTCGCTTTTGCCTCCTCTCCTTCTCCCTCTCAAAAAATAAATATCTTTAGCTATTGAAGATATCTTCAATAACTTTAGCCATCAAGGATTAGTAAGTCAAAAACTACCCTTGAGATTCAACTTCATCCTAATTATAATGGCTACTGTCAAAAAGGAAAAAATAACAAATGCTAAAGAGGATGTAGACAAATCCTTATACTTTCTCCCTCTCCCTCTCCCTCTCCCTCTCCTCATAGTTGAAGTTGAGCCAATTACACCTGTAGGACAAAAGAAAGAACTAAAACAACTGCAGCATGAAGAAGGAAGGTTACACTGAAATGATATGTAAATTTATGCACTTTGCAAATGAGGCCTTAACTCCAGAGGGCTGCATAGTGCCCATGGAGGCCTGAAGGGAGAGGTCCCCAGCCACAAAAAAGCTTCATCTCAGGCCAGTTGTAGCAATGAGTGTAGAGGGCATTGGGGAACTCCTCCACAGCACCAAAGTAATTCAACCAAAGGTCATCATGGTTGAGCCAGCCTCTGCCACAGGTGAGTTTGAGCTTCCTCCCTGTGGGTCCCAGAAAGGAGTCTAGACTGGCTGAGGCCCTCTCTTCCAGAAACTTCTGAGCACATATGTCATAGAAGAGCAGGGAGCCAAGGCCTGTGCCCACAGTGACTATGTGCTGGTAGACACTCAGTGAGCGCACACCTGTTCCACACTCATAGGGATTCAAGGGCCAAATATTTTGGTGGCCTCTGCGCAGATCCAAGAAGGATACATGAGAATAAGAGCCCACCACATACAGGGAAAAGTCATTGCAGTAGGTTAGGCACGTGCTTTCGTGGCCATAGGGCAGCCTGAAGGACAGCAGCCTGGATAGGGTGTTTCCAGCGTTCCACAGGTGGAAGTAGCCATCCACGCACGCGGCTCCCAGTTCCTGGTTCATGCCACTGAAGGCCAGGGCCCGCACTCTGTGGTTACCTATGTTGCTGTTGGCCTTGGGGATAGCCTCTATGTGCTTTGGATAGATGTGGGTATACACAGGGAACTTCCCATCGTTTTGCCGGGCAATGCTGCCATTTCTGTCAGGATCCACCTGCCACAGGGCCATGGTGCCATCGCGGGAGCCACTCACAGCGACAGTATCACTCAGGCTATGGAGAAGATCCAGTCTTTGTGAGCATGTTGGTCACCCAGGCACAAGGGATCTAGGGTGGGTAGCTGGTAGACCGCCAGGCTGTTGGGATTTTCACCCCCCATAGCCAAAAGCATCTTAGAGGGATTTAGTTCAATGGCATGGATGCCAGTGGTTGGCTGATCCCTGGACAGAATGGGCACCCTGTCCCGCAGCAAGGGGATGCGATTGATTTGGCCCGACTGCACGTCCAGCACAAAGAGCATGTTACACTTGGTGCCACACACCACCTGCCTGGAGTTTAGCCACTGAGAGGTGAAAACCTTGTTGAGGGTGCCCAGTGCCAGCTGGCGCTCAGTCAGTATCTCGGGCAGCCTCAGCACTGTATAGCTGTGCAGCTTACCCTCGAAGCCCAGGAGCCGGGCGCTGCTCCAAGTGCCCACCGCTGCTCCAAGTGCCTACCGCACGGCCCCTCAAATAATGGACCAGCGAGCCAGAAGTTGCTAGCCGCTTTTGATTGTTGGGCTGCAGTGGCCCCTCTCTGTGCCCTGGCTTCACCAAAACCTGAGAGGAAGAGCTCCCCTCACCAACCTTGAGTGCAGGTGCTTCCTGCTTCTTGCTGTCTGTTCCCCGTGAGTCCGTTGTGGCCGTCAGGCAGGCGGCGGCAGCGTCGAGGCTGTGCGTGGCACTCCTACTGGCCATAGCAGTGGCTGGCAGGGCGTCGGGGGCTTGGGTGGAGGCGTCTGCGCTTCAGCTGGGAGCTCGGGATTTTAAGGGCCAGGAGATGGCGGCTACCACCAGGCACCAAGTCTGAGGTTGTCCACAGCAAAACAACAACAACAAACAAACAACAACAACAACAAAAAAAAAAACCGGTGGGGCCAGGCAAATAACTCCTGGTCAGAGGGAGCAGAGCACCCTCGGAGTGTGGGGGAGAGGGTTAGGGCTGGTGGTGGACCTGGCCGAGGGTGGGAAATGTGGTCGCCCTCTGGGAGGCGCCAGCCAAGTAGGAGAGAAGGGAGGAAGTGCTTGAGAAGCTGAAGTTGGGTGAGGAGAGAGTGGGGGAGGGAGGGAGGAGGGGGATATTGGATAGCACATGCTGGGTTTGCAGGTGGAGGCTGTGGGTGAAGGGGTAAGTGGGTGTGGAGCAGAGGCCTGAGTAGATTGCTGGAGGGTATAGCTCCTGAATTCTCAGTATAGAATACATGGTGTTTCATCGCCCATTTTAGGGCAACCAACTAGCCCTAAAATTCTTACTTGAATAAAATCTGAAACTTAAAATATAGTCAAGTACAGGATTAGATGAGCCTTGACCATGATCGGTGGGAAGAAACAAATATACACTTGGTGTAATACTGTGAGAACCTTGAACTGAGATTGACATTGAAATTGGTACCAAAGGGAGTGTTTGCCAGTGGCAGGGATACTACCCATCTTCCTGCTAGTTCCTTTCTGTCCCTCCTTCCTCAGCCCTTCTGGTGTGGTATCTTAAACAATTTCAAACAAATATTCCCCATCCTCAAATTAAGGTTTATGAGTTCCTGCACTAGAAATCTCTGAGGAGTGCATTCCAAATGAAGATCATTTCCCCTCATATTCTCCCTATGATCTTCACAGTCCCTTGGTTGGTCACAGTTTCAGAACCTGGTGCTCTGTGCTCATGGGGGAGGTGTTTGCTTTTGTCCAATCCTAAGGAGGTGGAGTGGAACAGTGCCTCAGTGGATGGGCACCACCCTTTCTATTCCTGGCAGGATAAGTTAAACATTCCCATTGACAATTCTATAAACTCAAGGCACCTGACCAGAACACCCCTCCACTAGGCCTTGGAAAAGGGATTTGAGGAATGAACATGATTTTCACATGCACAAAAGGACCTAAAGCACTTTGCAGAAGAAGGCGATCATAGGTATAAAACCATAAGACTGTAGAGATGTGGAATGCAGATTTTCACTCTTGGAAGTCTCAGTAGACTTCATATGTTACCTCAGAGTAGCCAATCCAGTAGCAGGACTGTTCCTAGTATGCACAGACACACAGATTTTAATTACACACTGATTGATAGATTGTATTGTACAGAGAGGTTGGTGGCTGACATCAACTCTGCACAAGCCCCAATCTTCCCCCTTAAAAACCAGTTTGCTGAGCAAGTACATACAGGCATAAATTTAATTTTCTGACTCATCTGAGAAGACTGTAGGATCTACTTCCATGCTGCTTTCTCTACCCCTACCATCCCTAAACCTTTAGTTGATATTTTTCTCCTCCTTTCCCAGCCCTTTTTGTAATTTCACTCACATACACAATTTCCAAGTACAAGCCATGGGGCCTCCTGGCCATTCCATTTCAGTTACTGCATACCCCATTCTCCTTTACACTTTTCTGCACCACAGTTATGATTCTTCCCAATATCATTTATTATTATACTAACAAATATTGTTATAGGACTGTTTCAAATATTATCTTTTTTAATCCACTATTAATATGATCCACATTTTGTAGATGAGGAAATTGCAGCTTGGAAAATTATGATTTTTTTCCAAAGACAATGAATTATTAAGTGAACCAAAATAGTGTAAATCCATATTTGATGCACTTATATTTTGGAGAAATGAGTAAAATTTCTGCTAGTCATATAGTGTTCATAAGCCACACTTCCTCTCAGCATCCCAAATATAGGAATGGGATATCTGTAGAAGTTGCTTGCCAGGAGTAGAAACGCTAAGAGCAGCTGGGAGACGTTGTGTCCATCTATGAACAGTGGTAATTCCTACTGAAAGGGACACCTCAGAGTTCTTCAACAACAGCAGCTAAACAAACTAGTGATCAGTGTTGATCATTATGATGTTATCCTGTAGTACAAAAAACAATGGGGAAATCAATAGTAAACAAAAACTAAGAAACATATCTACCTTCTTTTCCCTGGGACGAAGTAAGCATCAAATGTCTAAGAAGGTTCCACAGAGAAGAGAAGAAACCCTTAAAGTTATGGATGCTAGAAATTCTACCAGCCATTTGTGTGCGGTTTGGACTCCAACACCATTTGGCTTTGAAAAATAAAGTTGTGTGTTGTATCTTCCCTCCTCAGGACACACAAAATCAAAGAGAGGACATCTATGTTCTAGGGGATGATAGTATAATGACCACTTTTCACACACTTAATCCCCTCAAGGTCATAATGAAATGCCCTTATGTCCATAGTGGTGAACATAACTGTTTAAAATATTATGGAGATATAAAAATGGAGTCTTTCAGCTCTGATCAGCATAAAATAGTCTCAATTGCTTTTATGTCCTCTGACTCTCAAAATTTAAAGTATTCTGGAGACAGGTTAATTAACAAGTAAAGGGAATCTATGAAAGCAGGAAAAAAAAAAGATGTGAATGGACTTGAGACCTCAGAATTTGAACAAAGACAGGAGTGGGGTTCCCTTGATTTTCTTATTGTGTCTTACAGATCCTAGACAGAAAGCTGAAGAAGTCTCCAACCCAGAAACCTCAATAAGCACAAATGGTAACATCTATAAGAAAAGTCTGTTGTCCAAACACAAAAGGTCTGAAAAAGGGAGGCCTAATAATACAAAACGTTTTTTGGCAATACATACCCTACTCCAGAAAACAGAACCAGGAGAAAAACTTCCCTGCCTCACTTTGCCACACACTATTTCAGTGGGGCCAAGTGGGCAACTGATCTTCCATCATCTCTGAGGCAAAGCTGGTATTATACACTGATTCTCTGGTAGGAATAATGTCAATGTGTTTCAATGGTAAGTTAAGCCTCTACCAAGACCTCACCAATGAGATTTAATGAGAGGATTTGAGAATGAGCTAATTACTACTATGTTTCACCCTCATCCTCTTCACTAGTGTCAGATTGGCTCAGTGAGGAGCTGAGCTTCCATTCCTACCCTACATCAATGAGACTGAGCAAGGGTATAGGAAGCAAAACTAGTTCTGTTCCTCAAGAAATAGTGGGATACAAACAGAAATTAAAGAACACAAGTAGCACAATTCTAAATAAATCCACACTAACATATGTGAAAAAATTCTGTAAACTAAAACCAAAGAAACTATCCAAAACAGAGAAATGGTATAATAACAATAGGGGAAAACCAGAGGAATAACAGTGAATTTATTATCTGAAACAACAGAGACCAGAAGGAAGTGCTGGAAAAAAGATGCATCCATCAACCATAGTCTTAACAGTTCTGAGATTGCTCAAAGTTTAAGTCCAAAGTCTTCTCTGAGGCTCAAGACAATCTCCCATTGTGAGCTCCTATAATATTAAAAGCAATTTACAAGCATCCAATATATGAAGGCACACAGTAAGTATTTTCATTCACAAAATTAGGGGCATATAAAGAAGGGATAGGACCAAAACAAGACTGAAATCCAGCTGGGCTGGATTCCTGTAGCTCCATGTCTAGCATCTGGGCCCATCACAACATGATATTCTCTCCAAAGGGCTTTGTAGTTTTGCCCCTGTGGACTTGTAGGTTGCAGCCAAGTGGCCCTTCTATCGGCTTGTCTCTTTTTTGATTCCTGCAGGTTTACTTGGACAATGTCCCATGTTACTGGTATTTCTTAATTTGGGAGGTCTACATTACAGCTTTGGTTTCTTCCTCACATCTCCATATTTTGATTTTTCAGGCTATGCCTGCAGGGACTCAGACTCTATTGCACTTTTCTTGGACTCCCAGGCCTGCCTTTGAAATCTTGGTGGAAACCTCCATGACCCCCTAACTCCAACATCGTGTAATCCTACAGAACCAGCATCATGTGGTTGATGCCAAGGTCTGCTGCCATCCTGAGCATTAGCCAAGACTCCAGGGACCCTTGCTGCAGGAGCCTCTGAGTGTCTGGGTGACCTACCAGGGTAGAAAATCTTCCAAGGCCCCCTTCTGCAAGAAGGGTGCCCCATGACTCTTCTCAAGAGAATTTTCACCTTGAGCTTGAGAGGGTGTGGTCTTGTCAGTTCCTGAGATGCCCCCAAGCTATCTTCCTTGGTGACTCTAGGCAAAGTCTTTAGCATTTCTTTAGTGGTGGTAATGTCTTTAACAACTGGGACCTCTTAGCTCCAGTTTTAGTTTTGCCTTTTAAGTTCAAATTTTTCAAATATTTCTGCTCTGCTTTTTCTCCTGAATATCACAATAAATTTGGCTAAAAGACATTAGCAATATCCTTGCAACACCTATCCTGCCTAGAAATTTCTTCTGAGAGATTAAGGAGTCCTTCACTTTTAAAATCAGCCTCCTAGGGCTGGATTTGTGGTTCAGTGGTAGAGTGCTCATTTAGCACGTGTGTGGCCCTAGGTTCGGTCTTCAGCACCACATATAAATAAATAAAATAAAGATATTGTGTCCAACTACAACTAAAAAATAAAAATAAAAAAACCCAGCCTCATAGAAAGTTTCAGGACATGAGCAAAATGCAGACAACTTCTAAGCCAGAACATAACATAAATGGCCTTTACTCCAAATTCAATTTTGTGTTTAGTATGTTTTAGTAAATAAGAACTAAGGTAAAATAAATAAATAATTTAATTAGTAGATGGAGATTTCCAAAGTGGATTTAAAAGAAAGTATTATCAAAAAGTACTTTCTACAAGTACATCTTCAAATATGATAAAACTAGGCTGAACATAAAATGATAGAAAAATATACAATGTAACTCTTGATCATAAATAGCAGATGTGATTATATTGATATCAGATGAAATAGACTTCAGAGTGAAGAAAATTTCTAGAGTCAAGTAGTATCATTATATAGGGCTAGAATAGGACACATAATACTCCTAAATGTATATGTGAGAAACCAGAAAAACTGAAAATACATTAAAAATGGTAAAATTATAGACCGATCAACACCCCACTAATTGATGTAAATATTATATAAAAATGTGTATAGATATAAAATTCAGAAACCCATCAAAGAACTAGACCTCATTAACCTATATAATACATCTCATTCAACAAGAGCAGAATATATATTTTATTCAACAGACCAAAGAATTGGGGTGTAGTGGCACATGTGTGTAATCCCAGCAACTTGAGAGGCTGGGTCAGAGGATCTCAAGTTTGAGGCCAACCTCAGTAACTTAGCGAGGCCCTCATCAAATTAGTAAGACTCTGATTCAAAGCAAAATAAAAAATAACTCATTAACTAACTAAATAAATAGGGTTGGGATGTAGCTCAGTGGTAAAGCGCACCTAGGAGTTAAATCTACAGTACACCACCCCCAAAAGAAACAAAACAAAAATCTCAAGTGACCAAAGAATATTCACAAATATAGATCATACACTGGGACTTAAAACAACCTCAACATAGATTAAGTACTAAATTCATAGAGTATATTATCTGACCATAAAGGAATCAAACAGGAAAATAATGACAGAAGCAAAGCAGAGAAATTTCCAAACACTAAATAACAAATTTCTAAATAATGCATAGGTAAAAGAGGAAAGCCTTAAAAGCAAAAATATAATGCATAAAGGAAAGTGAGAATGAAAATAGAAAATATCAAAATGTATAACACACAAGTAAACCAGTGCTGAAAGGGAACTGTATAGCAAAACATGCTTACATTAGAAACAAGGGACGGTCAAAATCTAGGTTCTCATTTCAAGAAAGTAGGAAAGTAAGAGCGAAATAACCCCAAGGCAAGCAGGAGAAAAGAATAAACATTAAAAGTAGAAATTAATTAAATCAAAAACAGGAAACTGGAAATAATGAAAAAAAGAGTAGATTTTCTTCAAAAATATTCAGTCATACTGATAAACCCCTAGTAAAAACAGTAGAAATGAGAACAAAATTGAAACATCACTATAGACTATGCAAACTTCAAAGGAATAATAAAGGAATATTTTGATTAACTTTTACACATATGATTTCAACAACTTAGAAGAAATGGACTGATTTCTCAAAAATGTAAGTGTCTACAATTTATCCAATTATAAATAGAAAATTTAGATTTTTTTGTAACTATTAAGGAAATTGAATTAATATTTTAGAATTTCCCATAAATATGATATCCTTACACAGAGAGTTTTACTGCAGAATTTTATCAAACTTTTAAAGACTTAAAACTAATTTTATAAATCTTTTCCAGAAAAATGAAAAGGAGGTGCCTTAGTCTGCTCAGGATGCCATGACAAACACTATAGTTTAGGTAGTTTAAACAACAGAAATTTATTTTCTCACAATTCTGGAGACTGGAAATTAAGACAATGTAGGTTTATTTTAGACTTTTCTTGACTCATAGATAGTTGCCTCTGACAGTGTGCTCACATGACCTCTTTTTTTTTGTATATAAGGGTGGAAAGAAAGATATTTTTCCTCTTCATATAAGGCCACCAATCCAATCAGATTAGGAACCTACCATTATGACCTCATTTAGCCTTAATTACCTCCTAGAAGGCTCCATCTCTGAATGCAGTCACATTGGGGTTAAGGGCTTCAACACATGATTTTGGGGAAGACATAACAGTCCTTAGTAGAAGGCATCAACATAACAAATCTAATCCAGCAATCCATAAAAAAGTACACCAAGACCAAGTTGCATTTATATTCCAAGTGTTGAAGATTTTGAATCTACATTCAAGAATGAAGCACTGTGAACTACCATGTCAACAGTAGAAAAAAGAAAAATCACATGAATATAAATCACCAGACATAAAAATATTATCTGGCAAAGTCCACCCTCCATGATGATAAAAATTCTCAGCCACTTGGGAATAGAAAAGAATTCCCTCTACTCCAAAGAGAACATATATAAAATTTAAGCAAATCTCCTATCTGAGGGTGAGAAATAGATGCTTTACCTCTAAGATTAAAAATAAGATGAGGATTTCTGCTTTTACCACTTTTATTTAACTATAACTGGATTTCTACTCAGTCTAATAAGACAATAAAGAAGAAAGAAATAAAATTACTTCCGATAGTATAGAAATTAGATTTTTCTAATACCAGATAGAATGATTGCTTATGTAGAAAATCTCAAGAAGTCTATAAAGATAGTTGCTAGAATAAGTGAATTCATAGAATTCAAGGTCAATGTGTAGAAATCAATTTTATTTGCATACACTAGTAGTACAGAAATAAATTAAAAAGCAAAATATTTAAAATCACATGAATTAAATGAAATATTTACATATGACCTTACCAAAATATATAGAGAATCCAAATGTTAAAAATTTATAAAAGAATAATGAATGAATACAATTAAGACCTAAATAAATGCCACATTTATATACTGTAAGGTGAAACTCAGTTATGATTTAAATAATCCTGAGATTGATCTATAGCTTTAATGTAATTTCTCTCAGAATTCCAGCAAAATATGTTTTGAGATATAGATAAGCTTGAACAAAATTTATATGGAAAGGCACAGGCCTGAGAAAAATTAAAGAAATCTTGAATAATATGGGAGTAATCACTCTACCCATTATAATTTTTTACCCATCTACAGTAATTAAGACAGAATAATATTAGTGGTGTGATAGATATACTGATGAATGGAACAGAACAGATAATGAAGGTACAAAATCAGTTTAATATAGGAAGGAAAATTTTCAAAAACTGTGCTCGAGAAACTGTATGAGCAAAAAGTGAACCTCAATATAAACCTCAAATTATCTCTAAGTGGATCACTCAAATTTAAAACATAAAATCATAAAAATTTTAGGAAAAAGAAGAAAATCTTTGAGATAGAAGGCTAGGTAGAGTCTTTAGACTTGACATAGAAAGCATGATTCACAAAAGGAAAAACTGATCAATTGAACTTCACCAAAACTATGAGTTTGTGTTCTATAAAGGACCCTGTTAATGGGAAAAGAAGCCAATGTTTAGAGACTGCACACTGCATGATTCCATTTATATAGCATTTGTTTGTGTGTGAGTGTGTATTGCTATAAGCTATAGACAGAAAATACAAGAAAACATATATCAACAGACGAATATCATCTTGAATATATAAAAAACTCTTAACATTTTCAAAAGAGTAAATTACAAAATAATACAATTAGAAAGGTGGAAAAATATGTGAATAGACATTTAATTGAAGAGAATATACAGATGGTGACTTAATAATTTGAAAAGATGTTCAGATAATTAACTATTAGGAAAGCAAATATTAAAATTCCAATAAGATATCATTACACTCCTATCAGAATGGTTAAAATTTAAAAAAAAAAAGGATAATCCCAAAATTCTGGCCAGGATCTGAACAAACTGAGTCATTGTTTTTATTGATGGTAAGAATGTAAAATGGCATAGCCACTCAGAAAAACTGGCAATTTATCAGGAAAGTAAACATGTGTCTATCAGACAATGATACACTTGCACTCCTAAACATCTAGTCTAGAGAAATTAGTACATACATCCACACAAAATCCTGTACATGAATATTTTTTAAAAAAGTTATTTTGTAGTTGTAAATGGATAGAAAGCCTTTATTTTATTTGTTTATTTTATGTGGTGCTGAGAATTGAACCCAGGGCCTTGCACATGCTAGGCAAGCGCTCTGCACACTGAGCTACAGCCCCAGCCCCACATGAATATTTTTAACAGCTTTATTTGTAATGGTGAAAATGTGGAAACAAACCAGATGTCCTTCCACAGATGACCGGTTAAAGGCTGTTATATTTATATGTGGACTACTACTCAGCAGTTAAAGAGAACAGAATATTTACACATACTGCAACTAAGATAAATATGGAGGGAACTATGTTGCGTGAAATAAAAAGCCAATGTTTAGAGACTGCACACTGTATGATTCCATTTATATAGCATTTTTTTGTGTGTGAGTGTGTATTGCTATGTATAGAACCCAGGACTTAGCACATGTTAGCAAGCTCTCTATTATTGAACTATATTCCCAGCCTGTATTTATATAAAATTATTGAAATGACAGATTTCTAGAACTGGAGAACAAATTTGTTGCAGGGAACAAAAAGGGGAGTGGGTGTAGGAGGGAAATGTGTGTGTCTATAAAAAGGCAATACAGATATCACTGGAGTGAGGGAAATATTATATATCTTTATTTTATTAATGACAATATCTGGTCATGATCCTTTATTATATATTTTTTAAAACTGGATAAAATGCACATTGGATCTCTATATGAATCTACAATTATTTAAATTTTTTAAAAAATAATTTTAAAACCAATAAGAAACCATATAACAGACCTAAGTATTAAATAATAGTCAAGAAAGAAAAAATTTCAAATGAAATTGCAAGTACCCATTTGTCAATAGACTCTCTGCTTCTTGTTTTGAAGTTTTACCTTTTGACTTGGCTATAAGAACACGTGAGTATTCTAAATTACAGTTTAGAAAGATGCCTCTTTCTCTCCTTGACATTCCTCACTTTGCCATATACAACTCACAGGCACCTAAGTAGAAACAGCCTATTTACCTTTACAGGAGGCTGCAAGCTAACTTTAATAAGGCACTGGTATTCCTTAAACAGTATTCCTTAAACAGTGAGTAGTCCATATTTATAACAAGCCATGCAGGCTAGTGCACTGAACTTAATATGCAGTTGCCTCTTTAATAGGACCCAATGAGGGGTTTAGACAGAAGTTTAAATTTTCACAGAACTCACAAGGAGAGACAACTCTTCTACAAAAACATATAAATTCCAAGCAAACATACTTGATTTATTTCAGTTAACATGATACACATTACTATACTAAAGTATTTTATACATTCTTGAACACACAAAAAATAAATTTATTGAATTAATGAAATAAATTGCATTATAAATACGTCCTTTCAATTTATGGTTCAAGATACATCTTTGACCTTAAAAAATGTTGATTTGTTTTAAAATCTTCATTATCGTTTTAAAATTCAGCTAATATCTGGTGATATAGCCACTTAAAAGATTTGGTTTTATATTCAGTTTTAAATTTTTTAGTTACTTTTCCCATATCTGAATTAAGTGGCTATCATAGCACAAAAAAGATACTTGATGGAGTTATATAGATCTAATTAGAAGTTGCTGATTATTGTTTGAATTGTGTTAATCATTATACACATTTTAATCCCAGTCACCAATTATGCATAAATTTAAAAAATAAAAGTACAGCCCTTAAATTTTCAACTTCTTTGAACCCCATCAATCATTCCTGCTAATTAATGCAGCAGCACTACAATTTGTATTTTCACAAATGAATTGGTATCTACTGAAGCTCTTCATTTGAAAGATTTTTTTTAATGGGTTAGAAATACTGTTTCCAAAGCTTTTATTTTTTAAAAATATGTCAATATGACAATTTTATTTTTCCAAGGTATACACTTTAGTTGCATTCAGGAGTAAAATCACATAAAGATAAAAAATGGAAATATTTATTTTCAAAATCTTCTTTACATAACAAGATTTTTTTTTTCAAAATGAGTAACTTTCTTTTCACTCATCAGTAAATTACCAACATTGTCATGAAGGAAAAATTGTGGGTTTTATTATTACTTTTTGGTTACTTTTAAAATTTGTTGCCATTAAAGAAAAGGTCAGCAAATTTAGAACAATTGTTTTTCTGTAAAACTTATTGTAAATATCTTAATATATAAAGGTCTTCATCAATGACCTGCACTTTTATATAATGTTCAATATATGAAAATAGGCTGAAAGTTAAATTGTCCAACCTTCTGACCGATGGCTTCTTCTCTAACATAGTACCTGACATTTATGTGGATGTAGTGAGTGTTTTAGTCAGCTTTTTCATGGTTATGTCTAAAAGACATGCCAGGAACAGTTTTAAAGGAGGAAAAACTTACTTGAGGGCTCACGGTTTTAGAGGTCTTAGTCCATAGAAGGCCGGCTCCATTCCCAGGTCTAGAGGTGAGGGAGAACATCATGGTGGAAGAGTGAGGATGGCAGAAGGAAGCAGCTCACATGATCAGGGGAAGATGTAGAGACTCTACTCTCCAGTTACAAAGTATATACCCCATAGCCATGCCCCCAATGAACCACTGTGTCCATCCTCACCCCACCTGCCTCCAGTGACCACCCAGTTAATCCCATCAGGGATGATTCACTGATTAGGTTAAGGCTAGAACTCAAACATTTTCCCTCCAAACCTTCTTGCAGTTTCTTGTATGTGAGCTTTTGGGGGACAAATCCAAACCTTAAAAGTGAGGTTTATTAGCTGTAGATTAAATATTTGTGAATCTTCTTTTTTCAAATGTGAAAAAAATGTTAAACATAGGCACTAATCAGCAGTAACTTGATTCCTTAGAGGCAAAGTCCAAGATAGAAATTTCTACACAAGTGAATTAAAGTTGCTAGATAAAAATATAAGGTGTCCAGTTAAATTTGAATTTCAGATAAACAGTGATTAATTTTATAGTATAACTGTATCCAAAATATTATACCGGACACATTGATCTTAAAAATCATTTCTAGTTTGCTGGGAACTCAAATTTAAATGGATGTGTATTGTTTTTATTTGCTAAATAGGAAAATTCAACATGTGATTTGTTTAGAAAGGGTTCTTTGGTAAGACTTATAAAAAAGAATAAGGGAAGTAAGGTGGGGCAAGGAAAGAAACAGTGCACTAACTTGGGTTCATCAAGCTTGACTCTGTTTCCTTGGGGAGATAGAGTGTATGATACCACAAATATTGTCCTGCCCAGAGGCAAGTACCTGTCAGCCTCTTATACAATTTCCATTCCCCTCTCTGCCTTAGGGAGGGCTTGGCATTCCAGTCACTCTCTATGAGGTGCTTCCCTTAAGCCCAGAACAATTTTCAGGAGAAGTATGCAGCTGTGATCTATTGACACGTTAACAGCGACTATACTCTGGACAACTGAGGGATAGGTGAACCAGCTAGTAAAGGAGATCTGGGCAGGGCACCAATAGTGTGTAATAGAAGAGGACTCTGGAAACATGTCAAACTGAACAGAATTACCTTCACAACACATTCAAACTACTTGCCTTTCCTGGTCAAATATATGTAAGAGTCTACAACCAACTCTGCTTTTTGGGAGTCCCACTAGAGAGAACTGATTGATATCTTTTCTATCCTGATTCTGTGGATGCTGTCTTTACTGTAGGTAAGTATAATTCAAGTTAATGCATATAATTAAGATAAAGCAAAAAATGGAATAAAATCTAAAAAAGTAGATATACAATTATATTCAATCTAAGTGACAGGGATAATTCTATTCATTTAGAATTGTGTACCATATAAAACATAAAAATCAACATTAATAATAATCACTAGACAAACGTCTGGGGAGATATTTTAACACAGATGCCCAACAAAGGGTTGATATCTGTAATATATCAATAAATCTTATATAGTGACAAGAAAAAATTCACTCTAATAGAAAAAAGGTATAGAGTATATAAATAGTTCACCAACAATCATATGAACAATACTCTTATTTACCCACAGAGAAATACAAATTAAATTTTAAAAACATACCAGTTTATCCATAAGACTTACAAAATACATAAAATGATAACATCTGTTGCTGAAAAAGATACAAGAATAAGAGAACTCTCAGACATTGCTGATGGAAATGTAAGGTGTTATATAACTATTTTGGTCCATCTGCTCAAGTTAAAAATACATTTTAAAATTCTTTTTCTTATTTTTATTTGTTATTTTAGTTCTAAATGACAGTAGAATTTATTTTGATATGTTTATACAAACATGGAATATATCTTATTCTAATTAGGATCCCAGACTTGTGGATGTACATGATGTTGAGATTCACTGTGGTGTATTTTTATATAATCTTCAACTCAGCAATCTGACATCTAGGAATTTACCCGATAAAATAAAACCACCAGTGTAGAAAACACTGTGTGCAAGAATACTTATTGCAGAACTATTCAAAGGGAAAAATACCTAGAATTAAAGTGAATGTCTCCAAATGGAGACAGATTGTATAAGTTATAGTAAAGTCTCAACATATAATATCAAACAACTATTTAAGTATATATTTGAGCTGTGGTAGTTGTTTCAGTTATATTTCTGGTATGTGTTGCTGAGTGAGAAATGCAAAGTTTGTATAATTATAATACCAGTTTTAGAAACACACTGACCAAAGTCCTATGTGTATATACACATATGTAAGAAGACTGATTGAAAAAACTTTATTTTCTTTTTTCACTTCTTCTTCTTATAATACTGTCAGGTGAGAGTTTGATGGCTGGAATTGTTGCAGCCATCTCACCAAAATGAGGAAAAAAAGAAAGAGATGTTCACATGGCATTCTAATGCCATTGAACTGATGAAGCAATTCTAAAAATGCCTTATTCACCCCCTTGATGAGTGAGATAATTTAATTATTTCTTTCCTAAGACACTATTAAGTGGGTGTTCTCCCATTTGCAGCCATGAACATTAGTAATTGATACTGATCTATACCAGGAATATGTTTGTCAGTTGTGCAGAAAAGAACTGAATTGGGGGGGGGAGAGAGAAAGAGGTGAGGTGAGCAAAATGTGACATAATATAAATCCCACAAAATTCTGCATATATAATTTGATTAAATTTATTTTTATTTAAATTTTTTCATGTGTTATATGTATATAAATGTAATTTTAAACTAAAATTCAGTAATATACAAATTAAATGCCTAATATTTTCTTTGATAGGTCAGTGAATTATCTCAATATTTTTGAGATGTGGTCTCATGAACTATCATTTATTGAGTTATTATTAATAATGCAAATAGTGTGCCAAAGTCCTTAATATAAATTATTTGACTAAATATCACAAGCCTGGAGAAATGTATTTTTTCTCCCCTTAAATATACTAGGAAACAGAGGTATAGGAAGTTTAAAACAACTCAGCAAATTCACAGAGCTACAGCAGAAGAACTGAGATTGAAATGTGGGTTGGCTTACTTCCAAAGGCCATACACAGGATAAAATATGCATTTGTACTGTATTTTTGCTTATAAAAACAAGTGATATGGTGAGGTATTGGTTTATTTCTTTGAAGAATAAAAAGAACTGCTTTTGTTTTTAAGGGAGAACATAGGAATAAAATGCTAAATGTACACCTCAGCTAAAAATCTTGAACCAGCTGCTGAAAAGTATTAGGATAAACTTAAGATATATTGAATTCTTTATCTAGGTGGCTGGTTCTCCTTGCTGAGAGTTTTCTTGGAAATGTAAAGTATTTCACATTTTTTTTAATGTAAAATAAAGCAAAATGCATAGTTTCAAATGTGGAAGAATCAAGAGAAAATATGTAATATTTTCAATATTAATTTGCTTCCTCTTTCCCTAACTCCTAGCTCATAATTATAGGACCAAAACATATCAAGACATACTTTATTCCTGGTTGTTGACTCCTAAATTATGATGAAAAAAAGGAGAATGGGGAATGTGTATGGTGCCTGTCTTCCCAAAGCATGGCTGATGGCAAACTGACTGGCATGTATCACTTTTCCTGCTAGAAGAAATTTTTGGGTCATGCTTTATGTCCTATGGCTCTGTATTCCTTGTCCCAGTTTATGAATGAGTAGAGCCACAGGAGAAATATAAGTCAATCCATGAAAAATAGGCGACTGTATCCTAGGTCAACAACTGAACTAGGACCATGAGATTCTCTGTTTCAGTAAATTTATGTAATAAATGACACTTGGAACTTAATATGCATTTGCTATAACCACTCAAGAATAGAATCTCGAAAACTAATTTTGGGGAAAAGTGGCACATGGAGTTAAATTAATCAACTGTAAATTATCACAATAAATGTACTAAGATGAACCAAGATTATTGCTTATAGGTGCATAAAAATATTCTTAGTTGCTATACTTTTCCTAAAATCTGAAGATAATTATTTACAACTTTTGTAATCTATTATACCATATTTTAGAGAAATATACTTGTATTTAGTGTGTGTTGTAGTTCAGTCCTTTTAAATTTCATGTGACTGCATGTATGTTTGTTCATCAATCCTTGTCTAAATGTCCTGTAAACACTGTATTCCACTGAAAACTGAGAGAAAAAGTTAGAAGTATTTTATATTTATTTTTTAGTTGTAGTTGGACACAATATCTTTAATTAATTTATTTATTTTTCTGTGGTGCTGAGCATCAAACCCAGGGTCTCACCTGTGCTAGGCTAGCGTTCTACCACTGGGCTACAACCCCAGCCCCCAAAATTAACTTCTCAATTGAAGATAACCTAATTATCTTCATAGCTGAATGATATGGAGAAATGAATTGGAAATAAGAAGCAGGAATCTCTCTCTCTCCACCTCCACAAACATATAAAGTAATGTCATATATATGTGTGAATAAAGAAGCACTGATAGGGATTGCATGCAATTATGTAAGGTATAATAAAGAAACAAAACACTACATACTCTATATCTTTCAATAGGATATTGCCTACATATGAAAGCATAAAAATAGGGAGTTATAGGGTATCTGAGGTCAGAAGCATTATCCTATTTATTTATTAAAGAAAAAAAGGGCTGGGGCTGTGGCTCAAAGGCAGAGCGCTCACCTAGCACATGTGAGGTACTGGGTTCAATCCTCAGCACCACATGAATTAAAATAAAAACATTGTGTTCACCTATAACTAAAAAAAAAAAAAATATCACCACACTAAGCACAAATGCTCTTAACATGTAAGACCAGATTTTTAAATAATTATTTTTTAAAGGAAAGCTATGTTGTAGGATAATGTTTAAATCATGATATGTCAGCGTAATGTCTAAACAATTCAGTATTGAGGTATTTATTTCTTCCAATTAAGTACTATACTAATCAGCCTCAGCAGCTTAAAAAGGCCCTAAGCAACTCAGTAAAACCTTGTCTATAAATTTTTTAAAAAATACAAAAAAGGGCTAGGGGTATGGCCTAGAGGTTAAGCCCCCCTGGGTTCAATCCCCAATACAAAAAAACAAAAACAAAACAAAACAAAATACTAGGCTAAGTCCTTAGGTAGACCTTTCAAAGCAAATATACAAAGCAATATAATTATCTGGATCTGAAAAAAATTTCATAATTTTTCTAAAACAAAATGATTATATATAAATATAGTTCTCTAGGAAAAAGTATAAATTGGAATAAAAGCATTATTTTTTAAATTTGGAAAAAAAAGGTATTTTGAAGGTAATTCAAATGAACTATGAATACAAAAATTACATTTACACTCCACAAATAGTCCTTGGGCTTCAAGGCCTGAAAATTTCTTTGTGTGTTAAGAGTTCATTTTGTATCTATCTAATTCATCCAACACATTACTTGGTCCAGATGGACCCTCTGAGTTTCAAAAGTTTGTTAAAAATCCATAAACTCAGGAAAGCAAGTTCTTACTTAGGCTTATTGCTAGATGTTGACTATACTTAAGCAATGTAAAACCCCCACTGGAATCCCCAAGATTAACAATATTGGATACTATTTTTTTTAGTCCTCCTTGGACTACCACACACACACACACACACAGGGTTGCTTAACCCCTAATCCAAATACCCAGCCAGTCTTTAATTTTTTAATTTTATTTAGAGACAGGATCTTTCTGTGTTTATTCAGGCTTACTAAATTGCTGAGGCTGGCTTTGAACTTGTGATCCTCCTACTTCAAAATCAGCTGCTGGGATTATAGACATGCACCACTGCACCTGGCCTGGGCATCTTTTTAACAGCAGTAGTTTATCAATAATTGCCCTCCCACAAAGGCCTAAGGAGAATATTGTATGTTGACCAGAATATTCCAGTTTGAGTAGTTGAATTCGCAATTTTATATGTTGTCAATTTATTTGAAATTCTAAGTTTGAGAGATACCTGTAATAAGAAATAACAATATTAACAATAGATATTATTATTATTTGTAGCTCCGTGTAAGCCACATATATAAAACTTTTGCAATGATCCTACTCTACAGATACGATGACTGAGATATTGTTAACTGCTATTAAGTTTCAGAGTGAACACTACATTCATTCTGTCTCAATTTCTGCTAGTGCACAGTCTTAGCTTGGACTACCACACACACACACACACACACACACACACACACACACACACACAAACACACACACAAATACCTCTGATTGAATAGCTTAAGCAACAGAAATTTCGCATTTTTCTGCAGGTTGGAAGGCTGAGATCAGTGTGCCAGCAAAATCAGATTTGAGGGAAGGGGCTTTTTTCTGGCAACAAGAAGGTGGCCTATCTGGATCCTCACATGGTAGAGAGAAGAAACTAATTTCCCTTACTCTTTCAATCAGAGCACTAATCCTATCACAGTGTTTCATTCTCATGGCCTCACTTATTCCTAATTACCTCCCAAATCCCATCTCCTAATACTATCACATTGAGAGGGTTTCAGCATAGTGATTTGGGGTGTGTAAGGGGGAAACATTCAATCATAATTTTATAACATGCACCCAAATTTTTTTGTGTTAGATTTTTCTAAAACATATTATGAATAATAATTCACAAAACACTTTGCTAAAAATAAAGTAGATGTTGCAAAGTGAAATGTCTTTGGTTGATATGTGCACACTGTATTTCCTGCAGAGAAATTCTAATCACATGTTACCTGACTATACTCTCTGAGGTGTTTTGTATATATGACGTCCATTTTACTTTAGTCAATGTTTTCCAAAACTTGTAATATTAAACACTTATCCACATAACATACTATGCATATTATCACCTTCTGTTAGTCATGTTTTGTGTTCTTAACACATATCCTGTGTGGGATTTTGACTATAGATTCTGAGAGTTTGGATAAAATAATTCTATTATAAGGGCCAGAAAAAAATGAACACAAGGAAGAAGAAAGCTGAATTGAATGACATTTGTGATTCTCTCAGTGAATAAAAAAAAATCTAAGGCAGGTGACAGGGAGTATGTATTTATGTATTATTCTTAAATACATATATGCTCTTATCCCAGGAATACTTTACTATTGTGCTATATCACCAGCCATTTTTTACTTTTTTATTTTGAGACAAGTTTTCTCTAAATTGCCAAGGATGGCCTTGAATTTGTGATTCTCCTATTTGAGCATCTCAAGTTATTGGGATTACAGGTATGTGCCACCATGTCTGGATAAATTTTATATTTTTAATATTCACCATCTCGCATACATGAATAACAATTGAGATGGTAATAAGAGCTATAATTATTATATTAAGGACAAAGGCATAATAATTGAAATACAGCTCATTCATCATTAGTGGCTTTGAAATATCTAGAAAACAGATTCTTATACACAATTGAACAGACTCTATTCTAACACTGTAGCACATGACAGCTTTTATGTCTGTTGTTAAAGAACTTTGTTGAAGGCACTCACTCTTTAAAACAAACATACATGCAAAAATCAATTGTAAAAGACTCATTTGACTGATGCTTCTACACAAAGTTTCAGAGTAGAAGTGATGAATTTTAAAAAAAGACACATGAAAGCCTTCAGAGTGTGAAATAAATTTCCACCACCCCATTTTTAAATGTCATGACAGATCTAGAAACAATTAAGTGAATATAACTAATTAAAACCAAATTACTAAATCGATAGTGTAATTTAGCCCAAACTAAAACTCACTCTAGCAGGGTTGAAATACTTAGATTTGACAAGTTGAGCACTGGATCTCAATTAGACAATATGCTGCCAATGGCCAGGAATCTTGCAGAAAAATATTTATTTTTAGATTTGAGATTAATAATGAAGTATAAGAGAATAATTGCAGAACATATGAAGTTTTTCAAGGTTCAGAATAATCCATAATCATAGCTAGCCACATTCCATAACTTGAGAAAGAAAAAAAAAACTCTTAAGATGGCACCCATATGTAGGAGAGAACACCAAATTGTTAAATTTAAATGAATTAAATCATATGTATAAGCTTTATTTTTTATTTATTTGTATACTGTCTAATATCTATGCAAAATCATTCCTGATGAAAGTACAGTAGATCTGGGGATATGAAGTCTATGTGAAAAATAGGAGATAGCACTAAAATTCTGAGGAATTTACAAGCATGCCAAAGGAGAAAACAGAATATAGGAAAGTCTTTTCTAGACAATAGTAGAGTGAAAATATGGAGAGAAGTTATGCATATATTCTTTCTTATGAACTTAGATGGTAAACTTGTGCTACATTTATGTTAACGGTGAGTTCAAAAGGCAAATTGATTTAATCTATTTGATAACATGAATATAGACCCTAAAAATATGGATGAATGTAGTAGGATGATTTGAACCATAGTTTATCCTCTGAGGGATAAACACTAACTTTCTAGGAGGTATAATTTGATCCATAATTTTCTTTTTTTTTTTCTGTACATGAGAAAAGTATATAAGTACTGAGCCAGCTCATGTGCTGCTGAATTATCAATGTTAGCATGCCTTGAATTTAGTCTGGAGGGTAACCACATATGTGGTATAATTACATCGGCTTCTCTAACAAATTCACATATATTTGATATTCTTTTAATGAGGAAATGTATCTATTCAAAAATTAGGGGAGAATCACAGCACAGAGCTATTGTTATGGTTTGGATGTGAGGTATCCCTCAAAAGCTCATGTGTGAGACAATATGCAAGAAGGTTCAGAGAAGAAATGATCTGGCTGTGAGAGCCTTAATCCAATCAGTGATGTAGTCACCTGATGGGATTAACTGGGTGGTGGCTGAAGATAGATGGGATGTGGCTAGAGGAGGTAGGGCATTAGGGGGCATGGCTTTGGGGTATATGTTTGCATTTGGCAAATGGAATCACTTTCTCTGATATCTGATCTTCATGCTTCCTTTGGCCACACTCTTCTGCCAAGATTTCCTGCCTCACCTTGAGCCCCAAGAAATGGAGACAGCCTCTTCTTGACTGAGTCCTCTGAAACCATGAGCCCCTAAATAAACCTTTCCTTGTCTACAGTTGTTCTGGTCAGGCCTTTCAGTCACAGAAGAAAAAAAAAACTGACTAAAACAGACTGTTGGCAACAGGTCCACCCTGGCCCCTGGAGCCCTACCTCCACTAGTTTGTTCTGCATGCCAGTGTGGCCAGCTCACAAGGCCATGGCGAACTTGCGGTTTTTCTGTTCCTGCTTGTCCGTCTGAGACATATGTATCCCACGGGAATGCCTTGACCTTTTCTGGTCTGATGGACTTATTGTTAAGGGAGGTTTCAGTACCTGACAATAATAGATGTTGAAACTAAATTTCTCCCCCCTCCCTCCTGCTTTTGGGTAGTTTTCCACTTCTGCTGCTTGGGGTATAAAAAAAGGTGTGTTAGCAATAAAGATTATTGACTCCTGGATGAAGAACCTTGGTGTCCTGTGTGTCTTTTAACCTCGCCGTCCCTCGCCGGACTCGGCTCCCTTGGCCGGACGCGGCAATTGGAGGCTCCCACCGAGATCCGGAAAGCAGGGGTAAGCGGACGGGGCTCACCTTCTAAGAAAGAAGGGGGAGGATTGGTTTAAAGATATTTTAAAGAGACAGGGTACGTACCATGGGTAACTCAACAGCGAAGGTTCGTCTGGCCAACGAACTGAAAGAGCTGTTAAATACACAAGGAACAGGAATAAAAACTAAGACTGCAACCGAATTCGTTGAAATTATTGCCCAGGCTTGTCCTTGGTTTCTGACAGGAGGATTTCTTAATAATAGTGACTGGGACCTGGTGAGGCATGACCTTCAGAAATTATTGAGGGACCGGGGCTCGGACAGTGTCCCAGTTGCCACCTTTTCCTTATGGAGGTTGGTAAAGGATGCTTTATTAACAGATAAAGTAAAAATCAAGGATCAGCTTGCTGAATGTGAACAGGCCCTTAATCAGGTGCAGGAAGAGCAAATGGCAGAATCCTTAAAGGATGAGGGTCCTCTTGAGGACTCGGGCTCGGGGGGTAGGAAACGCCTCCAGATTTCTAAGCCCAAAAAGGATCCTGAGGACATCAGTTCTCTCTCTGAGGAAGAGGAGGGATTAGAAAGGGAGATAGAGGAATTAGAACATCGCCTTAAAAGGGCAAATGTGAGGGTGCCTAGGGCCCCCTCAGTTGCCGCACCTCCTCCCTATAATCCTGATTGGAATGAGGACGCCCCTACTAGACGGGCGGGGGTCCACTGGGGTTCTAGAGCGGCTCAGGTTTTTCCAATGATTGAAAACGCCGATGCTGATGGACAGCCGGCCAGAGCCCATGTCCCCCTAGCCTTCAAGGACATAAAACAGCTTAAGGAGGCGGTCATTAATTATGGACCTCATGCCCCTTTCACATTGACCCTCTTCGAGTCTTTCTCAGCCAGTCAACTGATACCTAATGATTGGCAGCAACTTTGCAGGGCTGTGTTATCTGGAGGGGATTTCTTATTGTGGAAAAGTGAATATCATGAAAGGTGCCACGAGCTGGCTCAGATTAACCTGAATGCGGGCCATCAACGGCGAAATGCTGAAATGTTGACAGGAACTGGGCAGTATGCCACCATAGGCCAACAAATTAATTACGACCCAGGTGTTTATGTTCAAATAGCCTCAGCTGCAGTTCATGCCTGGAAAGCCCTGCCCGTTTCTAAGACTGAAGCAAAAATTTCCAAGATCTCTCAAGGACCCTCTGAACCTTATTCAGACTTTATAGCCCGCCTAATGCAGGCTGCTGGAAAAATATTCCCTAATCTAGAACAGGCTATGCCACTTATTAGACAACTGGCATATGAAAACGCTAACACTTACTGCCAAAATGCTATTAAGTCCTCCCGGGCCAAAAGTATAGATGACATGATTCGAGCATGCAAAGATATAGATGGGCCTCATATTACTGGTCAGGTTTTGGCTGCTGCCCTTAAGACTGGAATGCAAAAAGCTGATAACAGGGGAACCCGCTCTAAGGGGTGTTTTAAATGTGGGAAAGAGGGACATATAAAGAGAAACTGCCCGGAAAGGAGCGAGGGTGCTGGCAGAGGGATGCCTGGACTTTGTCCTAGATGTCATAAAGGAAATCATTGGAGCAGTGAGTGCAGGTCAAAATTTGACATCCAGGGTAACCCAATACCGTCGGGAAACGGGAGCAGGGGCCCGCCCCGGGCCCCGGAAGCCAAAGTGTACGGGGCAGTGCAGGGACAGAACAGTGCCCCAGGGAGTGGGCGTCTCCGCCGCCTCCCACTGACCAACCCCTTTCTATCTGGGAACTCCCCAGGGGAACACCAGGAAGCGCAGGACTGGACCTCAGTTCCACCTCCCGAGCGGTATTAACTCCCCAAATGGGACCTCAAATGCTGCCTACTGGGGTTTTTGGACCCCTGCCAGAGAGGACGGTGGGACTAGTGTTGGGACGAGGTAGCGCAACTCAGTGGGGCTTGAAGATTCTTACGGGGGTTGTTGATGCTGATTATCAGGGAGAAATAAAAATAGTAGTAGAAGCTACCCAAGGAATTGTTATTCTTCCCCCGGGGAGCGTATAGCTCAATTGCTGCTGCTACCCTTAGCTTCCATTCCTGGGCACACCCTCCGTGGGTCCCGGGGCGACGGCAGCTTTGGCTCCACTGGAACTCCCCAGGCCTTTTGGGTAGCTCATTTGGATTCGCATCCCAACCTGACCATTGAGATACAGGACAAGGCTTTCAAGGGAATACTAGATACGGGGGCGGATGTCTCTGTCATTTCTGAAAAACAATGGCCACCTGCCTGGCCCCTCCAGAGTCCCTCGGCCATATTACAGGGGATAGGACAGACCCGACCAAAAAGAAGTGCTTCCTTTTTAAAATGGAGAGATGGTGAAGGACATAGTGGCCATTTCCAGCCCTATGTAGTGACTGGACTCCCCACGAACCTTTGGGGGAGGGACTTGCTTCATCAAATGGGGGCTATTCTCACTACCCAGACTTTGAAAGAAAATAATAACTTTGTTAATGATGTAATGCTAGACATGGGATGGATCCCTGGAAGGGGACTAGGAAAGAGACATGAGGGCAAAATATCACCCATGGATCCAGCAGAACAGGTTACCCGGCTGGGAAGAGACCGGAGAGGACTGGGAAATTTATCCTAGGGGCCACTGAAGTGCAGCCACCTCCACTGTCCATTACTTGGTTATCAGATGACCCTGTGTGGGTAGAACAGTGGCCCCTAACTAAGGACAAATTACAGGCTGCTTCCCTATTAGTTCAAGACCAGCTTAAGTTAGGACATGTGGTGTCCTCTACCTCCCCTTGGAATACCCCTATTTTTGTTATACAAAAGGGGTCTGGGAAGTGGAGACTTCTTCAGGACCTACGAGCTATTAATAAAACTATGCAACCCATGGGACCCTTACAGCCAGGGCTACCCTTTCCTACTGCGATCCCAAAGGATTGGCATCTTATTGTCATAGATTTAAAAGATTGTTTCTTCTCTATCCCCTTAGACCCAGGAGACCGAAAGTGTTTCGCTTTTTCCTTGCCTTCCACAAACTTTAGGGAACCTTACCAACGGTATGAATGGACTGTCCTACCTCAAGGGATGACTAATAGTCCTACAATGTGCCAATATTTTGTAGCTGAGGTTTTGCGACCCTTTCGACAGCAGTTCCCACAGCTCTACCTCATTCATTATATGGATGACATCTTACTGGCAGGGCCCAAGAAAGAAAGGCTTCTTCAATCTTATGAAGTCCTCCAATCCCTTCTAAAAGGGGCAGGGCTGGTCATAGCACCCAAAAAGGTGCAGTTTCAACACCCTTACAATTATTTGGGATACATCATTAATAACATAGGAATCTTTCCCCAGAGACCCCAGTTCCAGATAAATCAGCTCAAAACTTTACATCAGTGGCAGACATTCCTCCGAGAAATACAGTGGCTGCACCCGTCCTTTCATATTCCAACTGGAGAGCTCAAACCCCTGTATGACCTCTTGCGAGGAGATCCTTCTCCTACATCGTGTAGAGTACCTACACCAGAAGCCTTACGAGCACTGAGGCTAATAGAAGAGGCTCTGCAGGACATGCAGATTACGCAGATAGATTATTCTCTGCCCTTGTCATTTATAGTTCTACCTTCTAAAATTACTCCCACAGGAGTGTTCTGGCAAACGGGTCCCATTTATTGGGTCCACTTGCCGGCTTCTAACCCCCGGGTATTGACTCCCTTTTATGAGCTAGTTATTAACTTAATTTGGAAGGCTAAATATTTGGGTGATGCATTGTTTGGAAAAACCTTTGACATACTTATTCAACCTTACACTCAAGATATGATACACAAGTTACAACAAGAACATGACCTTTGGTGTCTTTTCCTGTGCAGCTTCAAGGGTCAGATTGATAATCACTTCCCTAAACATAGACTTTTGGAGGGCTTTAAAAGGTGTCCCATTATCTTCCCAAAGATTATGAAAAGGGAACCTATTCCAAAGGCCCAAACTGTATATACAGATGGGGCCAAAAATGGATTTGCCGTCGTTTTTGATGGATCTCAAATTCTCCGACAACCTGTGTCAGGTCAGTCGGCCCAAAAGGCAGAAGTTGAAGCTTTAATCATAGCTCTCAAAGTCTGTAGTTCTATTCCTCTTAATGTATATACTGACAGCTTGTATGTAGCCAATCTGGCTCTAGTCATAGAAACAGCATCATATATTGGAAAGCAATCCACCATCACAGAACAACTACAGGTAGTCCAGCTTCTCATTTGGGCTAGACGAGATCCTTTATACATTGGCCACATCCGAAGCCATTCAGGGCTCCCTGGACCTTTGTCAGAGGGCAACGCAAAAGCAGACGCTGCTACTCATGCTGTTGGCCTTTCCTGTGTGACGACAGAATATGATAAGGCCTTACAATTCCATAACAAATTTCATTTAAATGCACAGTCTTTACGCTTCCACACAGGATGTTCACGAGACCAAGCTTTACAGATTGTCTCATTATGTCCAACCTGTGCACCATTTATTCATTCTCCTTCCCTTGGGGTTAATCCAAGAGGACTACAACCTAATGATGTCTGGCAAACTGATGTTACACACTTCCCTAGCTTTGGTAAGCTCTCCTTTATACATGTTTCCACTGACACATATTCTGGCTTCATTTTTGCCACCTTACATACTGGAGAGAAGGCTAAGGACGTAATCAGTCATCTTCTAAAAGCCTTTTCCTCCATGGGCACCCCACGATGCCTCAAAACCGATAATGGTCCCGCATATGTAAGCCAGGCGGTTCAACGGTTTTGCACCCAATGGGAAATTAATCATAAGACTGGAATCCCTTATAATCCACAGGGACAAGCTATCGTGGAACGAGCCCATCAACATTTAAAAACTTATTTACAAAAAACAAAAGAGGGGGAGATATACCGGAATTGTCAGGGACCACAAGCACTTCTAAGCATAACCTTATTTACTTTAAATTTTTTACTCACTGACACTGGAGGGCGCACGGCTGCACAACGCCACTTTTCCCCTCCCACTGTACAAGATGCTCAAATAAGGTGGAAAGATTTATCCACTGGAAAGTGGCAACCCCTGGCTCCACTCTTAGCTAGAGTGAGGGGAGCTGTATGTGTTTTTCCCCCAGGAACTGAGAAGCCCATTTGGATCCCGGAGCGCTGCACCAAACCGGTGAATGAAAATTCAAGACAAAATGAAGTTCCCAAGATGGCTGATCCTGCCGCTGTTGTTCTCACCCCTTCAAGTGAGTGCCGAGACACACCTCATGAGCTGGACCCCTCTTGTGGCATTCCTTCTGGACAGGTTTGCTGAAGGAGGGCTTGACCCCCCACCTGGGAATATTCATGAATATCTTTTTGGAGCCCCTTGTGAGTGTAAGGGAGGGCCCCGGCACTCGGCCCCCTCTGGTTATATCCAGAGCATTGATTGTGGGACTAAAGTAGCCTACATGGTGGCTGAACTCAATGAAAACATCGGAGGATTTAAGCAACCAAAATGGGTGTGTGTTAATAAGCCCGGACTTGTTGTCCCTAATCCGACTGAGACTCTTGGAAGCTGTCCCGCCACTTGTCATTACACCCCGGCAATGCACATCTCCTGTTATACATCGGCCTCAATTTGTGTTAATAATCAAGGAAAACAGTATTTTGAGGCCATCCTAACTAACACCCGTGGAGAATGGGGGACCACTTATAATTATATTCCTTTTCTTGGTGACCGGGGAGGGGAAGGCATCACGACTCGGTTAACGGAGGCGGGATGTGAGGGCGTCGTGGGTAAACCTTCCTGCTGGCCCATGCAGGCCCCCATCGGAGTCTCTGATGGAGGGGGACCCACTGATGCTATCAAACACCTTCAGGTGATTAAGCTTTTAAAGCCGGAGATCCCTAAGCCTACATACCACCCCTTGATATTGCCCAAATCCCAGTTTCCTGATTTAGATGCCAATACATTAGATATCCTAGAAACTACCTTTTCTTTACTTAACAGTTCCAATCCTACATCATCCTAGATGATGTGCAAACCCTGTCGGGAACCATTAAAGACTTACAAGACCAGATAGACTCTCTAGCAGAAGTAGTTCTTCAGAACAGGAGGGGTTTAGACTTGCTTACTGCCAATCAAGGGGGAATTTGTTTAGCCCTTGGGGAGAGGTGCTGTTTTTATGCTAACAAATCTGGCATAGTTCGCACAAAAATTAAACAACTCCAAGAAGACCTAGAAAAAAGGAGGAGGGAATTATTTGAGAACCCTCTCTGGACTGGACTTAATGGATTTTTGCCTTATCTTCTTCCCTTATTGGGACCATTGTTAGGCCTCCTTCTAGTAGTGGCAATAGGACCCTGCATTGTAAATAAGATAGTACAATTCATTAAGGATCAAATTAATATCTTAGCCTCTAAGCCGATACAGGTTCACTATCAACGTTTGAAGATGGATGATCGCCTCTCTGAGATATACTTCAGACCTATCCGAAGATGAGTGTCCTCCTTAAAAGAAGAACTCCTGCCATATCTTTTCTCTATGCATACCTCTCCCTCTTGCCTTCCTGTACTAGGATCTTTGCTGTCTAATCTCTCGGTCCAATCACATCTGCCATTCGGCGGTGACGGTCATGGGTCCCGTAGGTGGAGACGGTTAAGCGTTTACCGCAATAATGTCTTGATAGGTCATAACACCTTGAGCTGATCTTGTAGTACCCAGTGACGGGCAACTTTCACGCTTGCTGTGCGACCTAAGCCAGGGAATCGGGGCCTTCCCAGAGACGGGTAAGCATCGCAAGGGCTGTGAACGACCTAAGACAGGGGCTACTTGATTCCCACTGGCATGCAAAAAACAAAAGAGGGGGACTTGTTGGCAACAGGTCCACCCTGGCCCCTGGAGCCCTACCTCCACTAGTTTGTTCTGCATGCCAGTGTGGCCAGCTCACAAGGCCATGGCGAACTTGCGGTTTTTCTGTTCCTGCTTATCCGTCTGAGACATATGTATCCCACGGGAATGCCTTGACCTTTTCTGGTCTGATGGACTTATTGTTAAGGGAGGTTTCAGTACCTGACAATAATAGATGTTGAAACTAAATTTCTCCCCCCTCCCTCCTGCTTTTGGGTAGTTTTCCACTTCTGCTGCTTGGGGTATAAAAAAAGGTGTGTTAGCAATAAAGATTATTGACTCCTGGATGAAGAACCTTGGTGTCCTGTGTGTCTTTTAACCTCGCCGTCCCTCGCCGGACTCGGCTCCCTTGGCCGGACGCGGCAACAGACATCAATGATGGACAATAGATCCCTCTTTGAAAATTCTATTGGAATGATTGGAAAAAGTATGAAAAAGGTTAGGTATACAATAAGATAAAATGAGTACAAACTATAAAATAAACCATCTGATGTTGGTAAAGGACTAATGTTGATAATGAATCCTCTCAAGTATAGCAAGATTCAAAAATATCTTTTGAAAACTTAAAAAACAAACAAATCATAATCAATGCAGTAAAACTTATTATATTGAGTATGTTTAAAAATCAATGATTCAGAGATGACATTAGCCAAAGAGTGAACTAGGAAATGTTATGCCTCTTTTTTTCTCCATGGAAACATTAAGACAGGAGGACAAATAATACAGACTGTCAAAAGAAAATTATAGGCATTCTACAAAAAATGTCTAAAATCTATAGCAATGAAGTGTATTCCCAGAAGAAAAAGCAGAATTCAAATGGCAGGATATTTCCTAATGATTTTACTCACAATTGCTCTGATATCCCAATGTTTCATAGTCTTGGTGTAGAGGAGGCAGCAGTCATTTCCAGTTTCTTCCCTCAAACCAGAGGAAGCGAAACAGTGTAATTTGGGGCTGCCTGAGTGACTGGCCTGATTTACCTAAATTGGAGTTCAGGCAGGGAAAAGCACTTTGGTGTTCTTTAGAAAGGTTGCTAGAAAACTAAAATCCAGATGCCTGGAGTGAGAGATTAATGGTGAAAACATTCAAATGTACATGGTAATTTGAATGTTTTCACCATTATATAGCAGCCCTGTTCCCAATTCTCCTCTTCTAACTTGGAAGAAGCAAAATAGACTTTATTTTCAATATTCAAAATTTTCTGGAAGCTGCCTAAAAACTGGTCTAACTCAGATGTAGTCTGGAAAAGAGAGAAAGCAGCATGCACAAACTTAAAAATTGTAGGGGAACTACAGACACACAAAAAGAAATTATGGATAGATGCATAAAACAGACAAACTAAGGAAACAAGGAGAAGCTGAATAATACTCTGGGAAGTTAAGATATTCCAAAGCAGCTCTCTATATGAGAGAATCACTAAGCTTTTACACAAGCCAAGGCCAGATGCTACTAAAAAAAATCTGAGAATACTTTAAATGTTTGCTGATCCCAAGCATGCTCAATAAATTGCCCAGATAATAAGTAGAATATTTTCTAAGCAGATGTACTTTGTAAACACAGAGATTAGTGGCTGGTCATCAACTGACCAATTTTGACAACAACTGAAATCTAAAGGCATACAAATAAAAAGGAAAACATTGCACATTTAAGTAAAAAAAATTACAGAAACCAACTCTTAGGTGGAAAGGACATCATATATATTAGATAAAATCTTTGAAACAACTGTCTTAAATGCATAAAAAATGTACAAAGAGCTGAAGGAATTTAAGAAAATCATGCATGAACAAAATGAAATTTTCAACAATGAAATGTTATAAAAAGTAACAAAAAATTGAAAACTATAATAACTGAATTTTAAAATGCATTAACAGGGTTGAATAGATTATTTGAGGAGGTAAGATATGGCAATTGAAATGGTCTACTCTGAGAAGTAGAAAGATGAAAGAGTGAAAAAAGTTAACACAGTCTGAAAGACTTATGGGACAACATATTCAGCAAAGGAGCAGAACATAAAATCAATCTTCAAAAATCAAATTAATTTACTGAAAAAGAAACAAGGAAAACAATTCCATTCACAAAAACCTCAAATAGAAAGAAAATGCTTGGGAATAAATCTACCCAAGGAGGTAAAATACCTCTACAATGAAACTATAAAATACTGAAGAAATAATTTGAAGAAGACCTCAGAAGATGGAACAAGTTCCCATATTCTTGGATAGGCAAATTAATATTATCAAAATGGGCACACTACAAAATGTTATACAGATTCAATGTGATCTCCATTAAAATACCAATGAAATTCTTTGCAGAATTAGAAAAAAAAACAAGTCTTAAAATTCATATGGAAGTATGTATAAGACCCAGAATAGCCAAGCAATACTGAGTGATGAAAATGATACTAGAGGAATCACAATTCCTGGTCTCAAATGTTATCACAGAATTGAGAGCAGTGGTGCATGCCTATAATTTCAGTGACTAAGGAGAGTGAGACAGGAGGATTGCAATTTTGAAAGCAGCCTCTGCAACTTATTGAGACCTTATCTCAACATTTATAAAGGGGAAGTTGGGGATGTAGCTCATTAGTAAAGTGACCCTGGGTTCAATCCCATTACCACACACACAAAATAAAAATAAAAATATATATACTACAAAAATATAGTTACAAAAACAGCATGGGATGGGCACCAATCATGAAAACCAGTGGAATAGAACAGAAGACACAGAGTTAAATCTACACAGATACAGTCATGTGATCCTTTTCAAAAGTGTCAAAAACAAACTTTGGGAAAAAAAGTTTGTTTTTTTCCTAAAAATTGGTACTGGGGAAACTGTGATTTATATATAGAAGAATGAAACTAAAACTTGATCTCTCACCCATCACAAAAATTAATTCAAAGTGGATCAAAGACCTACGCATTAGGCCAGAAACACTGCAACTGCTGAAAGAAAACCTAGGTAAACAAACCAACATATCAGTGAAGGAACCCACTTCCTTAGGCCTACTAAAGCTCAAGAAATAAAGCCAAGAGCTGGGGTTGTGGCTCAGTGGCAGAGCACTTGCCTCACACATATGAGGCACTGGGTTTGATCCTCAACACCACAAAAAATAAATAAATAAAATAAAGGCAATTGTGTCCATCTACTACTAAAATAAATTTTTTTAAAAAAGAAAGAAAGCCAAGAATAAAGAAATAGGATGGCTTCAAATTAAAAAGTTTCTGCACAGAAAAGGAAACAACAAAGAGCATGAAGATACATAATGGGAGAATATCTTTCCAGCTACTGTTTTAACCCCAAATATATAAAGAACTCAAAAATTTTAACACCAAGGAAGCACCCTAATCAATAAATGGGGAAATGAATTAAACATTTCTCAAAAGAATAAAGATAAATGGACAGTGAATTTATGACAAATTATTCAGCCATTCCTAGCAATCAGGGAAATGCAAATTAAATCTACATTGAGATTTTATCTCACTCCAGTTATGGTGTCAATCATCAAGATTACAAATAATAATTAATGTTAGTGAGAATGTGGGGAATGGGTACACTGATAGATTGTTGGTGGAACTGCAACATAGTACAACCACACTAGAAAGCAGTATGGAATTTTCTGAAAATATTAGAAAAGGAAAAAAGTATGACCCAGCTAGTCTTCTCCTAGGTATTTATCCAGAAGAACTAAAAGCAGATTACTATATAGATGGATGCATACTAATATTTATTCCAGTGAATTTCTCAAGAGCCAAATTATGGAATGAGCCCAGGTTTCCATCAACAGACAAATGGATAAAGAAACTATGGTGTGCGTATTCACACTAGAGTATTATTCAGCCATAGAGAAGAATGAAATTATGTCATTTGCTGGTATATCAAAGGAACTGGAGAACAACATGCTAACTGGAATAAGCCACACTCAAAAAGTCGAGGGTCAAGTGTTTTTTCTCTTTTGTGGAAATCAGAGAGAAATAAGAAATTAAAAAGTGTATGTGGGGGGAAATACCATGAAAAGGGAAGGGAGAACAGTAAAGTATAATAATAATAATAATAATAATAATAATAATAATAATAATTCTCCCTCAGGAGAAGGTAAAGGGATGGGCAGAGGAGGAACTGCAGAATGAAATTGACCAAACTGTATTATGTGCATGTATAAATATATCACAGTGAATTCCACTTTCATGTACATTTATAATGTACCAACTGAAAAAAAAAGGAAGACAAACAGTGTAAAGTGGTCAAGTGGTGAGATATACTGATATTTATAACAGCAGTATTTATAATAGAAAAAGTATGGAAACAATCTAAATGTTCATCAGTGGGTAAATGGGTGATATTTGGTATGAACCTAATAAAATATTATTTATTATTAATAAGGAAAGAAATTCTGATGCTTGTTATAATATGGATTAACCTTGAAGATATAACTTTAGAGAAATAAGCAAACAAAAAATATTGTAAATTTCACTTATATGAAGTAACTAGAGTAGTCAAATTGAAACTCAGTATTCAATGGTGGTTGTCAGTGTTCAGGGAAGGAAAGAAGGACAGAATTATCATTTATTTTATACAAAATTTCTGTTTGAGTAGACAATAAAAGATCTGGAGAATGATGGTGATAATGGTTGAATAATAATGTCAGTGTATTTATTATCACTTCAAAGGGGTTAAAATCCTACCCTTAATGTTATGTGTTTTTACCACAAAAAAGCCTTAAAATTAATAATTCATTCACTAAACAAGTGGCAATTTTAACCAAAACATTTGATACCTACAGTTTTCATAGACAGGGGGTTTCTATGAGTATACCAGATAAAGTAAAGTATACTGTATTTTTTTAAAAAAAAAAAACATTTATTTCTCTTTTTTTTAGTTGTAGTTGGACACAATACCTTTACTTTATTTATTTATTTTTATGTGGTGCTGAGGATTAAACCCAGGGCCTTGCACGTGCTAAGCAAGCGCTCTACCACTGAGCCACGGCCCCAGCCCCAGTATACTGTATTTTGTGTATGATATTAATAGTGGTAGTGTTTCTTTTAGAAACAACCCACAGGGATCTCCCCCATTATAATATTTAGAGTTTCTATTAAAATTGGTTAAATGTTTATATAACCTACTGAAAAGTAAACCCTCGTAGCAAGAATACACAAAGGAAAATTTTTGATTAAAGTATAAATAAAATGAAAGATCAATGGTAATGAAAATGAGCAAACAATAACTTTATGCCACAACACAGATGAATCTTACAAATAATAGTGCTTAGCAAAGTAAGCCAGAAACACAAGAATATATACTGCATGAAACCATTTACTTAAACCTCAAAATCCTGCATTGTTAAATGTCTACATGTGTTTACCTTGTGAAAATTTATCTACTATATGCTTATGATGTGAGCATGCTTTCTGTATGTGTGTGTGTGTGTGTATATATATATATATATATATATATATATATATATATATGTTATAATTTTAAAAATCATTTAAATTTTAAAAATAATTTAAAATAATTTAAAAATTATTTTAATATTTCTTTAAAAATCTCAGGGAAGAAGTAAAAACAACATAGGCGGTTCCCCCCTTGTATACTCTTATAGTAATGCTATATTGGCAATCATTTGAGCATAAAAGTACCTTTTTGGGGGAGCTTTGAGATTGTAATAGTGAAACCCTGATGGAGACCCAAACCTAGGAGCGCCTTTTTGTAGAGGTAGACCAATACCCAGGTGTTAGTGCAGTTTCTGTTACAAACCCAGAGACATTTCCATAAACCTGTAGACTTAGTTATGGCCCTGTTTGTCCTTCTTCCTATCATCAGTCTCATCTGAGAAGGGATTTAGAAGTAATCATGTCTACCATGCCTCAAACAACAGGCCTACTGACCTGTCTGAATCCTGAAGCTGACCTAGGACCTGGTTGCAGCTTTGCTCAGTCATGGAATGGGGAAGCCCTTACCACTCATAAATCCAATAAGAATCATTCTCATCTGTTTCCTGGGGGCACACATATAGAAATGGAACTTGATTATGGATGCTGAAGCAGACCTGTGACTCAGTTACAGCTTCTTTCAACTGAAATTTTGGCCAGTTCTATCTGCACAGGGACCCACTCAGTGACTTGAAAGGAGTGTTCCCCAAAACCCTTAGGGAGCCATGTCCATATGCGCACTAAACTATTGCAAACTCAAACTTCCCACAGTGCCAGCAATACTAACTAAGGTTCCGTAAGCAGTCCAATTTTCCAGGGATGAGGCAGTATCCACTCTTGCTCCAGTATCTGTTAAAAGAGCCACCAACTATGTATCTCACTGTGAATTCCACAACAGCCATGTGACCAATATACACTCTCAATCAACTGTGATCCTGGAAACAATTTCTTGAGTCCAGAACGTGAGAGGAGAAAGTATTCACTTATTGAAATCAGTCTTTAAAACGTGAAAGGTGATGTTTGCTCCTTCAAATACAGACACCAATGGAAGAGCATATGGGTCACAAACAAACAAACATGACAATATGAAAATAGCAAAATTTGTCTTTTACAGGAAAATGTATGTAACTAACGAGCATTGTATTAAGTGAAATAAACCAGACTCAAAGGTCAAAGGTTTTCTCCCATCTTAGAAGCTAGAGACAAAAAAAAAAATAAATAAAAGCAGAGATTTCATAAAATCAAGGAAACAGACAGCAACAACAAAAAAGACCAATAGAGTGGAGGATGGGGTATCAAGGTGAAGGGTGAGGCAAAGGAAATTGGAGGCAGAGGGCAATAAATCTAACCTCTGCCTCCAAATTATGTGTATGTGTAAATATATCATAGTGAATCTCTATTTTGTATAATCATAATGCAGCAAAAAATGAAATAATTTAATAAAGTTTTGCTAAACACAAAGAAATGGAGATCTAAGAATTACCTGAGAAATGCTTAAATATTATCATTTTGTAGAGAGAGAAATAAACAAATTCAGGAAAACAGTTCCTAATAAGAAAAATAATAAGAAAATATATGCTATATAAAAAGAACCAAACAAATTCTGAACCTGAAAAATAGATGAAATGAACTGAAAAGATGATTCAATATATGTTTTAAAAATTTGTCCAGAAGACAACCAAAAATAGAAAAAAAAAACCAATATAATCAGCCTCACAGAAAGTCTTAAGACAAGGCAAAATGTAGAAAACTTCTTAGACCATAAAACCACTGTCCTCTAGTCGAATTACCAATAGAGTCCTCCTTTTTCTCTGAAAACTCTTGAGACTTGTCTTTGCTATCCGCAGTTATATAGGCATTCTGGTCTTCTAAGCCCCCACCAGAATTGCCTATTAAGCTCCACTTATAACAATTTAAAGCTTTCCCAGCTTTCATCTCTAACTTTTCAAAATTCTTTCTACAAATTCCAAAAAGTTCCAAAAGCTTCTAAACCAGGTCAGGTTAGTCAGAGCAATAATCCCACTTCTTGGTACCAATTTCTGTTTTAGTCAGCTTTTACATTGCTGTGATCAAAAAGACCCGACAAGAACCATTACAGGTAAAAAGTTTATTTGGGGGCTCAGGGTTTCAGAAGCCTCCAGCCATAGAAGGCAAGTTCCATTCCCTGAGGCTGGAAGTGAGGCAGAACAACATGCAGAAGAGTGTGGTGGAGAGAAGCAACTCAGGATGTTGCAAAATGAAAACAGAGAGAGCTAAGCTCAGCTCATAAAATATGTACCCCAATGGCATGCCCCTAGGGACCTACCTTTTCCAGTCACACCCTAATTACCTACAGTTACCACCACATTAATCCCTGTCTGGGAATTAGGGTACTGATTAGGTTAAAACTCTTACAACAGAATCATTTCTTTAAACTTCTGTTCATTCTCTCACACATGAGCTTTTGGAGAACAACTAACATATAAACCATTAACAGTATGAAATAAGAAACCATTGAGAGGAGTAAGTTGGAAAATTCAAAAATGTGGAAATAAAACATTACACTCATAAACAATATGGCTCAAAGAAGAAATCAAAAATAAAAAAAAAACTTATGACAAATGAAAGTAGAATCACAGTATGCTTAAGTTGTTTAAACACAAAAATCTATTGTGATGAAAACCTACATGAAGAAAAAAGAAAATCTGAAATAATCAAACCACCTTAGCTCACAACGAAAAAGAGAATTAAAAACAACCTAAGTACAGATTTAGAGGAAGAAAGGAAATAACAAAAATCAGATCAGAAATGAATAATATACAGAGTAGCAAAGCAACAGAATAGATTTTTAAATGAAGTTTTTTGAATAAACAATATTGACAAACCATTAGCTAGACTAAGAAAAATGACATATGACTCAAATGAAATTATAAATAAGAGGAAACATTGCAAAAGATATTACAAAAATTAAAAAAAAGTTCATACGAAACTCAATTTAGGTCAAAATTAGGTAACACAGGTAAATAAACGTACAGTGAATCATGAATAAATGGAAAATTTGAACAGAACAAAACATGGAAACAGCCTGTGTCCATCAACAAATGAATGGATAAAGAAAACATTGTATACATACCCAATGAAATAATGTTCAGTCTTAGAAAGTAATTCTGTCATTTGTAATATGGATGAATGTGGGAGAACGTTTTGCTAAGTGAAACAAGGACATATATATGGAGTCTAAAAGGTAAAAAACATGGAAGCAGAGAGTGAAATGGTGGTTACCAGGGGCTGAAGTTTGGGAGATATAGGGACATTTTTGTTAAAGGTCATAAATTTTCAGGTATAAGATGAATAAGTTCTAGTAATTTAATTTGCAGTATTGTGATTATTGTTAATATTATTGTATATGTGAAATTTTCTAAAAGAGTTATCTTAAATGTACTCATTACACACACAAACACAAATATTAATTCTGTAAGGTGATAATTGCATTAATTAATTTGATTATAATTATTTCACATTATTTATACATACCAAGTTGTCACATTGTGTATAGAAAGTTTATACAATTTCTGTTGTCAATTATAACTCAGAAAGGCTGAAAAATTAATATATCAACAAAGTACTCCAAGAAGCTACAAATAGGAAAATGGTTTAAAAATGCTTTATTCATACAAAGGACTGCTTTTCATAAATGAAAAAAGGAAAACTACCAACATACACAAGGGTAAATCTCACTGACTTATGCTGAGAAAAAAAGCTGCTCATAAAAGGAACATATTGTATTATTCATTTACATGAATATATTTTAAAAAGACAAGAAAAATCATTGCCTGAATGTTGTAGAGTGGTATTGACTGACAAGGAGCATGATGGAACATTCTAGGGTGAGGGAAATTATCTGTGTGTTGGTCATAACATGAATTATGTGCATATAAGTATTCGTTAAGACTCACTCATTCTTTCTTCATCTCCCAAATACACACCCCCCTATTCTGTCCTAGACCTGGCGACCATCATTCTACTCTGTATAAATCAAAGTTTTTAGATTCCACATATGAGTGAAATCATATGAAATATGTCTTTTCATGTATTGTCCATTTATGTTTTTGCATTTAACTTTAATTATTTTACCTAACATAATAGATCTATAAAATGAATAAACAAATGAGTGGGTGGTTAAATCCAAGCCACTTTTTATTTTAAACTGTTTATATTTTGACCCCAAAATTTAATTTCTAACAAAATACTCTAAAGACTTACATGAATACTTATCCAGACATGCATTTCTTTTTATCATCTATTTTAATCTTTATGGTGATTTTTGTATATTTTTATAAAGAACAATTTGAATGTCCCCCAAATGGGAATAATTTGAATAAAATGTGGAATGATAATATAATGGAAAAGTATATATCAATGTAAAACTGAGTTTCAGATGTTTATTACCATGGATATCCCTGAAATTTTGAGTGCAGAAAGTGTATAAGAGCTGGGCATGATGACAAATGTCTGTAATCCTAGTTGCTCAGGAAGTAGAAGTAGAAGGATCACGAGTTAGAAGTTGGCCTCAGCAATTTAGCAAGGCCCTAAGCAACTGAGTGAGAACCTGCTTCAGAATAAATATAAATAATTCAAACATAAATATTATTTATATATATGTACATGGTAGATAGATGCATAATAGAACATGTTCATGAAAAGATAGACACAAAACAGTTAATGGTTTACTAATATAAGTTAGAATTCAAAGACAATTTTACTTTTTCAATTACACTTTTTCTATATCAATTTTATAATATGAACATATTATTTGTATAATCAGGGAGAATATAAAGCTATATTCATTTTGGAATATAGACTATAAGTTACTTTAAAAAAACATTTTCTTTCACTTTATTGTGAAAAAAATATCTAATTTCTTCTCCCAAGTAATTAAAATATGCTAAAAAGATTAGTAATTTACTCGTTCCTACCATTTGCTTTTGGTCTGTGACAAGACTTTGTTTTCCATTTTACCGTTAATAAACAATTATCAAAATATACAAAGTAAGTATATTCTAATTAACTTGTCTTTTCAAGGTATTGCATAAATGTGTACATAATTTTGGTTTTAAATAGTGTTGTCTTTTATTCAGTGTTCGTATATAGAAGGCAGATGGTTGTCAAAGAGACAAGATAAGAAAAGACATGTTTGTCTACTTTCCAGAAGTGAGGATTTTTAATTAATTTTGTTTTTATTTTACAGATGTCACTTGAGGTAAGTTATCAAATTTCCAACTGGCAAGCTAGCTGATGAAAATTCAACCAACATTTCCTAATTTTTGGCATTATCACAAGTCACTTGATGTTATAATAAGCAGGAAAAAGTTTAAGGGTTGATTAAATCCTTATTAGCAGAAATATGCAATGTGCATCCTCAAGAGTCTTTTGTTATAATACAAGGAAGTAGTTTATTCCAAACTCTTTTATTCTAGGATGCTTAAGGTGATGGATAATAGGCATTATGAATTCTGAACAGAAGAAAAGATTCTATGTAATATTACAGAAAATGACCATTTTAAAAAATCATATGCCTAAATAATGTAAAAAAATATATAATAAATGAATATAAATGATCCTTAGCCTATTTGAAGAAATTTAAGCTTATATACATGGAAATACATTCACAAGTTTCAATGGGCATTAAGGCATGTACACAGTTACAAAACACAAAACATTTCATTTTCTTTTTTTTTTTTTTTTTTTTTTTTAATTTTTTATTGTGGGTTGTTCAAAACATTACAAATTTCTTGACATATCATATTCCACACTTTGATTCTAGTGGGTTATGAACTCCCACCTTCACCCCATACACAGATTGCAGATTCACATCAGTTACACATCCATTGATTTACAAATTGCCATACTAGTGTCTGTTGTGCTCTGCTGCCTTTCCCATCATCCACCCTCCCCCCTCCCCACCTCTCCCCTCCCCTCCCCTCCTCTCTCTCTACCCCCTCCACTGTATAACCCTGAGGGTCTCCTTCCATTACCGTGCAATTTACCTTCTCTCTCCCTTTCCCTCCCACCTCTCATCCCTGTTAAATGTTAATCTTCTTCTCCTGTTCTTCGTCCCTACTCTGTTCTTAGTTACTCTCCTTATATCAAAGAAGACATTTGGCATTTGTTTTTTAGGGATTGGCTAGCTTCACTTAGCATAATCTGCTCTAATGCCATCCATTTCCCTGTAAATTCTATGATTTTGTCATTTTTTAATGCAGAGTAATACTCCATTGTGTATAAATGCCACATTTTTTTTATCCATTCGTCTATTGAAGGGCATCTAGGTTGGTTCCACAGTCTTGCTATTGTGAACTGTGCTGCTATGAACATCGATGTAGCAGTGTCCCTGTAGCATGCTCTTTTTAGGTCTTTAGGGAATAGACCAAGAAGGGGAATAGCTGGGTCAAATGGTGGCTCCATTCCCAGCTTTCCAAGAAATCTCCATACTGCTTTCCAAATTGGCTGCACCAATCTGCAGTCCCACCAGCAATGTACAAGTGTACCCTTTTCCCCACATCCTCGCCAGCACTTGTTGTTGTTTGACTTCATAATGGCTGCCAATCTTACTGGAGTGAGATGGTATCTTAGGGTGGTTTTGATTTGCATTTCTCTGACAGCTAGAGATGTTGAGCATTTTTTCATGTACTTGTTGATTGACTGTATGTCCTCCTCTGTGAAGTGTCTGTTCAGGTCCTTGGCCCATTTCAAAGGCATTCCTGTATATCAGCGACAAATCCTCTGAAATGGAAATGAGGACAACCACTCCATTCAAAATATCTTCAAAAAAAATAAAATACTTGGGAATCAACCTAACAAAAGAGGTGAAAGACTTATACAATGAAAACTACAGAACCCTAAAGAGAGAAATAGAAGAAGATCTTAGAAGATGGAAAAATATACCCTGTTCATGGATAGGCAGAACTAACATCATCAAAATGGCGATATTACCAAAAGTTCTCTATAGGTTTAATGCAATGCCAATCAAAATCCCAATGGCATTTCTTGTAGAAATAGAGAAAGCAATCATGAAATTCATATGGAAAAATAAAAGACCCAGAATAGCAAAAACAATGCTAAGCAAGAAGTGTGAATCAGGCGGTATAGCGATACCAGACTGCAAACTATACTACAGAGCAATAGTAACAAAAACAGCATGGTACTGGTACCAAAACAGGCGTGTGGACCAATGGTACAGAATAGAGGACACAGAAACCAATCCACAAAACTACAACTATCTTATATTTGATAAAGGGGCTAAAAGCATGCAATGGAGGAAGGATAGCATCTTCAACAAATGGTGCTGGGAAAACTGGAAATCCATATGCAACAAAATGAAACTGAATCCCTTTCTCTCGCCATGCACAAAAGTGAATTCAAAATGGATCAAGGAACTTGATATCAAATCAGAGACGTGCCGTCTGATAGAAGAAAAAGTTGGCTACGATCTACAGTCGGTGGGGTCGGGCTCCAAATTCCTCAATAGGACACCCATAGCACAAAAGTTAATAACTAGAATCAACAAATGGGACTTACTCAAACTAAGAAGTTTTTTTCTCAGCAAAAGAAACAATAAGAGAGGTAAATAGGGAGCCTACATCCTGGGAACAAATCTTTACTCCTCACACTTCAGATAGAGCCCTAATATCCAGAGTATACAAAGAACTCAAAAAATTAGAAAACATTTCATTTTCAAGCAGCTCTATGCATGCTATGTAGTCTATGGCATGTGTCTTTAAAATGTCTACCACTCTTTATGGGGTACTTATAACAAGTAGCTTTTTTTAACAGTGGCTGAGAAAATCAAAGTATCTTTTCCCCAGTATTATGCATCTTCATTTTGCCAAACAAAAACTGATTTATTGTTGTTAAATTGTTTTTTTGGATTATAAAAGTCATACCTTGTATCCCTTGGATATAGATTCTGAGATGTGGGTGATTTATTGGGCAGAGCTCTCAGAAATATCATCCTTGAGTGAGTGGGGAAACAAGGTTGGATAGAAGGAGGATTTGAACTGCTTACAGTTATATCAGAGGCTCCAGCCCTTCTCACAAGGAACTCTGGAGACACGATGACCTTAATGAGTAACCCAAATAGATAAAAGTTTTCTCAGTCTTTATCATCCCTTCATCAACCAGTCAAAAGATGCAGGATGCCCCCCAGTGAATGCAAATAACTTTGGGAAAAGTGACTTGTTAAAGTGAGGACAAGTTATGGAGAAGGAGTAAGCTGTGTGACTTCATAGAACAACATTCTTCACAGCTCAGTTAATGAATATCACAGGTACAAAAGAATCCTTCAGATAGGAATCACTTCAATTTGTAAAAAATGTATAGAATAATTTAAATTAAAAAAAACAGTAAAAATTATCTTCTAACTCCAATCAATCATGCATAATCAACATTAACCTTTTCTTTGGTCTTTGTATGTCACCCTGGCCTACAAACCCAGAAGTCATTCTTTTTTCTTCCTTTTTTTTTGTACTGAGGATTGAACCCAGGGGTACTATACCAATGAACCACATTCCCAGCCCCTTATGTATTTTATTTTGAGATAGGGGCTTGCTAAGTTGCCTAGACCCTCCCTAAATTGCTGAGGCTGCCCTTGAACTTTCAATCATCCTGCCTCAGTTTCCCCGAGCCACTGGGTTTAAAGGGATGCGCCATCTTGCCTGGCCAGAATTCTTTCTTGAGTGCTCTCTTTTCCTTTTCCTCATATTCACTTCAATCAACTATTAACTGTTGATAGTTTGTTAGCTTTTTATTTTTGTTACCAAATACCTGAGAAAAACAATATAGAGAAGGAAAAAAATCATTTTGGTTCATGATTTCAGTCCATGTTTGGCCGGGTCCACTGTTTCTGGGCCTGTGGTAAAGCAGTACACCATGGTGGAAGATTGTGGCAGAGCAAAGCTACTTGCATCCTGGCAACCAGGAACCATGAAGCAGATGAAGAGAAAGAGTGAGGAAGGTACCAGGAGAAAAGAATAACCCCCGAAAACATGCACCCAGCAACCCAATCTTTAAGTAGATCCAATCTCCTATAGTTTTCATGCCTTCCCAATGCTGTCATGAAATTATTAATCCACTATTAATCCATTAATCCCATATTACAATCACTGTCCAAAAATCCCATCTCAGAAATATTTTGGAATCAGTCTAACAAAAGAGGTGAAAGGCCTCTACAATGAAACTTCAGAATATTAAAGAAATTGAAGAAGACCTTAGAGGATGGAAAGATATCCCATGTTCTTGGTTATGCAGAATTAACATTGTCAAAATGACCAAACTACTAAAAGTGTTATTCAGATTTAATGCAATTTATATCAAAATCTCAATGACATTCTTCATAGAAATATAAAAAGCAGTGCTGGGTTTGTGGCTCAGTGAAGGAAGCACTTGCCTCGCCCATGTGAGGCACTGGGTTCGAGTCTCAACACCACATAAAAATAAATAAACAAAATAAAAATATTTTTAAAAAGAAACATAAAAAGCAATCATGAAATTCATTTGGAAAAATAAGAGACCCAGAATACCAAAAGCAATCCTTAACAAGAAAAGTGAAGCAGGAAGCATCACAATACCAGCATTATGAGTAATACTAACAAAAGCAGCATGGTATTGGCACCAAACAGACCTGTAGACCAATGGTACAAAATAGAAGACACGCAGATTAACCCACAAAATTAGAATTATTTTATATTAGACAAAGTTGCCAAAAACATTCATTGAAGAAAAAATAGCCTCTTCAACAAATGGTGCTCGGAAAACTGGAAATCCGTATGTAGCAAAATGAAATTAAACCACTATTTCTCACCATGCACAAAAATATACTCAAAGTGGATTAGGCAATAACAGAGACCCTGCACCTAATAGATGAAAAAGTAGGCCCAAATCTTCATCATGTTAGCTTAGAACCCGACTTCCTTAACAAGACTCCTACAAGTGCAAGAATTAAAATCAAGAATCAAATAAATGGAATGTATTCAAACTTAAAAGCTTCTTCTCAGCAAAGAAAATAATCAATAACGTGAAGAGAGAGCCAACATAATGGGAAAAATATTTATAACATGTAACTTTTATAGAGCATTAATCTCCAGGATTATAAATAACCCCAAAAACCTTAACACAAAAAAATAAAGAAAGAAAGAAAGAAAGAACCCAATCAACAAATAGGCTAAGGAACTGAACAGATACTTCACAGAAGAAGAAATGCAATCAATCAACAAATATATGAGAAAATGCAAATCAAAACTGCAATGAGAATTCATCTCACTCCAGTCCTAATGGCAATTATCAAGAATACAAGCAATAATAAATGTTCATGAGGATGTGGGGAAAATGGTACACTTATACATTGCTGCTCAGACTGAAAATTGGCACAATCACTATGGAAAACAGTATCCAGATTCCTCAGAAAACTAGGACCCAGCTATCCCACTCCTCGGTTTATACCCAAAGGACTTCAGCCAGACCTATTCATCCAGAAATATATCACAGAAATTTTTATGACTCAATGAGTTTGCTGTATGTTATTTCTTTCATAGAAATATTATTTATGTAAATAATATGTCATTGCCTTTTTACAAACAAAAAAATAGATCCCACTCTCTTCCTGAAACAGTGACTGAATTGATGTGTTTAATCCTTTCTTACATTCTCAGAAATAGCTTTCCTCACAGTTTCCTCAACTTCATCTTAGGATGTGTTCTGAAATCACCCCCATATACCTCTATTTATACTTTAATTATATTATATTAAAATTTCCAATGACTTCTGTAATCTTTAGAATAAAACCCAAATATTTTGCACTGTTTTGTAAAGCCTTATAAAACATGACTGTAACTTTTCAGAATATATCATAGTCTGTTAATTCTTTCTTTTTTATATTCTTTATTATGTATCTACTAAGGACATTCATGCATAAGGGATTTATTGCTCTAGTTTGTCTTTATGCTTGAAATGCTGTTCTTTCTAGTGTATATATGGCTTGCTCCTTCTTGTCATTGAGATTTCTGGTTAAATTTCATTTTCTGTAAGAGTCCTCTCTTATCTAATCCAGATTAGTTACTTAATAATTAATGGCACTTTCATTTTCTATATAACACTAATCTCAAGGTCTAACTACTTGGCTATTCTCTATCACCCTTCATTAGAATACAACTCCCAAATGACAGGGAAATTTTATCTTCTCTACAATGGTTTCCTCTGGATTTGGACAATTTACTGACACATAGTTATCAATCAATAAATACAGAGTTAATGAATAAATTAGTAATTTTACTGTCTTATTCCCTTATTAAACTGTACACTTCTCAAACTAAGGCATGTGCCTTAGTTTAAGATCTTTCTCTTTATCCTTAGCTCTGAACAGTGCCTAGAATAGAGCATAGGTTCAACAATATTGTAGGGTCTAACTACTTTTATAATTTTAGGTAATGGATTGTAGTGATCTTAGGATCATGTCTTTTTGACTTGTTGTTCATGATTGCTTGTTTTCTATTTATCAAATTTTAGAGAAACATTTGCGGTTTATGTGCTGGAAAAACTAGATATCTGCATATGAAGATGAAAACTTAACTGCTGTTTCTCACCCTGTAGGAAAATTAACTTAAAATAGACCAAAAAGCTTTTCTCAAAAACAATTTTGAAAGAACTGGGGGTGCAACATAGTGGAAAAACAATTGTTTCTCATGCACAAAGTTCTGGGTTCAATCCCCAGCAGCAAAGAACAAAAGTTTTTCACCTCAGGTCAGGAACAACCAAGAATGTTTGTTTCACCATTGCTATCCAATATTGTACTACAAGTACTATCACAGATGATAAAAAGAAATAAAAGGCATTCAAATTGGAAAGAAAGATTCTTGCTATAAATAGACACAGAAAGATATTAAGGCTAATAATGAATTCATCAATATTACAGGAAACAAGATGAACACAAAAAACTTGCTAACACAAAAAGACTGATTGTCTTTTTATATACCAGCAATGAGCAATCCAAAAAAGGAAATTAAGAGAACAATGTGATTTTCAATATCATCTAAAAGAGTAAAGTATTGCTGGGTGTGGTTATGCACACCTGTAATCTTAGCTTCTTGGGAGACAGAGGCAGAAGGATCTCAAGTTTGAAGTCAGTCTCAGCAATTTAGTGAAGCTGTAGGCAACCTAATGAGATCTCTCTCAAAATAAAAAGTAAGAAGAGCTGGGGGATGTGGCTTAGTGGTATAGGGCCCTTGTGCTAAATCCCTAGTGATGGGGAAAAAAAAGCAAAGTATCTAGTACTAAGGGAAAAAAAAAACAAATTATTGAGGAATAAATGTAACTGTGAAATATAACCATAGTAATGAACATGTTGTATTTTAAAAAATACAAAACATTGCTGAAAGAAATTGAAGAAAATATCCTTTTAAGGGAAATATCCAATGTTCATGCATAGGAAGACTTGATATTACTAAATTGTCAATATTACAAAAAATGTTATACAGATTCGTTGCAATGTCCATCAAAGTTCCTGCAGTCTTGTTTCAGCAGAAATGGAAAAGCTGATTTTCACATTTGTTTGGAATTGCAGGATACTTGAATAACAAAACCAACTTTTAAAACAAGAATAGAATTTGATTAGCAGTTTATAATTTCAAAACATAGTACATAACTATGATAAACAGGACAGAGTGCCACTTGCACAGATATGTACACTATATCTCCCTGAAATATAATAAGAGTCAAGAAATGATCAACTGACTTTTCATAAGTGTATTGAGCCCATTCAATTTAGGACAGTTTTTTCATAGGTGGTGCTAAAATAGCTGTATATTCACAGGTAAAGAAATGAGGTTGTACTACTACCTTACATTATAAATTAAACTTAAAGCAAAATGCACCAATGTTCTAAATATAAATAAATAAAAAATTAAAATTAAAAAATTAATCATAAAAATCTTACAGTAAAACATAAGGATAAATATTCATGACTGGATTCTGCAATGGATTCTTAGATATAACACAAAAGCATGAGAAACTAAAAAAAATAGATAATGTAGAATTTAAGTAAAAATAAAAACTATTTTTCTTCAAAGAACATTGTCAAGAAAGTGATGAGAAAACCTAAAATGGGTTAAGATATTGGAAAACTATATATGATAGGGGTTTTATATCTGTAATATAGAACTAATTCCTTAAGAACAAAACCACAGGGCTGGAGTTGTAGCTCAGTGATACAGAGATTGCCTAGCACATGTGAAGAACTACATTCAATCCTCAGTACCACATATAAATAAATAAATAAAATAAAGGTATTATGTCCATCTACAACTAAATAAATATTTAAAAATAACAAACATGCACACAAATAAAAATAGATAAAAGACTTGGGTAGACCTTTTCAAAAATATGATACACAAATGGCCAATAAGTAAATGAAAATATAATCAACATCAGTCAGGCATAATGGCACACACCTGTAATCCCATTGGCTCAGGCGGAGAGGTCAGGAAAACTCGAGGTCAGCTTTGGCAACTTAGAGAGACCTTGTTTCCAAATTAAAAACAAAAGTGTCTGGGATGTGGCTCAGTGGTACAGTACCTCTGACTTCAGTTCCTAGTACTACAAAAAGAAAAGAAAATTAACAACATTAATTATTTGGAAAATACAAATCAAACCAACAAGAAAATATACCTTTATACCCACTGGCAGGTTCCAATAAAACAAAAAAATAACAAGTATTGGCCAAAGTAGAAAAAAATGGAGTCCTTATATATTGATGGTGGGAATTTAAAGTGGCATTTTGTCATTTTCTCAAAAAAGCTAAATGTATAATTATTGTATGTTCCATAAATCCCATTCCTTGTTTTATGCTCATTAGAATCTTAAGGACTCTAAGAGATATTTGTATACTAATGTTCATTGAAGTATCATTCACAATAGTAACACACTGGAAACAACTTAAGAGTCTATAAACAAGTGAATAAAGAAACACAATGTGCTATTTAAATACAGTGGAATATTATTTTGTAATCAAAATAATTACATTCTGTAACATTTAATATCATGTATCACCTTGAAAACATATTCTAGGACTGAGGTTTTGGCTCAGTGGTAGAGCACTTGCCTAGCATGTGCGAAGCCCTGGGTTCAATCCTCAGCACCACGTAAAAATAAATAAATAAAATAAAGGTATTGTGTCCAACTACAACCAAAAAGTAGATTAAAAAAAAAACACATTCTAAAGAAATAAGTTAGACACAAAGGATAAATAATTTATAAATGTACTACGTACAATAGGCACATTCTCATAGAGGTAGGAATTAGATTACTGGTTTACCTGTGGCTAGAAGAAGAAAGGAATTAGAAGTTATTACATATTTATTTCAGAATTTCTTTTTGATGTAATGTACTTAAAATATTTTGAAATCATCAGGGATCATCACAAAACATTGTGAGCATAATGCTATTGGATTTTATACTAAGATGACTAAAATGACAAATTTTCTGTTACATAAGTTTCCATAAAATAAAAATTAAAGTTATGTAAAATAGGATGTTACGTAATAATCAAGAAAACAATAATCAAAATAACAGAAATGTAAACTTTCCTTAATAGTAATATGCCTATTTTGGTTCATTATTTGCAAAACATGAAACCTATGAATGTTAATTGGTAATACTGGGGGAATCATATGGTAGTGTACATGAGAATTGTGTACAATCTTTGCAAATTTTCTTTAAATATAAAATTACTACAGAATAAAAAATTCTTTTTATAAAAGATTGGTACAATTGGGGAGGGTCTACAAAAATCTATTTAAATTTATTTTAATAGCATAGGTACAAAAAATAGACATGAAAAACATAAAGCTCAGAAAGAGAATTGTTTTCAAAGATAGTGATGCATCTCATAATAAAAACGACCATTTACTGAGTGTCTCTCATATGAAAAACATTTTATTTGCATAATTTTCAGTTATCATAATGGCCAGACAAGGAGGTTATGGTTCAGTGAGATTAAATAACCTGGCTGACATGGAACATTTTTGTAGTAAAAAACCTATGGTAGGGGCTGGGTTTGTAGCTCAGTGGTTGAGCCTTTGCCTTGCATATGTGAAGTACTGGACTCGATCCTCAGCACCACATAAAAAATGAAATAAATAAAACAAAGATATAAAAGAAAAATCTATGGTAGCAATTTTAAGTTAAATTGAATAGCGATATAACCTAAATATACCATATAAATGCAATAACACACATGAATTGTAAATAATTCCTCAAATTTTAAATGTCAAATAGGAAATAGATTAGGATACTTATTATATTTGTGCAGTAATATTTACCTTTGAAGAAATTAATATTAAAAAGCACAAAACTTACATCTTGAATAGTTTTTTTTTTAAATCTGTGTCAAATAGTACAAAAATCAACTAGAAAGAATAAACAATATTTTCATTGCTAGCAACACAGTGTTTGTATCTATGCAATATAACAAATGTAGCCAAATTTATAAAGCAATAATAAGACCTCAATAGGCAAATGGCCAAATAATTTTATAAATATTTCCAATAATGAACAATTAGTAAATAAACATGTTGCAAAACATGAATCCAAAGTCTTCTCAAAGTAGAGTTACTAGATGTTTTATGAAAGCACAAATATTTATGAATTTCATGACCAATATTTGTAAAGTAATAATGTATTGCCACTTAAATGGCTTTACAAATTGAAATAACACTTATAGAAGGCAATATAGCAATGTGAACCATGTACCATAAACTGTAAACACTTTTGACACAGTAAGTCTACTGGCAGATATTTCTCTTAAGGGAATAATCTAAAAGTAGGAAATACTGTTCAGTAACAGACCAAGTGAAGTGTTATTTATAGAAGAAAACACTGGAAATAATTCAATCATATATATCTAGTGAAATGATTTAATAAATTTCGGTATATAAACATGTCATATGAGAAATGGCATACAAATACTAATCGTGACTGAAAATACACAAATAATTATGAAATAAAATTAAGAGAAAATGATAGAAGAGAAATTAGTATGTACTGTGAGTGCAGTGATGTATAAATATGTCAATGTAAAAGGCAATCTGCAAGAACAAAAATAGTTGCTATGTTGGAGTGTTAGGTTTATGTATTCTTTGTTATTATTCTTTTATTAATCTTGATACCATCTTTTGTGGAATTTAATTGTGATTTTTAAACTATTCTTACATCAGATCAGAAATTAATCTTGTAGTTAGAAATTGAAGGTACTCAACTAAAGGGAAAGGAAGAACTTGATAGAAGAATTATCTGGTTTTAATTAGGGCAAGAGATATGCTACAATTAGAAAAGTTGAGATTTGGGGCAAGAAATTCCTGAAATAAAGTTGAAAGAGCTTAATTACTAGCATGATATGGAAAATGTCAAGATAATTTTAGGGATTCTTTATTAAAGTAGATTTTAGTGATTCTCCATAATTATATCAAATTTTCAAAGATTGTCCTTGGATTATTCTCAGAAAAGAACTTGAATAAATGGAGACACTATTAAGACTATAACTTGTACTTACTGGGCCAAGAAAGTCAAGTTATGAAAATCCAGCACCTGGTTAGTTATATCTTCTTGTCCCATATCAAGATGCATATGGATTAATCCTTTAAAATGTCAGGATCTGAGACACTATGCAAATCCATAAAGAAAACATTGAGTCAACACTCCAGCACATAAGCACAGACAATAAGTTTCTCAATAGGACCCCTAACAGTCAGGGAATAATGCCAAGAGTTAATTAATGGGATGACATAAAATTAAAAAACCTTGGCACAATGAAGAATACAATTTGGAATATGAAGAGAGAACTTATAGAATGCCAGAAAACCTTTGCTAGCTACTCTTCTGACAGATTAATATCTAGAATATATAAAGAACTCAAAATCTTTACATCAAAAATAAAATAACTCAATAAATGGGCAAATGAACTAAACAGACACTTTGCAAAAGAAGAAATATAAATGGCCAAAGAATATATAAAAAACATGTTGAACATTTTTAGCAATTAGGGAAATGCAAATCAAAACAACACTGAGATTTCCTCTCAAACCAGTCAGAATGGCATTCAAAAAGAAGACAAATAATAATAAATGCTAGAGAGGATATGGAAAAAAAGGAACAACTTTACATTATTGGTTGGATTGTAAATTAATATAACCACTATGGAAATCAGTATAGAGATCCCTCAAAAGACTAGGCATGGAATCACCCATATGACCCAGGTATACCACTCCTTCATGTTTACCCTAAAGAATTCAATTCATCATACTATAGTCATACATACATACCCATGATTATAGCAGCACTAGTTACAGCCAAACCATGGATGCACCCTAGGTGTCCATCAATGGATAAATGGATAAAGAAAATATGGTATACATACACAATGGAGTTTTATTCAGCCATAAAGAAAAATGAAATAATGTCTTCTGCAGGAAAATGGATGGGACTAAGACCATTATGTTAAGTTAAATAAGTTAAACTCAGAAGGTTAAAGGTCATATGTTTCACTCGTATGAAGAAGCTAGAGAGGAAAAAGGAAAAGAAAGGTGAGGATAGATCTCAAAAATCAAAGGGAGAACAGTAGAGGATGGGGACAAGGGGTGGGAAGCAGGAAGGAGGGGGGGAATGCTGCAGAGTGATATTGGCCAAATTATGTTATTATATTGTGTGTACGTACAAATGTGATACAACAAATCACTTTATTATGTACAACAATAATGGACCCCCCAAAAGTGAAAAAAAGTCAGGATCTGAATGAAGATGACTTACAAACTTCTGATGACTCATATTTATAGTTTAGTATCACCTTTTATTTTCTTTTGATTGATTTGGCTTGAGTCTTAATGTTCTTTGTTGTAAATAGTCTACATTCAGAATGAGGAGCAAATGCATTGATGCATGAACATTTCTCTATGGGTTAAAGAAAAGATGTTGCTACAGTATCTTGTAGTAGTATTAATATATATCTCAAAAAGAAGCATATGAATGAACCACTATTTTAGTTCTTGAAGGAAAATTGCATGTTGGAAAAATCCATTAGAAAGTGCATGCTATAACTGGGCATGGTGGCGCACTCCTATAATCCCAGAGGCTCTGGAGGCAGAGGCAAGAAGTTTGCAAGTTCTAAGCTAGCCTCAGCAATTTAGCGAGGCCCTAAGCAATTTAGGGATATCTTGTCTCAAAATAAAGTACAAAAAGGGGCTGGGGATATGGCTCAGTGGTTAGGTGCTCCTGTGTTCACTCCCCAGTACCAAGAAAGAAGGAAGGAGAGAGAGGGAGAGGGAGGGAGGAAGGGGGACAAGAGAGAGAGAAAGAGAGAGGGGGGGGAGGAAGTGCATGCTATAACAACTTCAGCCATATTATGAAATCATTGAGTTGTATCATGAGAACATGGGCTGATCAGAGGCAGCATTGGCAAACTCAGAGTATTAGTTTTGACATTCACATACTAGTTATACACAAGTTTATGTGTCTAAACCAATCTGGCATATTTTGAATAAATCCTAATAATTTATTGTAATTTTTAGCAAACAACAATTCAGTAGTCAGGAATCCCTAGCTCAATCAATTTTATCAGTTCCTTAATAGTCTTTCTTGAGATTTTTAGAGTAAACTACTATTCAACTCATTTAAATTAGAAGCTGTTCTCTACAAAAATTAAAACATTGGTGTCAGAAGCAAAACTTCTCAAATACTATTTGGTAAATCAGTTATTGCTTTAAATTCTAAGGTCCTTTGCGTTAAGTTTTGAATAATATCTATCTCACTGGTAAGGCAGACTTTAGGACAGAAGAGGAGGAAGATAAGAGCATAAACTCTGAAGTATAAAGTTGAGAAAGTAGTTGTTTTTTCAATTACAATAAATATTTCAAAAACAGTAAATTTTGCAAAAATGAATTTCTTCTCAACAATTTCTGGAAATATCTACTGAAAAATCAAATACCATATAACTGTTCCATTATTAGTGGTTTTCATACCTTCAGCAGTACAATTATAAAATGCATTCTGATTAATCAAATGTGAATTTGTAATATGTAGGTAAGAAAAATCCAAGTAATGGATTATTGTGGACTTAATTTTATGAACTAAAAAATTATATATATTGTATGAACCAGTTAGCTGGTAAAACTTTAACAAAGTTCTGAATACTAGAAATTACAATGTATTTGCTTAAAATTTATTCCTCAGATAAATTTTTTGAGAACACCTTTTACCCATAGTCTACTTTTATAAATGTCTATTTGCATCCAAGAGAACTGACCAAATTATTTACAAGTATCTTCAAATTATGTCAAAACTTTAAAGAAAAATGTAAGTCAAATAAATTAGTTCATACAAATAAGAACATATTTATACTAAAACTTAGAAATATAGTACACAAATCAATATTTGACACAATTTTGACTGACTATCCTATTAGAAATTTTAGAATAATGAGGGTTAGCTTTCAAGTTCATATGAATCCATATGTTATCATAGGCAAAGCTATGCTTTCAGCATTAGTCATATACTTCTTTCATAAAATATTATCATTTTATAAATTACTATATTATATATAGAGAAATAAATCCTCACTAATTAATAGTTTCCCCAAACTGTTAAGTATTTCTCCAGTGTGTATTATCATAAATAATGTGCTGCAACCTTTACTTTGGTATGATTTGACCTTATCATGTGTATACAGATAAGGAAACAAAAATCCTCTTTCACACTGTATAAAGACAAATTATAATTTTGAATGGTTTCAAATCTAGCTCTAGATTTAAAAGTGCAAATTATTGTATATATTCAAATATAGTTATTTATTGACTTTACATTTAGGAAAGAGGAAACTAGGAAGAATTTTGCTTAACTTCTCAGAAAAATATGCTAACAAGAACACCTGTCATTTTTCAAATACTGATTTTGCTTCACAATCACTATGGTAGATGCTTTACATATACTGTGCCATCTAATCTTCACAATAATCTAGTGAGGTTGGTGTAGTGCCCTCATTTATAATTGACCAAACTCACTTAGCAAATCAGCACTGTTTATATATGGTAGCATTTTAAATTATTCCCATTTTTCATCCTTACCCATTTCCAAAGACTACTTATGAAATCAATCAGAAAATTGAGAACCTTTTTATATTCTAAAGAATGTGTTTTTAAACAAAAATGTCTTACTGATACTATAGTAAATTGACAAATCATATATTATATATCTATTGGCCACTCTGTGAAGTTTTTACACACACACACACACACACACACACACACACATATATATATATATAATTAAATCAATCAATTAACACATTTATTACCTCACATTATGTTTTTTTCCAGTGAGGCATTTAAAATTTACTGTTCTAGCTATTTTGAAATATGAAACATGTTATTGTTAATTATAGTCACCTTGATTTATAATAGATATATAAATTATATTTTCTCTAATTGAAAATTCACACCTATTGACCACATCCCCATTTCCTCTTCTGACTCTCATAGCCTCTGTTAATCGCCATTTTACTCTCAATTTCTATGAGTTCTGTAAAATAAGCAGACTCAAAAAGCCAAGGGTTGAATGATTTCTTTAATATGTGAAAGCTAGAGAAAAAAAGGAGGGAAATGTGGGGGGATCACATGAATATAGAAGGGAGACCAGTAGAGACCAGGAAGGAAGGAAAGGAGGGAAAAGTGAGATAATAGGAAATAAAATTGATCAAATTATATTATGTGCCTGAATGGATTTGTAAGAACAAATTCCATTTTTATGTGTAATTATAATGCACCAACAAAATTATTTTTTAAAAATGACCTTCAGTTATATCCATATTATCACAAATGGTAGGATTTTATGTTTTCTAATGACTAATAGTATTATTGTGTACAGGTACCACATTTTCTTTATTCATTCATTAGTTGATGGACATCTGGGTTGGATACACAACTTGGCTGCTGTGATGATGTAGTGGACATGGATATGCTGGTATCTCTTTGATATTTTGATTTCATTTCCTCTGAGTATATACTAAGTAGTGGGATAGTTGAATCATATAGTAGAACTAGTTTTAGTTTTGTTTTTTGTTGTTGTTTATTTTTTAATTTTTGAGGAATATTTATACTGTTTTTCATAATGGCTATACTAATTTGTATTCCCACCAACAGTGTATGAGAGTTTCTTTTTCTCCACATCCTTGCCAGCACTTACATTTCAGCTCTTTAATAAAGCCATTACATAATCTCATTATGTAATTTAGTTATGACTTATAAAAAAGAAAATAAACTCTGTTTTGAGAATGAATATTTTACTTTTAGAAACCAGAGAAAATTAATATTTATTTGCATTTTTCAACACATATTAAAAAGACACAAAGTAATAAACTCCTTCCTTTGGGAGTTAGTCATGAACCATGTTCCTGTATTTTTCAGACATTGTCATATTTTGAATAAAGAGAAGCATTTCAGTCCTACCAGTTCACAAAACAAAACTTCCATAATAATGCTGCCATGATCTTTCCTTTGAATCAGGGCAAATGTTAGAGTACAACTATTAACTATAGGGTTTGGATAATATAAACATTAAAAAGGAATTTTACAAAGCTGTCCTTTCGGTTTTGTTTTGTAATCTTTGGACAATTTTGCATAATTATTTCTAATGATTCTGTGTTATTTGTGCACACCAGCATCCATGACTTTTTGTGCTTGAATTTATAGTCATTCCAACATGCAAAGTAAAATAGAGAAAAGAAGAAAATGTTAACAAAAATAATGACGATTCAGATTCTAAAAGGTATGACGTTATCCATTTATCCAACCTCAAAAAAAGTATGGCTTTCATTATTAGGTTACAATGGATCAAGATTTGTGTTCACACTAATGTTGCCCTCATTTCCATTTATATTAAACTGGTATTTGTTTTTTAAAGGAGGCACATGAACGAACAGAGCCTTCCCCAATCTCTGTTTGTTCAGCTTGTAACATGCACAATAGCAAATTCAATCTTGTTAAGAGGCTTATTCCTCCATTGTAGAAGTTACTTGAATTGCAACTAAGTTTGAATTTACATGGGTTGTGTTTTTGTGTGGAAGAATGAATTGAAGTTTTAAGGACCTTTTTTCTTTTCTCAATAATAAATTGCTTATGATTATTTGATTTCAAACATCCTTTTCCTGTGCCATTACTCAGATGAGAAAAAAATGTTCATTTCAACAAAAGGAAATCTAAGTTTATCTGGGAAAAAAAATAGCACCTGAAATGTCAATTAAGTCATACTTCTTAAAACTCACAAGGACAATTTTTCATTCGGGCAAGTTTAAACAAAATATTGTTTTTCATTGATGAAGCATAATTTAGTTGAAGTTAAATAATAAGGCAATGGGTGCATAGATATGAAGTCATCTTTGTTAGCAAATTGTATTTTGAAACACATAAATTTATTTTACCAAAGTTCTTTTCCCCTGTGAGCTTATTATAATCAAAGAAGAATAAGCAAAGTAGCATCATCCAACGCATGGAAAGAATTCTAAGTATATTTTAACTGTGTGCCAAGTATATAAGTTACTTTGATAACCTATATCAAATGTGGACAATTCACTTATCACTATCTTTACTACACTACATTAGGTGTTGTGGCAATTTACAGCAGTTTCCATTGATCACATAAACATAAAACTATGGAATACACACACACACACACACACACACAGAGTAGCATGTAAAGAGGAATCCACATGCCTAACAGTAGATTAGAGGAATGTATTTTGATAGAAAAATAGCACTCTAAAAGACCCTAACACTTATCAACTGTGACCTTGGGCAAGTCACTTTACCTCTCCACCAAAGTCTATTGCCTCCCTTTACAAAAAATAAACAAAATAGTCAAAAATTATCTGTTGCACATTAAAAGATACTAAATAAATATACTCATAGTAATGCATAATCTTGGATAGACTCTTGAATATTACAAGGACAGTGACAACAACTGAATATAGTTTATGTGATTACCAGATTTTCATAATGACATTGTGATTATTGTAAGACAATATCTTTTTTTGTTGGGCAAAGAATTACCCTCCAAAGATGAGGGAATATCAAATATTGAATTTACTCATAAAGAAGGGAGAGGTGAGTGAACCAATGGTTCAATAAATATAGTAAAATATTCTCATTTGGAGAATCAGAATAGAGAATATAGTGCAATATCTTGAGCTATTTAGTTTGTTCTTTTCATCTTTCTTAAAATGAAAGTTCTGGTTATTTATTTGAGACCTTTCTTTTCAAAATATATATATATATATATATATATATATATATATATATATATCTCCTCTCTTACAAACTTCTCTTTAAGTTTTCTTTTAGCTGTATTCTATGAAATTATTTACAAATATTTTATTATTTCTCCTTTGACCCATGGGTCATTTAGAAATGTGATAATTTCCAAATGACTAAGAAACTGTTGAAAAAAATAATATTACTAGTAAATCTGCCAAAGATTTAAGGAAGGAATAATATCAGTGTTACATGTGGAAAAGAGACCATTTCCCAATTCATTCTATGAAGTCAGAATTATATTAATACAAAACCATAAACATTTCATGAAAAAAGATCACAGAAAAAGATTTTTCATGTGCCAAAAAATATTAATAAAAATTTAGGAAGTTATATCATAAACATATAAAAAGTAGGATACATCATGACCAGTTATTAACTTTTGTGCTATGGGTGTCCTATTGAGGAATTTGGAGCCCGACCCCACAGTATGTAGATCGTAGCCAACTTTTTCTTCTATCAGACGGCGTGTCTCTGATTTGATATCAAGCTCCTTGATCCATTTTGAATTCACTTTTGTGCATGGCGAGAGAAAGGGATTCAGTTTCATTTTGTTGCATATGGATTTCCAGTTTTCCCAGCACCATTTGTTGAAGATGCTATCCTTCCTCCATTGCATGCTTTTAGCCCCTTTATCAAATATAAGATAGTTGTAGTTTTGTGGATTGGTTTCTGTGTCATCTATTCTGTACCATTGGTCCACCCGCCTGTTTTGGTACCAGTAACCATGCTGTTTTTGTTACTATTGCTCTGTAGTATAGTTTGAAGTCTGGTATCGCTATACCGCCTGATTCACACTTCCTGCTTAGCATTGTTTTTGCTATTCTGGGTCTTTTATTTTTCCATATGAATTTCATGATTGCTTTATCTGTTTCTGCAAGAAATGTCGTTGGGATTTTGATTGGCATTGCATTAAACCTATAGAGAACTTTTGGTAATATCGCCATTTTGATGAAAATGTGAAGTAAAAAAAAACGTTAAGTACAAAATCAATAAATTTGACATTGTTTTAAATATTTTATCTTCAAAGTACATGAATCCAAAGTAGAAAAACATGTAACAGAAACTGGATACAATATTTGTATGGCATATATCCTACAAAGAACTTGTGTCTAATGTATATATTATGACTCACTAAAAGGATACCACCATCAATTAAAAAGAACAATTAAAAAGGGAAAGTAGTCTGAATAGACACTTCACTAAAACAGCTATCAAATGGTAAATAAGCACATAAACTAGTCATCAGAGAAATGCCAAAACAACAACAACAACAACACAATTAAATATTTCTACAGACCTGTTAGAATAGCTACAATTAAAAATACTCACTATACCAAGTTTTGCTGGCCATGTAGAAGAATAAGAAGAATAAGAACACTTCTACTGGGAGTGTTTGTTGCAAGAATTTATTGTCAGTCAGCTTTATTTATATTAGCCCCAAACTGGACATAATCTTTACAAACAGGCAAATGTAGTACATATATACAATAGAATACTCTTCAGCAATGGAAATAAATGACCTATTTAGACATACAACAGCATGGATGAATATGAAAACAATTTGCCCAAGTAAAAATAACCAGACCAACAAGTATTGTTTTGTTTATATATGACTGTAGAGAGCCAAACTAATATACATTAATAGGAAGTAGATTATTGGTTCCCTGAAGACAGGAATTGGGGGTTTATCTGGAGGGAGGAATTACAAAAGAGTAAGTTGAATCCTTGTTGGAGATGATGGATATGTCAACTGTCTTGTCACCATGGGTCCATTTTAACTAGGCACAATTGGTCTTATGTCAACTATACTTCCATTGTAATAAATATCATAAGTAATCTAAAGTATAGGGGAGGATGTATATAAGTTAATATGCAAATATCATGTCATTTTATATAAAGGACTGAACCATTCCCCCACAGATACTGAGGGATGACTGTATGTCCTTTAGTACATTAAAATTAATCTTTTGAAGAAGAAAAAGGATGAAGTATTAGACAAAACAACTTGATTATTTGAGTATCAATTTCCTGTATTTTATTCTCAAATATTTCATTTTTTGGTGAGAAATGTGGAAAGTCATAAAACTTTATGAAATATGAAAGTTTACATGTAATTTAGAAAAAGCAGACATTTAAAATATTACACTTTAGTACAAAATCATTCTAAAAAAGAGAATGAGATAGAATAAAAGTAGAGGAAGGAAGCAAGGACAGACAAAATAAGGAAAGAAAAAAGAATTCTAATAGTCTTAGTTATTAGGCAATTATAGATCTGTTATAATTAGTTTAATAACAAAAATGAGAAGTGGAAAAAAGTTTTTCTACATTTTCCTCAAGTTGGCTTTTACAATGAAGTAAACATCCCTGAAAAGCCACCTCCATAGAAGCCTTAAATGAGATCCTATCATAGTTTGTTACTCTGTAACTCTATGTTTCAGCGTGAATGTGCATCATCAATTTCCTAACTTATTTCCTGTAGTTGTAATTTATTAGATACGAGTAGTAAAAAATAGCAGCTTATATCAGACATAAAGGAATTATAATTTAAATAAACTGTCAAATAAAAGTCAGAAAATATGTTCCTTCATTCTTCTATGTATTTTTGGTAACATAGTCATGATTGTCTTTCTCTTCCTGAAAGGGACACAAGTGTCTTTGGTGGAAAATTAGGAAAACGAAAGTAAAATGTCATAATTTAAAGGGAAACTGATTTATTTTTCAGAAAAAAAAGTTACTAGATGCATCAGTTGAAAAGAAACTGGAGGTGGCTAATGTTTCAATTTCAATAATGAAGTACAGGCTAAAGCAGAAGTAGCTGCAGAAGTCAAAACTGGAATTACAGCTTCCTAATTCAGAAGAATCTGTGAGAATGTTTAAAATTTGTGAACTCATACAAATTTACAAAAATCTACAGAGACCGAAATTCTCTGTTTTTAAAATTATGATTTTTATGTCAACTCATAAATAAAGAAATATCTAGGTTTCTATTTGAGTAGTAATAGTAAGATGTAATCTTTTTCCAGCACCACACACAAGTCATCAAAATAGTAAAATATTTAGATGTGACTGCATGAAAATTCTTAAACCTAATAAGTATTTACATTATCTACGCATACATATCATAACATGAAAATTAGATAAAGGCTTTTATTTTCTCACTTTTGTGCACAACATCCTAAAGTAGTTGCTTTGTATAAAATTGAGTGGATTCTACTGTTAGTAGATATAGGTATTTTCAGTGTATTTGAGAGTGTAAGCCCCTTAATGATAGAAGCTTCAAATTTTTAAGTGTTACTTATTCATTAATCTCAAAATCTAGGGTGGCAGAAGTAGTCAGGAGCAATTCAGTAAATATGTATTAAGTAAATAATTTAATTTGCTTTTAATCTCAAAGTATGGCTTGCAGAAGTGTTGAGAACAAAAATTAATGACATCAAGTTTAAAGAAGATACTTTGTAAGAATTACATATAAAATTCTAAAAATAATAATAGAAAATTTTATTTTTTATAATTTCAAACCCAAGGGAAGCAGTATAATACTACCAGATATAGAAGAATTTAAATAAATATACCACCGAATGGGACAAACATTATTATTATTATTATTATTATTATTATTATTATTATTATTATTATATAGAGTTTCAACCCAGGGGCAATTTACCACTGAGTCACTTCACCAGCCATTTTTATTTTTATTTTAAAATTGTTAGACATGGTCTCACTAAATTGCTGAGGCTTACTTTGAATTTATTATCCTCCTACCTCAGCCTCCTGAGTTGCTGGGATTACAGGTGTTGCACCACCACACCCAGCCAGATTTATTTTTTATAGGGTAAGCATACATATAACAATGACAATATTAGACTTCAACTGAAAACACGAACTTTTATTGTTTATTATTTGCCAGATATTTGGTAGGTTCTTAGAAGACATCTCATCTAATCTTCACAGATATTCTATAAAATGTGTAACATTTTACATATAAGGAGGCAAATGCTAGTAATTTTCCCAAAGGAAAACGAATAGCAAGAACAAAAGCAATACAAAGGCCTACAAAATGCAAGCATATGACCCCAGAGTTATATTTCACATTAGTCTACTATATCTGAAAATCACCATAGAAGAATAATTATTTTGGAAATAACAAATTATCAAAATGTTTCTACTATTAATACAAAATGGTATAATATTAAGAAATTTCTCAATCTGTTACATCATCAGCTCAAATTTGGCTATGGTAATGTCAGAAGACATTGAGCAAGTATTTGATAATTTCCATTATATACCCAATATTAAGGAAAGAACCCTTACTAATGTGACAATAGCTCTTAACACATTGGTCAATAACATACTTGATGCTAAAGGTAATCCAAATTAAAAAAAAAAAAAGAAGCAAGTTAATATTAGCTAGGAAATTCCATCCAATATGGGAAGATGTGAATTAAATAACAGAGATGAATAAGGAAACTGTTGAAAAGATGGGCAGTTAACGTATTTTTAGTTAATTAGATTATTTACATAGAGGCTCTCTGAGAATAAAAACTGCTATTTTTAATGCTTACATATACATTCTAAAAACTTTACATATATAAAAATATTTTAACCTCATAACAAACTGTGAGATAAATATTATTAACACTCTGTTATAAGGACACAGTGGCACTAATCAGGTTAAGCAACTAGCCTAAATAATTGGATGAAGTGAAACTGAAATTTGAATCTGGAAATGGGTTCTCACCTAGTATAATATATCAATACTTTTCCTATATTGTGAAATTACTGATTAGAATTAGCACTTACCAAGTACAAATTAGAAGCTGAAATGGAAAATAATACTTTTCTTCAGCAAAAAAATAACAAAATATCAAGGAATATGTGTTTAATAAGAAACCAAGTGGATCTATCTGAAGCAAACCATGTGAACACAAAAATAAATAAAAACATTCAGTACATTTTGTATGGGAAGACTGGAAATTTTCCCCAAATATCCTTTGTTTAATTTTATTATAACCATAATTCTCAGGCATTGTTTATTTTAAAACATTCTTTTGAAATCTAAATAGAACAAATGAAAGTACAAATACTTAATATGAAATACTTTTTAAGTAAAGGATATCAGCCGGGTGTGGTGGCACACACCTGTAATCCCAGCAACTCAGGAGGCTGAGGCTGGAGGATCATGAGTTCAAATCCAGCCTCAATAAAGACAAGGTGCTAATCAACTCAGTGAGACCCTGTCTCTAAATAAAATACAAAATAGGGATGGGGATGTGGTTCAGGGTTGAGTGCCCATGAGTTGAATCCCTGGTACTCCAAATAAATAAATGAATACCTACATACAAACATAATACATAAATAAAGAATATCAATGTAGATCTATTCACATTATCAGATTTTTAAAATGCTGCAAGTATTTTTATTGGTGCATTTTGTTTACATATAATTGTGGGATTCATTGTTACCTATTGGTACATCTATACAACATAGTTTGGTGAATTTCATGGTCCAGTATCTTCCTTTTCTCTCCCTTCCTCCCTCTCCCCAATTTCCATCTACATTACTCATCTACCTTCTATTTTATAAATGTTTTAGTAACATAATATGTTTTTTAAAAGAAATGTAATTGAGATTCATTTTACAAACAGACTTTAATGTGTAAGAAAAGTAACATCACAAAACAACAGTAAAAGGATAAATTACCCAATATAAAATGTTGAAACATTTAATTGATTATTTGAAAAATCATGGAAGAACTTTTAAAAATTAGTAACAACATTTACAAACCAGAAGCTGCAAAATATCAAAAACAGTAGAAGCTGACAACATAGACCACAATTAGCTTCTTAGTCTTTTTTTTAAATGAGAGTAATTTTTAAACATCACAGAAGATATTGTGCCAAACAACATTAATCTTCAAAGTTATTATTCACCTCACACCTTTCTAAGTTACAAAAATAATTTAATTCAACCATAAAAATACTACCTCTTAACAAAACATCACTACTAAATGTAAAAAGAGAAAATTAAATTTAAGTGTGTGAATGAGTGCAGCTATGCATAAGCATTATAAGGACACCAAAAGGATATTTTTTTGGGGGGGGATGCACATCATAGGGTTTTCATGGTTTCTTTCCTTATGTTTATTTCAAACATTGATTTTATTTTAGTTATTGGTTATAGAGTCATACAAAAATGGGTCTAGAAATTAGAGTGATTAATATAGACTATATAGTGTGATAATGTGATTTTTAAAAAATAGGATTGAATTTTCCTCATTTGTTACTTTCTACCTAACTTGGTTTTTTTATACATAGGTTAATTACAAATAATTATGCAGAATGCTTATATTAGTTAACAAGTACTTGAGAAATATTTTGAAGTTTTTGTAGTTCTGATGAAAAAGCTGATTAGAAGAAGACTCTATCATTGTCTAGCCAAAAGATGGTCCTTTATAATGAGACCAAGGGTCCCAGCACATACTTCTGGTGATTGCCTAAGGTAAACCAATTCTGCAGTGGCAGTAATGTCAGCTAAGTGGAGTATACTGTATGTTAGATTACATAGTGTTACAGGTATTTTGCATAACTCACTTCATCCTGTACAATCCCATAAAGGAAGTAATGCCTTAGTCCTTGGAAACTACCCAGAGCAGCCAGGCAAGAGAAGGAAATTAAAGGGATACAAATAGGAAAAGAAGACCTAAAATTATCTCTGTTTTCTAGAGACATGATCCTGTATTGAGAAGGCCACCCAAAACTCCAACAGAAGACTTCTAGTGCTCATAAATGAATTCAGAAAAGCAGCAGAATATAAAATCAATACCCATAAAAATCATCGATACTTAACTATCTTTATTTCACCTTGCATTTCAAGTGTTGACTAGTTTTTATCTATTGTTTTATCCACATTTCAATATTTTTATTTAGGCACAATTTACATACCATGATATTTGCCCATCATAAGGATACTATTTAATTATATTTAAGGAATATATAAATTTTTAGTTATGCAACCATCACCACAACTATATTTTGGATATCCCATGAACTTAGAATGCTGCCTTCTGCTAATATAGGATTTAACCATAAATCAGTTTAATCACCTAAATATAATTATATATTGAATTGTTTTTATGATGTTCTGTATCTTTTGATAGGGAATCCAAGCAATATCAAATATAGAAGGAAGAACCCAAGATCTCCCATAGGGAAGAAGCTTAGAGAAGAAAAAGGAAAGAAGGGAAGAAGGAGGAAGTTAAAATGTTTTGGTCACACACACACACACACACACACACATATCCTTAGACACTGTTGGGGACACAGTTCTTTCCTTATTCTATCACTCCTTCCTCCTGTTCAATCTCATTCATCTCCTCCACTGATTTTTTTTTATCCCATACCCTTTATTTGGGATTAGCTTCACCATATCAAACAAAACATTCAACCTTTGTTTTTTGAGGACTGACTTATTTCACTTAGCATGATAGTCTCCAATTCCATCCATTTATTGGCAAATTCCATAAAGTGATTCTTCTTTATGGCTGAGCAATAGTATAATACACACATATATATATATATATATATATATATATATATATCAAATTATAATATGCGTATTAAAATATAATACATATAATGTATATTGCATTTTACTTATAATATACAAGAATATAATTACATTTTCTTTATTAATATATAAAATAATATATTATATACATAAATATTTATTTTATTTATCCATTCATCTGTTAAAGGGCACCTAGGTGGTTTCCATTGTTTGGTGATTGTGAGTATTGATATGGCTGTGGTATGTAGTATGCTGATTTTAAATCTTTCAGATATATATCAAGCAGTGCAATAGCTAGATCATAGGGTGGTTCTATTCCATGTTGTCTGAGGAATGTCCATACTGCTTTCCAGTGTGGTTAAACTACTTTGCAGTCCCACCAACAATGTGTGAGTGTATGTTTTTCCCCATATTCTTACTAACACTTATTGTTATTTATATTCCTGATAATTGCCATTTCGTCTGGAGTTAGGTGAAATATCAATGTAGTATTAATTTAAGATTCACTAATTGCTAGAGATGCTGAACATTTTTAATATATTCATGGGCCATTTGTGTTTCTACTTTTGAAAAGTTTCTGATTAGTTATTCTACCTATTGATTTTTTGAGATTTTTCGTTTTGGGATGTTAAGTATTTTTTTTATTAATTCTTTGCATATTCCGGATATTAATGCCCTATTTGAGGAGCAGGTGACAAATATATTCTCCCATTCTGAAATGGATTTGATTTGCATTTCAATAATTGCTAGAGATGTTGAATATTTTTTCATATATTTGTTGATTGATTTTATATCATCTTCTGAGAGGTGTCTGTTTAGTTCCTTGGCCCATTTATTGATTGGGTTTTTGGTTCTTTGGTGTTTAGCTTTTTGAGTTCTTTTATACCTTAGAGATTAGTACTCTATCTGATGTGTGAGTGGTAAAAATTTGCTTCCAGGATGTAGGCTCTCTATTAACCTCACTAATTGTTCCTTTTGCTGAGAAGAAGCTTTTTAGTTTGAATGCATACCATTTGTTAATTTTTGATATTAATTCTAGTGCTATAGGAGTCTTATTAAGGAAGTCAGGGCCTAATCTGACATGATGGAGATTTGGGCCTGCTTTTTCTTCTAATAGATGACCGTTATCTGATTTTGACAAATGTGCCATGTATTGGAAGAAAGATAGCATTTTTATCAAATAATTCTGGGAAAATTGGATATTCATATGTAGACTAATGAAACCGAATCCCTATTTTTCACCCTGAACAAAAATCAATTTCAAATGGATCGAAGACTTAGACTAGAAACACTGCATCAGATAGAAGAAACCATATGTTCAATACTCTTACATTTGTGCAGGCACCAATTTCCTTAACAAGACCTAAAAGGTCAAGAAAGAAGACCAAGGATTCATGAGTGGGATGGCATCAAATTAGAAAACTTGTGCACAACAAAAGAAACAAGAATATGAAGGTAGAGACCATAGAATGGTAGAAAATCTTTTCCAGCTACTTTTCAGATAGGAGATTAACATCCAGCATATGTACTATTTTTTTATGCGAAAAAAATGATATGCCACTGGGCATGGTGGCACACTCCTGTAATCCCAGTGGCTCAGGAGGCTGAGGCAGGAGGATTGTGAGTTTGAAGCCAGCTTCAGCAAAAGCGAGGTGCTAAGCAACTCAGTGAGACCCTGTCTCTAAATAGAATACAAAATAGGGCTTGGGATGTGGCTCAGTGGTTGAGTGCCCCTGAGTTCAATTCCTGGAAAAGTCACCCTCCCAAAAAATATATGCCAATCAATTAATGGGCAAATAAACTAAGCAGACATTAATCAGTAAAATGTAAATCAAAACTACACTGAGATTACATCTCACCACAATTAACATGGCAATCATGAAGAATACAAATAATAACACATGCTGGCAAAAATGTGGGGAAAAGATACACTCACACATTATTGATGGTACTGAAAATTAGTATGTATAAATTTTAAGAAACAAAATTATCAGAAATGGCTGCAACATTTCATCATCTTATAAATAATATGAGAAGGAATTTTTCTCCATGACCATGCCAACCCATGGTGTTTTCCGTCTTTTCTATTATGCTTTCCTAATGGCTATTTAGTGTTAACTTGCTGTGGTTTTCCTTTGGGTTTTTATGATATCTGTTGATGTCCAGCATCTTCAAATATACTTATTAGCCATTATTTTTCATTTTATTAACAAAATTCCTATTCAAGTAATTTATCCATTTTTAATTGTTTTGTTTTTATTATTAAAAGTTAAAGACCTTTTACATATTGTAAATATAATTGCATATATTATTTACCATTTTAGATATATAATTTGCAATGTTTTGCCAGTTTGGGGATAGTCTTTATTTTCTTAATGGTCTCTTTTGAAGCACAAATATTTTTAATATTGGCAAAGAATAATTATGATTTTTTTTAAGAAAACATATGTATCATGATTTTTTTATTATATCTGAAACATCTTTGACTAAGCCACTATTATGACTATTTAGTCCTATATTACGTAGTTTCAGCATTTACTTTCAGGACTATTATTCATAATGAGTTAATTTTTTTGGATAATGTGAGGTAATTGTCTGAGTTAGTCTTTTTTCATGTAGCTATCAATTACCCCATCATTATGAATTAAAAAGTCAATAGTAACACAAATAAACTAGAAAAAAAGGCTATCTCTGCACTCATTTAATTGCCTTGGCATGATTTAATAAAATGTATTGATCATAAATATAAAAATGTGTTTCTGGATTTTCAATTATGTTGTATGCTTATAATTTTACCAGTTCAACATTTCTTTAATTATTGTAGTTATGAAGGCGATTTTGAAATTGGAAAGTGTGCATCTTCAAACTCTGTTTATCTTCTTCAAGCTTGCATTGAATTTTCTGATTCTTTGCATTTCCATTTGAATTTTAATCTCAGATTGCCAATTTTAACAAAGAAGTCTAATATGAATTTGTGGGTATTTTTTCACCTACAGGTTAATTTCAGCAGAATTAACTTTCTAACAATGTTGAATGCTCCAATTCATGAGCTTGATATGTTCATGTAAAATTCATTCCTATGTATAAGTAGAACTAATTGCATAATTTGTTTTGAAAACTGCCACTAGTATACAGAAATGTAATTGCTTTGTATATTGATGTTTCCTATGTCATTGATGGACTTGTCTATTAGTCCTAGTACAGTGAATTGTCTATTAGTCATTGTACAGTGTTTTGGGGTGAGTTCCATGGGATTTTCCATATACAGAATTATGGAATCTATGAATTAAGATTGTTTTATTACTTATTTTTGAATCCAAGTGTCTTCTTGTATTCCCTGACCTTACTTTATGAAAGGGATCTTGAGTACAATATAGAACAGAATTGGCAGAAGCAGATATGCTTTTCTAATTATAGGGGGAAGTAAAATTATAATTGTATTATTTATGAGGTTGAGAAAACACTACTCTTTTTCTGTTTTTGTTATATTGGAGATATATATGTGTGTGTGTATGCATAAATATATATATATATATATATATATATATATATATATATATATATGCGTGTTAATGTGTTGTTTTCCTTTGCTTTTCAAATATAGTGTATTAAATTGATAGACATTCAGATATTAAATGAACTTTAGTTGGGATAAATTCTACTTGGTCATAGTACTCAAACTTTAAAAATCCACTACAAATTTTTTTGTTGCTAAATTTTTAAAAGAAATTTTGTACCTCTAGAATAATTTATGTTATATTTCCTTCCCTTCTATTTTCTGAGTTTGTAGAAAAATTGTAATATTTATTCTTTATTTAATTGAATTAAACAGTAAAGTCCTCTTGGTTTGTCCTTTTGGGGAGTATTTTTAATAATCTGCCTTCTTTACTTATTAAAAGTGTTTTCATATATTATATTTTTAAATCATTCTTGATAATCAGTCTCTTTCTAGAAATTTACCCATTTTAACAAATTATTATAATGTATGGGCAGAAAAAAATTTAAAGCAATTTTCTGTACTCCTGGGGTTTACATTTTGATACACTTGATGTCTCACAAATTGCAGAGGCTTTATCTTTGAATAAGTTTTCTTAACTTTAATATTGGATGATTTCTATTGATTTATCCTCAAGTTCATTAAAGTTGACCTCTTCTAATGAATTTCACACTTCAATTTTTGCATTTTTTAATTTTATGATTTTCACTGTTCTTCTCATGTGTTTTTTAATCTTCTCAAGAATTTGTAATATTTGAAACATGTTGTTAAATTTTCCTTCATTGATTTTACACACACACACACACACAAATATATATATATATATGAAGTGTATTAATATATTAGTAATTGCTGCTTTTGAAGTCCTACATCCTAGAACCTTCAGAGACATTTATCCAGTTACTTTTGTTTTGTACTTAGTATGAAACACAGGTTTCTGTTACTTCATATGTCTCTCAATTATTTTTTTGAAAATTAGATGCTTTAGATAATATAGCAAATCTGGGTTCCGAATTTTCCCCTAAAGACTTTGAATGCTGTTTTTTAAATTCTTTTTTAACTTGCATTAATTAATTTTGTGAGATCTTTTCCTTGCCATTTGTGAATACTGTTTTCAAACTAATTTTCAAAATGAGCTAATTCATTTATTCATTACTTATATTCTTGTTTTTATTTTAAAGGCCTGCCCTAGAGATATTCCCTGTGTCTGAACAACTTAATGGTCAGGCAGTCATTCTAGAGAAGCTTTATACAATGACTATGAGGCAGTAAGGCTTTTGCCTTCTGCCAATGAATGTGTACATGGTTAAGGGAACACATTCAAACTTCAGACCATTTCCACGGTTGACTTCTGTTTTATTTTCCATAGAACCCTTTTAGATCTCCTATGTGCAGCCTCAGTTTTGGCAGGAATTTTATAATGGCCCTCTTTGGTCTTTAATTCCCATGCACATAGATTTAACCAGGAATATGTTTGCCCTACATACTACACTAAACTCATATAGTATATCCATTATCACTCCCCTGTTCACCCGGCTTTAAGAGAAACCATACTACTCCCTCTATGACATAAAAGAACATGATGGTCTTTGTAGCCTGCATAGTCCTGGTAGAACCATTGTCTCACCTGAACTCAAGGATATGCCAGAAAACCAGATTCCTACGGTTATTACCCAGATTTCTTCAGCTGGTCACAAGGTTCTTAGAGTGATGTAAACCTTTAGTAAAATTTATGAAGCACTGAAATATTTATTCTATGAAATATTTTCCAGCTCTGTTTTTGCTTTTTTTTATTTTTAATTTTTTATTGTGGGTTGTTGAAAACATTACAAATTTTTTGACATATCATATTCCACACTTTGATTCAAGTGGGTTATGAACTCCCACCTTCACCCCATACACAGATTGCAGAATCACATCAGTTACATATCCATTGATTTACATATTGCCATACTAGTGTCGGTTGTGCTCTGCTGCCTTTCCCATCCTCCCCCCTCCCCCCTCCCCACCTCTCCCCTCCCCTCCCCTCCTCTCTCTCTACCCCCTCCACTATATAACCCTGAGGGTCTCCTTCCATTACCATGCAATTTCCCTTCTCTCTCCCTTTCCCTCCCACCTCTCATCCCTGTTAATTGTTAATCTTCTTCTCCTGCTCTTCGTCCCTACTCTGATCTTAGTTACTCTCCTTATATCAAAGAAGACATTTGGCATTTGTTTTTTAGGGATTGGCTAGCTTCACTTAGCATAATCTGCTCTAATGCCATCCATTTCCCTGTAAATTCTATGATTTTGTCATTTTTTAATGCAGAGTAATACTCCATTGTGTATAAATGCCACATTTTTTTTTATCCATTCGTCTATTGAAGGGCATCTAGGTTGGTTCCACAGTCTTGCTATTGTGAACTGTGCTGCTATGAACATCGATGTAGCAGTGTCCCTGTAGCATGCTCTTTTTAGGTCTTTAGGGAATAGACCGAGAAGGGGAATAGCTGGGTCAAATGGTGGCTCCATTCCCAGCTTTCAAAGAAATCTCCATACTGCTTTCCAAATTGGGTGCACCAATCTGCAGTCCCACCAGCAATGTACAAGTGTACCCTTTTCCCCACATCCTCGCCAACACTTGTTGTTGTTTGACTTCATAATGGCTGCCAATCTTACTGGAGTGAGATGGTATCTTAGGGTGGTTTTGATTTGCATTTCTCTGACAGCTAGAGATGTTGAGCATTTTTTCATGTGCTTGTTGATTGACTGTATGTCCTCCTCTGAGAAGTGTCTGTTCAGGTCCTTGGCCCATTTGTTGATTGGGTTGTTTGTTCTCTTATTGTCTAATTTTCTGAGTTCTTTGTATACTCTGGATATTAGGGCTCTATTTGAAGTGTGAGGAGTAAAGATTTGTTCCCAGGGTGTAGGCTCCCTATTTACCTCTCTTGAAATCAAAACAAAAGAAACAATTGAAAAAATTGACAAAACTAAAAGTTGGTTCTTTGAAAAAATAAACAAAATCGACAGACCCTTAGCGATGCTAGCGAAGAGAAGAAGAGAGAGAACTCAAATTACTAGCATACGGGATGAAAAAGGCAATATCACAACAGACACTTCAGAAATACAGAAGATAATTAGAAATTATTTTGAATCCTTATACTCCAATAAATTAGAAGATAGTGAAGGCATCGATAAATTTCTTAAGTCATATGATCTGCCCAGATTGAGTCAGGAGGATATAGACAACCTAAACAGACCAATATCAATTGAGGAAATAGAAGAAACCATAAAAAGTCTACCAACTAAGAAAAGCCCAGGACCGGATGGGTATACAGCAGAATTTTACAAAACCTTTAAAGAAGAACTAATACCAATACTTTTCAAGCTACTTCAGGAAATAGAAAAGGAGGGAGAACTTCCAAATTCATTCTATGAGGCCAACATCACCCTGATACCTAAACCAGACAAAGACACTTCAAAGAAAGAAAACTACAGACCAATATCTCTAATGAACCTAGATGCAAAAATCCTCAATAAAATTCTGGCGAATCAGATACAAAAACATATCACAAAAATTGTACACCATGATCAAGTAGGATTCATCCCTGGGATGCAAGGCTGGTTCAATATACGGAAATCAATAAATGTTATTCACCACATCAATAGACTTAAAAATAAGAACCATATGATCATCTCGATAGATGCGGAAAAAGCATTCGACAAAGTACAGCATCCCTTTATGTTCAAAACTCTAGAAAAACTAGGGATAACAGGAACATACCTCAATATTGTAAAAGCAATCTATGCTAAGCCTCAAGCTTGCATCATTCTGAATGGAGAAAAACTGAAGGCATTCCCTCTAAAATCTGGAACAAGACAGGGATGCCCTCTCTCTCCACTTCTGTTCAACATAGTTCTCGAAACACTGGCCAGAGCAATTAGACAGACAAAAGAAATTAAAGGCATAAAAATAGGAAAAGAAGAACTTAAATTATCACTATTTGCAGATGATATGATTCTATACCTAGCAGACCCAAAAGGCTCTACAAAGAAACTATTAGAGCTAATAAATGAATTCAGCAAAGTAGCAGGATATAAAATCAACACACATAAATCAAAGGCATTCCTGTATATCAGTGACAAATCCTCTGAAATGGAAATGAGGACAACCACTCCATTCAAAATATCTTCAAAAAAAAAATAAAATACTTGTTTTTGCTTTTTGAGAAGAGAATTTACCAATCTCCCACTAGACCAAAAATTGAAGACGCACCTTTAAGTCCTTTTTAAAAAATTGCCATTACTAAAGTGTGAGGAAAAAAAAAATCTTTGGGTTATTTTAATGATTAAATCAGTTTTATTCCTCTTTAGTAACTCTTGCTTTATTGTTAGACTTCCTGCAGATACTGAACTTGTTTTGTCAGAATTTAAATATCTTCAATTCTTTTCCGCAGTATATCCAGTACTTTCAAGTAATTAATATGTTATCCTTTCGAAATTGAATTACTTATGCATGTGGAAAATAACAGTAAACATTTTTTAAAATTTTTTTCAATTTAGCACTTTCAAGCTCTTGTTTACCTTTCACTGATTATATCTTCTCTTCTCTCTTCCATCAGCCTTTTCGTTTATCATCTTACATATTTTGTAACTTTACTATCAGTGTATGTATCATTAAACTATACACTAGTTAACAGGGCCTTATGTAGGTTTCTGTTGTTGTTTGCTTGTTTGTTTTTCACTTTGAAAATCTTGCATATACATGGTGGAGAACCTTGTCTCTAGAGGCAGGTATGTATTATGCCTTTGAGAACACTGCCTACCACTACCACTTTAAAGTAAGTTTTCAATGGGGGAAATTATAGTTCCATACCGAGCATGGATTTTGTTTCCAGACATATATTAGGTTTGGCTTGAGCTTAGGAATTTTCTCTTTCCTTGCCTCTCTACAGAGTCAATGTTGCTAGTTAAACATCCCTATCATATTACTCTTCAGGGTTTTTTTTCTCTTTCAGTTCTTGACAATGTTGACTTTGAGGGGATTATATGATCTATGGTGAGGTCCTCCAATTTGAAACTCATCCCAAATTACATTCATCCCAGTGTTTTTCTGTTTTCCTGCTGAAAGAGGTCATTAAACCTCAGACCCTAATTTCTGGGGGAAAGGAAGGAATTCCTTATCTCTTGGAATTAATGCTGCATCATAATTCCTGGTCTTTAAAAATGTCTCTTGCCTTCTTACCTAGCTCTGTCAAGCATCTTATTCTAATACTTTATTGAGGTATAATTGATATAAAAACTACTACACATATTTGAAACATACACTTGGATGACTTTGAACTATGCATACACCCATGGTACTATCATCACTATCAAGATAATAAACATATTCATCCCCCCTATGTTTGCTGTGTCCCTTTATTCTCTCTCTCTCTCTCTCTCTCTCTTTGTGTGTGTGTGTGTGTGTGTGTTTGTAGTAAGAACATTTAAGATGAGATGTACTCTCTTTAAGTTTTGAACCTCACAATATTGCATTGTTAACTACTTCCACTATGTTTCACAGTTGATTCCTCGAATTTATTCTTCCACTATAAATGACAGTTTATATCTGTTGAACAACAACTCCCCTTTTGAAAGAAATTTTAAATATTTTCTTTAGCAACTTTGGCATTATATGTCTGATGACTTTCTCTACAACTAGTTAAAAAAATACTATATGAAAAATAAATTATAACAATATATATCAAATAAATATCATGGTATGCTTTCCAGAGGAAATTGTATATTGAGTTTTCAACAATAACACTTATTAACTGTTAATATATTAAATCAATTGTTACTTTTAATAAAATAGTTCATAAAATCAGTAGATTTGCAGCTAGTCCAGTGTGGTTCTCAACAAAGTCAGTGCCATCTTGAGTGGGCATTTTGGAATTGGTTCTGAGTGCTTTCGGTTGTCATAATAATGGGAGAGCTTCTGTCATTTATTTAAAGGTAAAGGATAGTAGATATCCCTAAAACTAGGATAAATGATGAACATTGTCCCTGCATGCCTTTTGAATGATCCACCACATATTTACAAATGTGAAGAAAACTATTAGGGTTATGTCAGCCTGGAAACTAACTCCACCTTACACTAAAATTTAATGAAATATTTTATTATTGTTTTTTTAATGATATATGACATACCATGCATTTTGACATACTATCCATACATGGAGTAAAAGTTCACATTTTTCTAGTTTTACATGATATGGAATTACATTGGTTGTGTATTCATATATGAAGATAGGAAAGTAATATCTGATTCATCCTACTATCTTTCCTATTCCCATTTCCCCCTCCCTTCCCTTCATTCCCCTTTGTCTAATTTGAAGTACTTCTATTCTTCCCTATACACATACACTTATTGCGAGTTATCATTTGCATATTAGAGAGAATATTCAGCCTTTGATTTTTGGGGATAGGTTATTACAACTTAGCATGTTAGTCTTAATGCAATTTTAGCAAATTCTTCAAGATCCTGAATTTTCAGTGAAAGAAATTATGAAGTAAAAAATGGAATATTTTATATGTTTTAGATTGTATTTGACCAAAGATTATTTAACACTTTGGAAAACCATATCTCTGATAGTAACATGAATTTGTGGTATTTGAATGGCCACTGTAGAATACTTATATTAGTATGATACTTTATATATTATTCCTACAAATTTTCATGCTTATTTTAAATATTAAAAGTAAGGGACAATCATAAAAACAATAGTTAAATATTGATACTGTGTTATAATTTTATCACAACATTTCCAATTGTAAATGTTATTTTTTCTTAAGTTTAAAAAGAGACACCAAAATTAAATGAATCTTCTATTTTAAAAGTATGCTGATAAATTTAGCAAAGATATATCATGTGGCAGACATGCAATATAAATCTTCTTGAAATTATTTCTTGTACTCTATTAAGCAATTTGAGGGCTTTAAGGAAAGATTGATGATGATATAAAATATTAAAAATGGATTATGTAATAAACTATAGTGAACAAATTTTTATTATAGATAGTTTGAACGAATCCTGCACAAATGGTTAAGTTTTGCTGTTCGCTACAAGGTTTGCAAAGAATAACAATATGAGAATTTTTTATGTTGGTGATAATGGACACCAAAGGATTGTCAATATTTGAAATCAGTTAAAATTATTCTGTAGGAAAAATTCCTTTTTCAACTTCCACTTCTCATGCAAAAACTGGTGTACCAAATATGGCATGTAGGAAACACAAGTATATATTAAGCAAAAAGAATATATTTTAAAAATTTACCCCATTATTCATTGACTGCAATTAGACACAAGAATCTTTCTGAAATAGGTGCAAATCAAGAAATATTGTTGTCAGTGCTATTACCTTAAGAGAAAATCTTGAGATATTGATTACTTCACAAATTGTGCAATGGGAATGAATAAAAATCTGAATGTTGAACCTTATATTTTCCAAATTGTTAACATAGGTACAATATGGTAGAATTTTAAAATGTTAGTTAACAGAAAATTAAGCATTGAAATTAAAATATTGGGAGATGATATAATAAATATTTTAATATATTCATTTTCATGAATCATGAGAAATTGCCTATATTCAACTTTTGATTTAGTAAATCTGACTATTGTGAATAGTACTGCAATGAACATGGATCTAAAAAAAGAGTTTTTGATTTTTAGTTTACTCAGCTAATTTCCTTGTTGTGATGTCTGCAATGATGACTTACAAGATACCTACATACTTGATCAGAAGCACGAAGTCCATCTATGCATTTTTTTAATTTTTATAACACAAGTCTATAATGATAAATATAATAAATATTATAGTATTTACTTAATTTCATATTGTTTGTATGTCATGAACCATCCATGGGCTGTGTGTGTGAGCTATGAGCATTTGAACATATGAGGGGACCCGTCTGGTGTTGAGTGCTGATTGGGCAAGCACGCCTTTCCTCTCGCTCTGCTTGTGATCCCACACAACACCTGAGATGGGTATGACTTGTCAAGAAGTCAATCAATCTCAACCTTTCAAAATCCTGTCCCTTGCTTTATTTGGGTGGGATATTCTAACAAATGTCTTTTCCCCAATAAATAGGGGGTTCTTGGTGTGCTCTCTCTCTTGCTCCTTCCAGTGCTATCCAGGATGGAGCTGACCCTTGGGATCACAGAGCAGTAGCACCCTTGAAACTCACCTTCATGTGTTGTGTGTTTTCCTTGCTGTTTTCTCAGTTTCTTGTTGTAGTCAGCTCCTTTGAATCCAGCTCATCTTGCCAGCCCAGCCAGATGATGACATTTGTATTTTAAAAACTCTTACTATGATAATATTCACAGAGATCTATTAACCAGCATCTGCAAAGCTTTTAGATACTAGAGAGAGAATATGTCTCAACATTTGATGAGATTTTTCATCAGGAGATACTGCTTTATTGATACTTCATGACTACCATGTCCCATATCATAAAGCAGAAGATTAATGCACCAATGGATGACCAGCTTGTTTGCAAGAATATCATAATTACTGGTTTTCTCTACTTACGGAATATGTGATTTTTTTCTTGGTATATTATCTCTAGTTTAATTAAGACAAATTTTCCCTTTCTTTCATCATATACCAGTAATGGTATGGTATAATTGCTTACCTTAATTCTAATTTTAATTTAGCATCTATGAAAAACTTTTCTTTATGAATTTCTGTAATGTTCGTGAGATTGATTTTTCATCTTCTATTACTCTTAAAACCAAATGTATTTATCATATGTACTGATAACTCTCTTGCACATTTATTAGACATTCTGTGTAGACATATATTATGGTTTTGATATGGAATGTTCCCCCAAAATCCTATGTATTGAAAACATGATCCCCAGTGAAACAAGGTTCAGACATAAGGCTTTTCAGCAATAATTGGATCATGAGGGCTCTAATCATATCAGTGGGCAAATCTATTTACTGGATTAATGCATTGATAGGTGAATGAAATACTGCGAAGTGTGACCTAGTTGGAAAATGTAGGTCACTAGGGGCATGCTCTGGAAGGGTTTATCTTCTCTCTGTATTGTATCCCTGAAAGAATTCCCCACGCAAAGACACTTCGCCGGGAGAATTCCAATTTTATTGCAAAAGGCTGTGTGCTTATATGGAACTAAGGGGAGATGGCAGGGCTTAGATAAATGGCAGGCCACCCATTTATTGGCAAGTTCTTCCAGATATCAGCTCCGGAGCCCAGGAATTAGTTCTTACTGGGGCTAAGGTTCCTCGCCAGCGAACATAGATGCAAAAATACTCAATAAAATCCTGGCAAATCGAATACAAAAGCATATCAAAAAAAACTGTGCACCATGATCAAGTAGGATTCATCCCTGGGATGCAAGGTTGGTTCAATATACGGAAATCAATAAATGTTATTCACCACATCAATAGACTTAAAGATAAGAACCATATGATTGTCTCGATAGATGCAGAAAAAGCATTCGACAAAGTACAGCATCCCTTTATGTTCAAAACACTAGAAAAACTAGGGATAACAGGAACATACCTCAACATTGTAAAAGCTATATATGCTAAGCCTCAGGCTAGCATCATTCTAAATGGAGAAAAACTGAAGGCATTCCCTCTAAAATCTGGAACAAGACAGGGATGCCCTCTCTCACCACTTCTATTCAATTTAGTCCTTGAAATACTAGCCAGAGCAATTAGACAGACAAAAGAAATTAAAGGCATAAAAATAGGAAAAGAAGAACTTAAAATACCACTATTTGCGGGGACATGATCCTATACCTAGAAGACCCAAAAGGGTCTACAAAGAAACTATTAGAACTAATAAATGAATTCAGCAAAGTGGCAGGATATAAAATCAACACGCATAAAGCAAAGGCATTCCTGTTTATCAGCAACAAAACTTCTGAAATGGAAATGAGGAAAACCACCCCATTCACAATATCCTCAAAAAAAAAAAAATACTTGGGAATTAACCTAACAAAAGAGGTGAAATATTTATACAATGAAAACTACAGAACCCTAAAGAGAGAGATAGAAAAAGATCTTAGAAGATGGAAAAATGTACCCTGTTCATGGATAGGCAGAACCAACATCATCAAAATGGCGATATTACCCAAAGTTCTCTACAGGTTCAACGCAATGCGAATCAAAATCCCAATGGCATTTCTTGTAGAAACAGATAAAGCTATCATGAAATTCATATGGAAAAACAAAAGACCCAGAATAGCAAAAGCAATCCTAAGCAGGAAGTGTGAATCTGGAGGTATATGGATACCAGAGTTCAAACTGTACTACAAAGCAATAGTAACAAAAAACAGCATTGTACTGGTACCAAAACAGGCAGGTGGACCAATGGTACAGAAGCGAGGACACAGAGACCAATCCACAAAATTACAAATTTCTTATATTTGATAAAGGGGCTAAAAGCATGCAATGGAGGAAAGATAGCATCTTCAACAAATGGTGCTGGGAAAACTGGAAATCCATATGCAACAAAATGAAGCTGAACCCCTTTCTCTCGCCATGCACAAAAGTTAACTCAAAATGGATCAAAGAGCTTGATATCAAATCAGAGACACTGCGTCTGATAGAAGAAAAAGTTGGCTCCGATCTACATATTGTGGGGTTGGGCTCCAAATTCCTTAATAGGACGCCCATAGCCCAAGAGTTAAATACAAGAATAAACAAATGGGACTTACTTAAACTAAAAAGTTTTTTCTCAGCAAGAGAAACAATAAGAGAGGTAAATAGGGAACCTACATCCTGGGAAAAAATTTTTACTCCTCACACTTCAGATAGAGTCCTAATATCCAGAATATACAAAGAACTCAGAAAATTAAACAATAAGATAACAAATAACCCAATCAACAAATGGGCCAAGGACCTGAACAGACACTTCTCAGAGAAGGACATACAATCAATCAATAAGTACATGAAAAAATGTTCACCATCTCTAGCAGTCAGAGAAATGCAAATCAAAACCACCCTAAGATACCATCTCACTCCAGTAAGATTGGCAGCCATTATGAAGTCAAACAACAATAAGTGCTGGCGAGGATGTGGGGAAAAGGGTACACTTGCACATTGCTGGTGGGACTGCAAATTGGTGTGGCCAATATGGAAAGCAGTATGGAGATTCATGGGAAAGCTGGGAATGGAACCACCATTTGACCCAGCTATCGCTCTTCTCGGACTATTCCCTGAGGACCTTAAAAGAGCACATTATAGGGATACTGCCACATCAATGATCATAGCAGCACAATTCACAATAGCTAGACTCTGGAATCAACCTAGATGCCCTTCAATAGATGAATGGATACAAAAATGTGGCATTTATACACAATGGAGTATTATGCAGCACTAGAAAACGACAAAATCATGGAATTTACAGAGAAATGGATGGCATTAGAGCAGATTATGCTAAGTGAAGCTAGCCAATCCTTAAAAAACAAATGCCAAATGTCTTCTTTGATATAAGGAGAGCAACTAAGAACAGAGCAGGGAGGAAGAGCATGAGGAAAAGACTAACATTAAACAGAGACGAGTGGTGGGAGGGAAAGGGAGAGAGAAGGGAAACTGTATGGAAATGGAAGGAGACCCTCATTGTTACACATAATTACATATAAGAGATGGTGAGGGGAAAGGGGAAAAAAAGAAGGGAGAGAATTGAACAACAGCTGATGGGGTAGAGAGGGAAGAGGGGAGGGAAGGGGAGGGGGGATAGTAGGGGATAGGAAAGGTAGCAGAATACAACAGTCACTAATATGGTATTATGGAAAAATGTGAGTGTGTAACCGATGTGATTCTGCAATCTGTATTTGGGGTAAAAATGGGAGTTCATAACCCACTTGAATCAAATGTATGAAAGATGATATGTCATGAGTTATGTAATGTTTTGAACAACCAATAAAAAAAGGAAAAAAAAAATAAAAAGCAACCTTAAACGGGGAAAAAGAAAAGTTCATCAGATGGTCACATAGGTGTGTTTCTGCTATAATTCAACATCAGCCAGCATCCTGCGCAATGACCTTTGGAAAAAAATTTAGTAGACATGGTTTGATTACACTACAATAAGTTGTAACCAGAAGATGAATTATTTCACATCTCATTTTAAGGAGATCAAAGAATACATTTAGTTGATTCCTCCCTAGTAAATATGCTTCTGTCTTGTTGCTTAAGGTTTATACATTTTTTTTTGAAAAATAGACTAATGTAAGAAAAGCTAAAATTGGGTCAGTTAGAGGTGAAAATGGAGCTGTCTAAAAGAAAGAAATAAATTTTGGCTAGAACAAGTAAGTAATCAGAAAAAATATGAATAAAGTTTTAAGACATTATCTTAAAGATAGAAGAAAAATGCATACAAAAATAATTAGTATATAGTAAAATCAATAAACAGTATTTTATTTATGACATTAATGATTAAGTATTGATAGGCTCAGGTATGTCTAAAAATGATTGCTATTCACCACAAATATAAATGAATCTATATTCTTTCCAGATAATAAAGAATATATAGCAAACATTTTCTATTTAAAAAAGAAAACAAATGCCATAGAAAGCATAAAATCAGATGCTAAAATAAAAATGGAATAAGCTTATTAGTTCCACAAATAAATTTTATATTAATTTCCCTATTCACAGAAAAAAAGTTTTCAAGTTGGATTTAGAGACAAATTCATCTATATGTTTATAATATATATTTCTAAAATAACTGGTACATCAGCATAAAAATTCAATATCAGACACAGATATATCAGATATAATCATAAAAAGAAGATTTGGACTATTATGAAAATATTGAATTCAAGGTAAAGATGAATCAGGACAATGAATATTTTTTCAACTTTTGGACAAAATATATAATCCACAATAAAGCTATAATAGTCATAACAACTATAAATTTTCTTCCTCTAAATAACACACCATCAAAATATAAAAATAAAATTCTCTTTGAAATACAACTCAGCTGAGACTGCTTCAAAGGAATAGTGAAATAAGAGAGTAGCATTCTACTCTTGAGGCATATCCTAATGCTTTAGGGAAAGAAGTAGTAAAAAGGATGCTTTCTTCCATTCTGTTTCACAAGTTACACAAAATCTAAAAAATTCTAAAGTGAAGGAAAAACAAAGTTTCAAGGAACAAATGGCATAGGATATATTTATCATTTCTTAGCCCATGAGAATACATGATTCAAAGTATCAACAGGAACATCTACTTAGAAATGTCCTGAGGGGGATTGCCCAGCTAAGAGAAATAAGTTGGGAAAGAGTCACCTAGGAGACAGAATATATAAACCTGAGAAATTTCATGATATACTATAGAGGTAACAGTCAATGTAGCACAGGACTGAAAATGCCCTGACAGGCTACTGGAGTTGGAAAAATATAAAGAAGACATTTTATGAAGAAAGGAAGGCAATACAAGTTTTAAATACTTTTAATATTAAATTTAATATTTTAATATTTTTAAATATCCTTAATTTTACAAAATGCTGATGTACCCATCAGGATTATATTTCACTCTTAGTAACAAAAATCGGGAAAATAATTATTTAGAAAACAATTTTTTTCTGGCATGATAAATATTGTGCTAAGTAATATAAAGTTGATAAGGTGATTCCAAACTAGGAACCCAAACTTCTTTTTATCTGCTTCTCTAAATTCTTTATCAGATAGCTTTTATCCTCCTCATCATTACAAGGTCACAAAATGGTTGTTCTACCCCCAGCCTCCTGCCTAGTTAAGGTAAGAGAAAAGAAGAAAGCAACAAGAAAGGGGGAATGACACTTAATCAGGAATATAAAACCCATCCAGAAATCCCAGCAGATATCCTTTTATGTCTCATTGCCCAGAAATGTTATTTCTAGGTACAAAGGAGACTGGTATATATTATATTGTAGCTGGGAATATCACTTTTAAGAAAAAACTGAGCTTCTATAAATTGGGAAGAGAGGGCAATATATACTTTGTAGGCAATTAGCAGTATCTGAGACAGATAATGATACATAATAATACATAATGATAGTAATTATTAGTCCTTTGTGATTTGTTGGTTTTACTATATCTTTACTTGGTGAAATTGAAGTTAGAAGCACATGTTATTCTAACACTACTTTTTATTTTACTACTTCTTGAAATCCAGAATTCTTGGAATCATCAAATCAATTATCTTAAATTTATTAATTCTGTAAGTTCCAGTGAGATTTTGAATCCATATCTTTTTAACCTAAAGACCACATTTTTTCCCAAGAAATAAACTGCCTCTCTAGATTACTGGAAGTTAACTCAATTATTCCTCTAGCCTGAAAATTTTAATGCCCCTCAAGTATGTTGCCTACTTACCTGCCAATATATGTCACAATTTTGTTTGTTTTCCCCCTGCAAATGCTCAGATGAAATAACACAGCACATCACAAGTAATACATGCAAGAAAACAAATTAGCAGAAGGGCTCAATAAAATAAACATTCTCTCCTCTAGCTGTTCAAATAAAATGAATCTGATAATGTTACTGTTTTGACCTTTATTATATGTGTAAATACAGATCTGTACAATGTATTTGGATAATCAAAAGGTTTCACATTGATGGCGTTAGCATACACAGGCATAGAATTCTTTTTTTTTCTGTTAGACACAAAGATAGGCTTTAATTCTTTGATTCCCTTTAAAAATAGATTTACTCCTTCACTTTTGCGACTAATAAATGGAATTTACCTCAAGGGATCATTTCACTTTCTCTCCTGGTTACCAGCCTGCTGTGATAACTGCTAGTACCTGCTCAATCTCTGTGTAAATCAAATTTTCCCATTTGTAAAACAGGGAGGTGTGTGTGTGTGTGTTTTTAAACCAAGGATTGAAGCCAGCACACTTAACCATTGAGCCACTTACCCAGCCATTTTTTATATTTAATTTACGGACAGGGTCTCTCTAAATTGTTTAGAGCCTCACTAAGTTGCTGGGGCTGGCTTTGAATGGGAGATCCTCCTGTCTCAGTGTCCTAAACTGCTGGGATTACAGGCATGTACCATGGTGGCTGGCCAGGTAGAATTATAGTTAGTAAACAAAAGGAAAAAGTATTGAAGCATACAATGGAATTTCATTTTTTAAATGAAAAAAAAAAAGAATATGAATAACATATTTTATTTTATTTTTTTTATTTTTTTATTTTTTTAATTTTTTATTGTTGGTTGTTCAAAACATTACAAATTTCTTGACATATCATATTCCACACTTTGATTCAAGTGGGTTCGAGGATGTGGGGAAAAGGGTACACTTGTACATTGCTGGTGGGACTGCAGATTGGTGCAGCCAATTTGGAAAGCAGTATGGAGATTTCTTGGAAAGCTGGGAATGGAGCCACCATTTGACCCAGCTATTCCCCTTCTTGGTCTATTCACTAAAGACCTAAAAAGAGCATGCTACAGGGACACTGCTACATCGATGTTCATAGCAGCACAATTCACAATAGCAAGACTGTGGAACCAACCTAGATGCCCTTCAATAGACAAATGGATAAAAAAAATGTGGCATTTATACACAATGGAGTATTACTCTGCATTAAAAAATGACAAAAATCATAGAATTTGCAGGGAAATGAATAACATATTTTAAGGCGATAACTTTGAATTAAACATTTCTTAAGGAGGATATTCTATAATCTTCCACGAGCTCACACCTTACCATTAAATACCCATTTTCCTGGTGGGATAAACAAAATCCAGCAAAACCTAAGCTTCCTAAGGTGTTCTCTGTAATTCCAGGTTGTGATTCCTCACTTTTAGATCTGCCATCAATACCTCAGTCTGTATTGCAATGGTTATTTAGCTCAGTGACCAAGATTAAGCTCAATTTAACATATAATATCAGCCAATTTACTTTCTCCTCAATTTTTCTTCTTCTACTTGAATGAACTTAATTTATTTGAATTATTGTAAAATTCCTGCAAGAATTCTCAGGATGTTGAAGAAATCTAAGGCTATCATTTAAAAGGTACTGCATATTAAGGTTTTTTTTTCCCCCAATCAATTCTGTTGGTTGTTTAAAAAGTGAAGTAAAATTAGGAGAATGGGAGGGAGAGGAAAAGAAAGGAAAGAGAAAGAAATATGAACTGAATCTAAAAGAATCATATTATATACACATATAAATGTATATAAATGTACCAAATGGAATTTCACCTTTATGTGTATGTAGAAAGTATCAATCAAAATAAATAAAGGAATGAAAGGAAAATCAATGCATGAAAGGAGAGAATATGTGGAAGGAAGAGGGAAGAGAGGGAGGCATTGAGATTGAAATAAAAAGGAACCAAATACTCTGTGTAATTATGATGCTCTAATAAAAAATTTTAAAAACTTGTATTTCTTTAGAATGTTTACTTTTAAAATAAACCCATCATAGAAAGGGAAAATTAAAAGTTATAAGAAGTTCCTTGTAGTTCTCTACACATCCAAAGACTTATTATAAATCCACAAAGAAATTCACCAGACGAGATTTATGTTTAAAGCTTTTAAATTCTTTATGCTAACACAACATAGAGGGTATGGTGTTTCAAACACACTGTGACTCTACATTTTTGATTCTGAAGAATTTCATTCTGGGCATACTTCCTTAATGAAATCAAGCCACAGTTCAAATTCCTCTGAATACATACTTCATCTTCTATACTTACTAGTAGTGTCAACCAAAGATGAATCATTTTCCCCTGCCATGTATCATAGACCATCAATCCAAGATCAAGAAGCAGCCAGGAGCCAATTATTAGTTGCTTGAGTCTCTAATTAACCACAACAATTTGGGGAAGGATTTGAATTTTCAATAAAGAACTTATCTGAATGTACCTTAGCTGGGCATCGTGGTGCATGCCTATAATCCTAGAGTTTGGGGAGGCTGATGCAGGAGGATTGCAACTCAAAGCCAGCCTCAGCAACTTAGTAAAGCCCTAAGCACAGTGAGACCCTGTCTCTAAATAAAATACGAAAAAAAGGGTTGACATCCCTGAGTTCAATCCCCAGTATACAAGCAAGCAAACAAACAAACAAACAAAAAACCCTGAATGCTAAAAGAGTAGATTTTATTACAAAAATATGTTAGGTTGTGCATATGTTAATTATCTCAATATAATCATTTTATAATCTATACGTAATATTAAAACACCGTATTGTATCCTATAGCTATAGATAATTATTTTTAACAAAATAAATAAACTAAAAGTCCTTGCAGGATATGAAGAATTAAAGAAGTTTATGGTTCATTCCCCCAGGAGAAAGCAATGGGCTAGGGAATGTACATGGTATTATAAAATTCCTGTTTTCTGGGGAAAAAAAAAATGATTCACAGATGGTACAAATCAGTGTTCTAATTCAGGTCCCTTTGCAGTATTCCTTTTACTAGGAGAGGCTAACTCAGGCACCTTTATTGTTTTGACTGGGTCTATTTTGTCCTAAGGCCTTATTTTAATAACTGTTAAATGGGTAGGGTTTTGGGAGGCGGACCTGGCTCAATTTTAGCATATGGTTTGGTTCAGAGTAACAGGATAATGTGCCATAGTTCAGGGCATAAGACCTAGACAAATTTAACCACAGAAATAGGGACTCCTCTTTTGTTATACAAAGTATCTGCATCTAGCCTCTAAAATTGGAAGGGCGCCTATTTTCATAGGGAGACTTTGTTTGGAAGTAGCTATATGTATCCTTCCCCAGTTCACAGTAATATATTTTCTTCAATACCAGCCAGTGAGTACTGCAGACAATGGGGGAGGTGTAGGTGTAAGAAGCAGACTACTTTGCTTTTTACAAATATACACAAACTTGATAAAGAGAAAAGTTATATTCAAACCGTAAAAAGGGGTGAAAATGTGGATGTTATACATCTAGTCCAGCTACCTCTTCCCTTTATATTGTAATGCCAGATTCGTGGGACCCCAGTAGACCTCCAGGAGCTGAATCTGATGCAATCACACAACAGTCATTATTGCAAGCTCGAGCCTGGACTCACAACCATTCCAGACGCAGTGGTCCCAGGGAGTGAGTCCTGGCCCTTTGTTCAGTGAGATTTTATAAGTTTTGGGGTGTGGTGAGCCGCTTCTGCCGTTTCTGCAGATTATGGTCGCCATTACAAGATGGCGCTGGCTCCGCTGTGGTCTGTGACAAACAATTTCTTATCTGGGAAAGTTGGCACATGATTTTTCACCACCCTGTGAGAAAGTTCCACGCGGCAGCTTTGCATTGGGGCTTGGGATGCTTTATTAAGGCTGGGAGGGGCACCCGAGAAGGAGAAGAAGAAATATCCAGGGCCTGAATAAACTGTTGAAAGAAGATTCCCGAGTTGCGTCTTCCTTGCGGGCAAGGGGTCGCGACAAGTGGTGCCGAGACCCGGGAACCAGAACTTTCAGCAGTCAGGGGTGGTGCACCGGTTAGTCCCAGGTAAGTGGGATCCGCGATCAAAGCGGGGTTAGTCCCTAGTAAGTGGGATCCGCGACCAAAGCGGGACAGCTCCTCTGTAATGAAAGAGAGAGCCTTACATTTTATTGCAGCTGCACTGTGTACTTTCGCTTTCTTTTTTTTGTGCTTCCTTTGTTGTTGTGTCATGGGTGCCGCATCTTCAAGTCCGCTTCTCCTGGCCCTAGATGGCCTGTTACGTTCCAAGGGACTGGAAGTGAAACATAGTACTTTACAGAGATTTTTACAGAAGATAGATATCGCTGCACCGTGGTTTGCATTTTCGGGCAGCCTTACTGTGCCTAGTTGGGATAAATTAGGCAAAGATCTTGACTTTGCTTCTGAGCAGGGCATATTAGAGGGTGGGGTGATACCCCTTTGGAAAATGGTCCATGGTTGCCTTACAGATGGTAAATGCCAGGAAGCTGTGAGTGAGGGTCAAGCTATTCTTGAGCAACTGCATGAGGAAAAATCTGAAGGATCATGTAGTGAAGTGGCAGAGAGTATTAAAAGTAACAGTAGTGAGAAGGCAAAAGAGCCTGAAGATAAAAATAGGAGAAGGCTCTACCCAGACTTGACCGAATTAAAAACGCCTGAGAACACAAGCGACTCAGAGAGTTCTGAGGACCTTGATATATTGTTACAACAACTACATAAGATAAAAATGAAAGAGAAGAAAAAGGAGACACAGGGCACGCAGGCCTACTGTAAGAAGGGGAAGGGAGTTAACATCGGTCAACAAAACTCTGAGGAGGAGGAGGTAGAATATCTAGAAGAAGATATGGTGCCGATTGCCCCACCTCCGTATGTGGGGGGGAGCCAAGGTTCCGGGAGATCTTTTCATGCACAAGTTTGGAGGACAGTTAATACAGATATGGGACTTGCATACCCTGTATTTCAGGACAATAACAGGGGAAGATATCATGAGCCTTTAGACTTTAAGCTAATTAAAACCTTGGCAGAATCTGTCCGCACTTATGGCATAGATGCCGCTTTCACTCTCACTCAGGTGGAGGGACTTACTAGATTTTGCATGACTCCCTCAGATTGGGCTAGTCTAGTCCGCGCTTGTGTTTCCCCAGGGAAATGTTAGGAGTCCAAAGTTGGCTGTTTAATGTTTCTGGCAGTACCCAAGACTCGGAGCAAGGTAGGAGGCTTAAAATTTCTGCAAATAATTCACAATTATCTAATGCTACATTACCCTCCGCAGCAGTCTGTCTCCAATCTCCGTTCCTGTTTCTTTTGGCTAATGTTACATCACAGGGGATGCTTAATTGTTCTAATATTACCTGTTATTTGTCTGAGTGTTGGAATGGCTCCTGGACTACGGCAATGGTTATGAAATTTCCAACCTTTGTCCCGATCCCGGTTACTGCAGATCCAGAGTCATTTCCTATTGTTGAACTGATTAGAGCCCGTAGAGATTTTGGAATTACGGCAGCCATAGTGACAGCTGTGGCGGTATCTGCTGCTGCAGCAGTTATAGCTGGAGTAGCCATGGCCAGTCAAGTACAAACTGCTGCCACCATTAATCAAGTTGTTCAACAAACTTCTACCATACTTGAGTCCCAAAATTCAATTAATCAACATATTTTGTCAGGGATTTTAGCTGCCAACCAAAGAATAGATTTACTCCAAGCTCAGGTAGAAGAATTGGCCGACTTGGTGCTTTTGGGTTGTGTTGACCAACGTGCACATTTATGTATAACCTCTGTCAGATTTTATGATTCCAGAAATGCCTCCCGCATCATCGGGGAATATTTATCCGGAACCTGGTCCATGGAAGCAGAAAACTTGATCCAGTCTCAACTAACTCAGATTGCTGTTCTGAATAGCACCCGTGTCGATCCTGTGACTTTGGGTCAATTCACCGATTGGATATCTTCTACTTTTTCCTTCTTCAAAGAGTGGGTGGGAGTAGGCATTTTTGGTGCAATGTGTTGCTTCAGTGTTGTACTCTGTTTGTGGCTTCTCTGTCGCCTTAAGGCCCGCAGTGCTCACGATAAGGCTATGATCATACAAGCTCTTGCAGCTTTAGAAAATGGCAACTCGCCTCAAGTCTGGCTTGCGCATCTTAAGCAGTAAACCTTTGTCATGGTCGTTACACCCCAAGTTATTATAACATTGCACTGGGATCGACATGACTTTCCTTGTTATTCTCTTAGTGTTGGAAAGCCCTTGCACTCTGCCGGTCTTACTGCCATTGCACGCAGATGGGTTTCCACACTAGTGCTTTTCTATCGTCTTAAAGTCCGTGCCTTTCTTTCAGGGTGCTGTCAACTTGTTTGTCCTTATAAACAGCCACAGTTCAGCCTCAGCTATCCCCCTTCGTCCACCATCATCACGATACAGGATGCGAGGCAAGGCACTGCACTTGAGTGATCCTTGACGAGGACCTCAAGGAGAGCATGTCCTATTGCATGCGGGTTAGACGCGTTCACGCCCCGCCCCACAAAAAAAGGCGTCGGCTGATATGGCCTCAGATCTGGGGAAGGGCCCTCCTTAGGACTGAGCCATACTATGCAGCCACTTCTGCACAGTGGGATAGGACCTCTACTCTCGCCTGTATTGTTTTAAGAAAACAGAAAGGGGGAACTGTGGTGAGCCGCTTCTGCCGTTTCTGCAGATTATGGTCGCCATTACAAGATGACGCTGGCTCCGCTGTGGTCTGTGACAAACAACTCCTTATCTGGGAAAGTTGGCACATGATTTTTCACCACCCTGTGAGAAAGCTCCACGCGGCAGCTTTGCATTGGGGCTTGAGATGCTTTATTAAGGCTGGGAGGGGCATCCGGGGGAGAGAAGAAGAAATATCAAGGGCCTGAATAAACTGTTGAAAGAAGATTCTCGAGTTGCGTCTTCCTTGTGGGCAAGGTTTCGCGACATTGGGGGATACTCTATGCATCACAACATCACAGAGCAAATCATTTCACATTGCGGGAAAAATCAAACAACAACTCTTAACATTGATTAGCACATTCACTGGCGGGAACAAGTTGGGTAGGGGTGATTGGTTAGTACAAGAGGGGGATTCCTTTGCACTGATTGGTTTAAGCCACGAGGAGTGTACATGCTAAACTACATGGTTTCCCAACATGTTATCAACCACCATAAACTACTGGGGGGTCATCTGGCTGATTGGTGGTTGCTAGGGAGTAGCTATGGGTCCTCACCTAGCCTAACTGAGTCAGGGACACCTGGTGCTGCAGATCTCTCCTGTTATTTGCAGACAAACAACTCAGCAGGGTGGGTATGTGCTTAGGAATGCTCTATGGGTTTTTCCAAGGACAAGGGTCACCCCCCGCCCTCTGGACAGGCCTTGAGGTAGAAGCTGTTTTTAAAAATGGAGTCACATCAGTGTCTCAATATCACACAAAAATTCTTGAAATCTTACTGCCTGGGTATTTAAGGTAATACAGACAGCCACTCCCTCCCTTCTTTTTATCCTTTCTTGATTCTTCCTGCAGTCCATGTCTTGATTAATGTCTTCCTTGAAAATAGTCCCTTCTCCTCCAGGATATGCTATTATTTCTTTATGAAAAAAAACTTCCAAGGGCTGGAGTTGTGGCTCAATGTTAGAGAGCTTGCTGGCACATGTGAGGTCCTGGGTTCGATTCTCAGCACCACATATAAATAAATAAAATAAAGGTCTATTGACAACTAAAAAAAAAAAAAAAAAAAAAAAACATTAAAATAAAAACATTTTTAAAAATTCCAAAATACTCTATATACTTTGTAAACTGCACACCTTCACATATCTGTCAAGCATCAATATGTTGTCACAACAAGGGTTCTGCTGCTGCTCATAAAAGGAAGGAATAAATCTTGGGAGAAACATCAAACTTCACATTTCAGATTGTGATTCGCATTTGCTCGAGCATCTGTTACCTCCCTTCCCTGTTTGAAGACGTTTATCAGAAATCACATATTATGGGTTGAATTACATACCCCTTAAATTCTTAGGCTTAAGTCTTAAAGGCCAGTACCTCAGAATGTGACCTTCTTTAGAAACAGAATTTTTACAGATGTAGTTAGTAAAGATTAGGTTTTTAAGGTGTGTCCTAATCAATATGATTGATGTCCTTTATAAAAAAAGGAAAATGTAAACAGAGACATACATTTATACCAGAAAAACACAGCCATCTATAATCCAAGGAGTAAGGCTTGGGAAAAGATCCTTTTCTCATAACCCACAGAAGGAATCAAGCTTACTAGCCCCTTAACTTTGTTCTAGCATCCAGAACTGCAGGATTCATGTGCGAGTCATTGAATTTATGGTACTTCATTACTACAGCTCTAGAAAAATAACAACACATATCTAACTACTTCACACAAGCTAGCTAAAACTCAGCTCCATGGCCATATTGTACTTCAAGGAAGCTGAGAAATTGAGAAGGGAGGCTTCATTCTGTATAGCTATGAGCCCAGCTGAAAATGTTGGATATAGTTACTGTAGGAAAAAGATGACTATTGGGGAAATAGTAAGCAGTGTCTCAAGCCCTTACCCTATTTCCATTTGGTAGGGTGTAAACATAGTTCATAATTTTACGATTTCTTATATAGACTTCCACATGTTCTCAGCACAGTTGTTTGAAAGTATCCCAAGTGATTTTAACATGTATTCACTACTCCCTCTTTGAACACTATTGATGAAAACCAACTACATGTTACACTTTAAATTTAATAAAAATGACTTTTGTACCTTCCAAGGTTAGTAAAATTTAATCATTATTAAACAATAATGTATTTTACACAGCTCTAGCATTATATGTGCATACACAAACACACACACACCAGAAATTGAACCCAAGGAACTTGACCACTGAGCTACATCCCCAGCCCTTTTTAATTTTTATTTTGAGACAGGGTATTTCTAAGTTGCTGAGGGCCTTGCTAAGTTGATGAGGCTGGCTTTGAATTAAGATCCACGTGCTTCAGCCTCCCAATCCACTGGGATTACAGGCGTGCACCACCACTCTGACAATACAATATGTTTTAAATATATGTTAGTAGCTGCTATAAAATTGCCAGCCTTACACATCTACACTTTCTCTATGGTCTGACAAGTGGTATTTCACCCCTAAAGTTATAATCTCTTTCTTGATGTAGAATTAATCGCTTTCCTGTTCCCACTGAACTTGTACATTACACTGTCTATAACAGTTAACACTGAAGGACATTTGAGTACTATTTAAATTTACAAAGACTTCGTGTATTATTTCAGTTAATCCTCATAGTCTCAAACTCTAGGTTTAGAGGAGGAAAGCTAATATTCAGAACACAGATAAGAATTATAGAACTGAGATTTGAATCCAACCTTATATAAAAATTCTATGCTATTTGAATACACACAGTCATACACCACATCATGACACTATGGTGAATGATTGGTCACACATATGATGGTGTACCTTAAAATTATTTTGCTTAGTGAAGTCACAGCCATCTCAGTTTGTGTAGACATATCCCCGGATGTACACATGATGATGAAACTGCCTAATGAGGCATTTATTAGATTGTATTCTCATTAGGTGCTACATGACTATTATCATAATAACTCATTGTGGTAGACAGAATTTTGACCACCATAATCTCTAACCCCATGTTGTTACCCACTTGGGAATGTTTAGCTACATGGCAAAAGAGACTTTACTTACATAATTAGATTTGGTAATCAACTGACCTTAAAAAAGGCAGATTATCCTGGGTTATAAGGGTGGGCTCACTATAATCACAATAGCCCTTGAAAACAGAAGAGAAAGGTGGAGAAGAGGTCCAAGAGATCCCAGGCAAACAAAGGACTCAACATATCATTGCTGGTTTGAAGAACAAAAGGACCATACAGAATGGAATAAAAGCAGTTTCTGGGTTCAGAGAGTAACACCAAAGCTTGATTATAGCAGATGCACAGCAAAGAAATATATAGAGGTTTCAGAGATCTTAATCCACAGACAACAGGCTTCATTCCTCAGGGCTCAAAGTGAGGCAGGACATCATGGCAAAAAAGTGTAGCAGAGGGAAGCAGCTCACATGAGGAACAGGAAGCAGAGAGACTCCACTTGCCAGATATGAAATATATACCCCAAGCCACGCCCCAACTCCCACCTTTTCCAGCTATACCCTACAGCTTCCGTTTCTACTCAGTTATTCCCAAAAGGGAATAATTCACTGATTGGGTTAAGACTCTTATAACCCAATTAGTTCTCCTCTGAACCTTCTTGCATTGTCTCACACATGAGCTTTTGGGAGACACCTCACATCCAAAGCATAACAGGCCTGCTAACATGACTGTATTTTGTGATACCATAAGCAGAAAGCCATCTAAAACATATTATGCCTGAGTTTGTGGCTAAAGGGAATTATGGGAAAATAAATGCATGTTGTTTTTAGCTGCTAAATTTGTGGTGATTTATTATGGCAGCAATCAATAACTGATAAGCTAATTTACTTGTCTGTATCTTGGACTAAATTATGAGTTACTAAAGAGCAGCTATTTATTTGTAAACATCACTCTTCAACCAAACCACAAGTACATAGTATATATTGGTAGCCTTCATTAGTAATATTCATTAAATTAATAGCTAGTGTTTATTGAAGATTTTGTGCCAGATATTGTCTCTTATGTATAAGACCACATTTAGTCATTAGATTATGAAGTCAGTAAGTTGTTATTTCCATTTTACAGAGATGGAAACATAGCAAAAGTCATATAGCTAATAAATTGTAGTGCCAGAATTTGAATCCAGGTAGTCTGGATTCAGAGTCTGTGCAGCCCTGAAAATATATTGTTTATTGAATAAGCATTCATTAAATTTGTATTAAATTGTTGTTGAAGTAACTTCAAGGAAACTACTTTCTCTTTTAGGTGTAAGGCTACATATTCAAATAAAACTTTGTTTGGGGAGTTGTTTTTAGCAGAGTTTCTCAAATTTTCTCATCTCCTTAACTATATATTTTCATTCAGTAGGTTTGATACGTAGACAGGATATCTGCATCTTTTAATCCTGAACCCAGATGATGATTATGATAAAGTCAAGGCAGACTCATATCATTCTAGTATTGACATAGAAAATAATTGAATACAATTTATTTTAATAATAATTTAAATTAACAAAGTAAATAAGTCACATAAGGAAGCTAAAGACATTATTTCACCTTTTAGTTTCCCCCAAAATAGGAGGAAATGTTTTGGAAACTCATTTTTTTAAGGTTGTTGCTCATTATAAGTACCATCACAGCCAAAATAATATTAAGTATCAGATTTGGGAATACATTGAAGACTTCAAAAAATTCTACATAATTTTAAAATGTAAGACTTTCTCGTCTTTTGTATTAAACAAGATCAGTATAAAGATGTAAGTATCAGATTCAGTTTTTTTTTTGTTTTAATCACTTTTGAATATTTACATGAGTTGTTATTAAAGTAAAGGGGCTTTTAAACAGTGCTAAGGTATATTTATGTATGTTTTACACTGAATATTTTATCACAAGCTTTCAATGAATTGTTTTATTATACCAAATTTATCATAACACAATATTTATTACATATTCTTTATTCGTGTCATTACCCTGCTCAGTGAAAAATAATTTATATTTTCATGACATTTACTTGTTGATAGTAGTTTTTATAACCTTGCATTTTGGTTCTACTTTTCATTTTTTATCCATGAGGTTTTGTGATTTAAAGATTCTTACAACAGCCTTCTGAGTTTTATGCATAGAGCATCATAATACTGGCAAACTGTCTCCTTGTGTATGAGGTCAGTAGTAGAAAGAAAATATGTCATTTTTACAATAAATTAGAAGAAATATAAGTTATGGAAAGTTTAGACAAGTCTTAATTCAGTGAGGAATATATGAATATCTATTCATTTTTATATAAATTATCATTTTGTTGTTCCATAGTTATTGGAAGGATAGATACCCTATATTCTGAAAGCAAATTAAGATGGATTATGATCAATAAATTTTGTTTCTATTCATTTTGCTGTGTCTCCTATACTAAATCAAATAGCATAAATAAAGAAAATACAATAGAATGTTCTATCTCTAGTAAAACTTACTTTCAGAATTATAGACTCAATAATATACACAATATTGAAGTGTTTCCTCAATCAACAAGGGAAGATTGGATTATGCTCAGCACATAGACTGTATTAAATATATATCTAATTTTATGAATAACAGTGATGTATACATCATCTATGCTAAATATCTACTAAATTGAGTTTTCAATTCCTCTAAACATACCATTCCCTTACATGTTGGACAACAATTTGTGAAATCACATTCTTAGACATTCTCTTTCTTTCTAAATTAAATCTTAATTTTAGTTGTGATTGCCAGATGTTGTTCATTCTGAAAGAGGCCACAGAGGAGTTAAAGATTCTTTGAAGTGCCTAGCCAAGCCCTGATGAACCCTCTCTTTGTTTTTCTCCAAGATGAGTGGGAATACAGGGGATGAATGTTAATTTAATAGGTAAGGGACCCTAGTTTCCCTTTCAAAATTTTCTCAGACACAGAAAAATGCCATCAATTAGTGTTCTGTTTCCATTAATGATCTATTCTTTACAAAAAGTAGACCCAACTTCTGGGCTTCAATTTTTGTACTTTTTCTTTGTTGTTCCTTTATTCTCATCTGAGGTACTGAGCTGCTGAGGAATGTTATGTACAATATGAGAACTTATAACTTAGAATTCTATATTACTGATTCTGCTACCAATCTCCTTTTCACAACTCACATTGTCAAACTCTACTAATAGATGTTCCCTTTAGCTTCATCTTTAAGTATACTATAGCATCAACGACAATAATGTAGTTAACAAAAATCGTTAAATCAGTAAACATACTTTTACAATGATTCTAAGTCAACTTGTTGTCCATGATGGCTTGAGGGAGGTATTTTGGATCAAGTTCATGAGTTAGTTGTTTTTTTTTTTTTTTTTAAATTGCTCAGTTGATTGTTTTTCTTATTTGGAATCCTGTGAAACTCATTGTTGAAATGTGAAAAATGACAAATGGAAGTGTTAACTCATTAACTTTGGGTCATGAATATAATAAGTCAATCACAGAATCTTATTATTGTAAGTTTTATGAAATTCTGGTTTACCTCAGATATAAAAGATATTATTTCATCACCTCTTCCACTACTGAGAGCACAAAGCAAAATAGGAGAATAGGCTATTAGTGCTTCGACAACATAAGGTTAAACAATACTGTGGACACACCCCACAGTTCATAAAACAATATACTTGCATATTACAAGTCATAACAATTATCTAAGGCATGAATCGGCAATATGTTGTTGTAGGTTTTTACTCTTTAATAATTATGCATTCTTTGAGAATGAAAATACTATCATATTCAATTTTCCATATTTTTACACCCAGGGCTCATGCAGTGTATTTTCTCTAATATACTGGGCATCAATCTTTATTTTCTGAAAGAGTGACTATCCCGATTTTCCATAACTCTTCTAAGTAACAGAGTTATGTAGTTCAGTACTGAGCTATTTGGAAGACAATATTCTCTTTGAAGACAGATGCTTGGTCCAACTCATCTATATATTTCTTTCACTTCTTCACACTGTACACTGAATGTACATGCATCCCATAAAACTTTTTATAACTGGATGGAATTAAAGAGTAGAGAAGGTATTAATATGGCCAAAGCAACATGTTCCTTCTTTGATCCATGTGGTTTAAATTCACAATGCTGTATCCATAAGCTGTTTTTGTAAACATAATTATGTCAAACACCTAGACATTGTGAGCTTTTGATCTTAAAAAGAGTGCACCAGAAAATGCTCATAGTTTATAAAAAGTGGTTATCGATCTGTGCTTGGGGAAACCTAGGGTTATACAGAGTGTCCTGAAGGAAGAAAATGAAAATGGACAGTGGTGCGTCCATGACTCTTTCTGAAAATATTGGCTTTTATCTGCTGAACATATTATATTTATAAGATTTCATTTCTACAAAGAGTTCCTGGGTTTTTTTAAAAATAGAAAACCACTGATATGAATCGACTCATCCCTGTTATTGGATAAACAACAGAAACTGGAGCCCTCTTATGAATAAACAGTATAAACAAGAGTTACCACTTAAGGGTGATTACATAGAAACTCAAAGTGAAGACTTTGGTATTAATATGAAAAGTGAATGTCATGTTTTCTTATGGATTTTCAAAATAGTCATCAAACTACATTCAATAATGCTTTGAAAATTTAAGGTCTACCCACAGGGGGAAAGTATTCAGCTTTTCAACATTAAATGTGATTAAAAAAAAAAAATATATATATATATATATATATATATATATATATATATATATATATATAAATATTTTAGTTGTAGATGGACACAATACCTTTATTTTATTTTTCTGTAGTGCTGAGGATGGAACCCAGTACCCTCTGCATGCGAGGCAAGCATTCTATCACTGAGGTACAACCCCAGAGCATTATTTCATCAAGTTTTTCATACAGGCTTTTCTCCCCTCCCCCAACAGTTCTGTATGCCCACCTTCCCACCCCCCCACCCCCGTGCTGGGGGTTGAACTCAGGGCCTTGTGCATGCATGGAAAGCACTCTACCAAATGAGTTACATCCCCAGCCCTCCCCACAGTTTTTATTAGTGCACTTATTCATACATGCATGTGATATTAACAACATAATTAGTTCAATATCATTCCTTGTATTTCCCCTTTCCCTCTGCTCCCTCTCCCTGGTCCCTTTCCTCTATTCTATTGATCTCCCTTCCATTTTCATGAAATTCTCCTGCTCACCTTTATTTTCCTTTTTCCTCTCGAACTTCTACATATGAGAGAAAAACCAATGTTAATGGTTGGAGTTTGCTTTATTTTGTTTAACACTGTTCTCAAGTTCCATCTATTTCCATGCAAATGACATAATTTCACTCTTCTTTATGGATGAATAAAAATCCATTGTGTATACATAAAAAAGAAAGAAAATTTAAGGTCTAGAACTAGCATAACAAAAAAAATTTGATTCAACAAGATTAAGGTCATAATTTCTGCAAGATTATATTTTAATGATATTAAAATAAGAACTATTTGATTTTGCAAAATAAATGTCTTTCCACTCCCTTGAGGATCCTAGGGAATAAAAAGTTCAAAATGGTAAATTCTTTAAAAATATAAACATTAACTTAATGAAAAAAATTAAACCTTCTCTTTCTTCTATCTGTTCTAGAGTCAATATATAATAGTTAATTTTTATTGAAGGGATATTGCTACATTGGGAAGAAATGAGTAGTCCTTAAGAAAGTATTCCTTTATTGCAAAAGGTTTCATACTGTGCTCTGTGGATTCTGTGCTGCTGTCTAAAATGATCACTTACTACTTGTCACATGTGGTTATTGAACAGTTGAAACGTGACCATTCCAAATTGAGATATACTGTAATATCATAATACACATTTCAGTTTTAATATTTAGGCAAAACTGTAAACATGTTATTAATTACCTTATGTTGATTACTTATTGAAATGATAATATTTTGAATATATTGGGTTAATTAAATTTAACATTAATACCAGCTATTCTTATTTTTCTTATTTTTCAAATGTGGCTACTAGAAAATTTTAAATAATTTCTAAAATTCACATTTGTTGCTCACATTACATTTCCACAGGACAGTACTGGTCTAAAGATTACCCTAGGGTAAGAGACAGATTTTTAAGAGGAGAAAAACAAAGGCAGAACTTTCAATTCTACTTTCCATTTTCAACCAATCAGTTTTGATTTAATTTGTTCCATATATTTGGCTTCTGCTTAAGACTTTAACCAAAAAAATTACAAACAATAAACCATTGTTAATTGCTTCAAAACCTTTGTTTTCATTAATGAGACAAAATGTATAGAACACTTCTTATGAATCACTTATATAATCTTCTCTTTCTCTCCTGCCTCTCCCTTTTTTCTTGTCTCTTATCCACCTCTGGGATCTGATTAAATGACTCTATATTTTGGTTCTCCTGGAAGAGTTTATAAACCAGTTGTCTCATTTTAATCATTAACAATATCCCCTTTCACTTATCCAAGTGTTCCTGTTTGGGCTATAAGTTATATGGTTACCCTAGGTCTCACCACCTCTTTATAGATGCAAACTCGGAGTCCCTTGCATCCTGCCCTCTCTATGTGCCTCTCTACCTCCTGTTAAAGCTGACATAAATGGAATCAGTGTTTTTGTCCCTATCTGGGCAACTTAGAAATACAGAGGAGTTAAAGCCCTATGACAGAACCATTGATCAATGGAGGCAGAAGCCACTGAATAAATTCTTTCTTCTGCTTTCTCCCACAACTGTCCCTTCTAAATCTGCTTTATAAATATTATGTATAATATAGGAACAGTTCCATTAGTCATTTATAAGAATCAGGCTATCAGTAGTATTAGTAGTATTTAACTTTGGTCAGCTCAATAATGTATCATAATACAAACTCTTCCTGATTCCCTGATTTCCTGTCCTTGCCCTTCAGTCCTGCTACTTGAGATTGTACTTCTTAATAAAATTAGAATGTGGAGGACCTCTGCATTACATCTGGTTTGTAGTGAATACAGGCCAAAATAGAACTTCAAATGGGATGCTTACATATGTCAAGCTTTGCCAGGTTCCCTGTATCAACAGCCAATATAAAATTTCTTCAGCTAGAGCTACTTGACCTTCATTTTAAGCTCACAGGTATGGAACTAATCCTGAATTTAAGCAAAAGATTCTTTAAGATTTAGGAAACTCCATTCCAGAATCAAACACTATCTCAAGATCCTATGCTAGTATGTATAAATAGTCAAAATATACTCTAATGTCTTGTATATCTAGAAAGAACAAATTAAAAAAAATAAGAAGACAAAAAGTACATAGGTGAAAGACTACTTCATTCTCAGGAAATTAAAAAAAATATGATACATGTTTACAGAATTTACAACAATGAAATTGAAACATCTTGAATTAAAAAAAAATCTATGCTAAATAAGGGCTTGTTTTGATAACAGGGCTTCTGCAATTTCATGTTGTACATCATTTGTAGGAAACATATCATTGTCATGCTCTTTTCACCTACAACACAGGTTCTCTATGTGAACAAATGCTTACACTAAAAATATGGTGTTTTCTTTCTTTCTGGATTCTGTGCTATGTACGCAGATGAATTTTAGATCCTATGCTTTCTTTTCTATGATTTTAGTTTCTCAAATGCATAGGAGATAGAAAAAAAACTGGGCCAAGATGACAAGAAAATTCAAGGGACAATCATGGCTAAAATCCATTCTCCTGTGTCCTAGCTCATTGCTCATTCTATATCAAATAGCTAGGAAATATCACACATACACACAAACAGAAAACACACACATGGAACTCATCTTTCTGTAAATCATTTTTGTGTTAAGTCACTGAAGATATCAAAACACAAAAAGAATGCATCAAAAGGAACTTAAAAGAAACCTGTCTGTAATAGTAAATCATTGGACTTCTTGATAGATAATAAAAAGAAAAACAAAATGAACAGTCTCCATTGTTTTTAAAAAGTGTTCTTTTAGCCACAAAGTGCTAAACTTTTGAGGCTCTTTCGATAAAATATCTCTATCCTTTGAAATCATCCAACTTTAGTGTAAATAAAGCATATTTGTGGATCATGGTAAAATGCAGATCCCCTGATCCTATTTAACTGAGATCTAGATGTTGTAGGTCTTGTATAAAGCTCAGGTTTTGCACAAACACTGAATGTAGAAATATCAACTCTGACTCCAGAATACCTATAAAATTACAAGTGGTCTGGGGAGAACATAAGATAAAATAATATGTAAAATAGGTTTAAGGTTAACTTAAATTTAGAATTTGAAATACACTTCACAAACAATGCAATCTAAAAGATGAATTAAGAATACAATTAATAATTCATTTATACTTTGTTATTTGAAATAGCCAGAAAGAAGGTAATACATATTTTAGGTCTTCTCCTAGAGCCACTAAAAAGCATAAAACTAGAGAGCATTTTCTACTAAGATACAACAGAAATGTTGAACTATACTCTCCATACCCACTATCAACACATTACCCCCAACTATACTTATTTGGTTCCTTTGACTCACAGAAAATGACTGGGTAAGAAATATGCTAGAGTTGTCCTTGGCAAATTTTGTTTAAGATTCGGGATTATATGGGATGTAAGTATAATTCCTATGAGAAAAAAAATCATTAGATTGGGTAGACAGAAGTGATGGGAGAGGAGGGGAGGGGAAGGGGGGAATGGAAGGACAGAAGAATAAAACAGACATTATTATTGCTGTGGGTATATTCGTGACTGCATGACCAATGTGATTCTGCAACCTGTACACTCAGAAAAATGAGAAATTATATCCCATCTGATTCAAATGTAAAAAAAAAAGAAATTAGAAGAAATATGTAAGGTGTTAGAAGCATTAACCGACTTTCACATAGTTGTGGAATATGTTATCAACCTTTGAAAAAATGCAAGAAAATTATTACAAGGGCATAAAAGAAAATATGAATAAAAAAAAATCAAAACCCAGGGAACAGATGGAAAAAGAAGAGACAGCATAGTGAACTGGATTGTAGCGTGTGTGTGTGTGTGCGTGGGCGCGTGCGTGTGCGCACACAAGCACACACACACATGTTCAATTCATTGTTTTAACTCAGTAGTTTTTAAAAGTTAGTGTACATCAGAATCACCGAGAGAGGGTGTTAAAACACAGATGGCCATGCCCACCTCTAGGGTTTCTAATTTAACAGGGCTGAGGTGAAGTCTGATCATTTTCATTTCTAACAAACCCACAAGAGATGCTGAGGTTGTTGGTCCAGTATCACATATTGAATGCCAGTGGATTGGAATGACAAAGTGTCATAGAAAGTTTGGGATAGAATACAATCAAAATTGCTTAAAACTTTAACAAAAGCTTATTAGTCAGTAGGAGTTAGATGAGGCTTCATATTGTTTTACTTTCCAGAAACACATATGAGAAGTGATTTCATCCATCCTCAGATGGAAAGCATGTAGAACTAAAGAAAACCACCGTGCATGTTGCCTGCAGGCAAACATTTTGTTTCCCGTAGTTTTCTTTATTTAAAAAATGGAAAAAGAGAAAAAACTCAATTTGGAAGCTATTAAACAATACTTTAGCTCATGCAAAATATTTTATCATTTTGGAGTTGTAGAAAAATAATATATTTAATTTCTTAAAGAAACTAGAAAATATTTATGAAAATGTTTGTTGTGACTAAATGGTTAATATAGTTGGTTCATAAGAACAAGATATAAGGGAGCATAAAAATGTCATTATTTTAAAGGGCTGCAGAGACAGCTATCAAACAACAAAAAGAATAATGCTATTCAAGATAAGAAAGTGCACTTAGGAAATTAAAATTGTAACAGTGGAATTAAAAACTTCTTAGCAGACAATAAATAACACAGTTGCATTATATACTATAGATGATAAAGTACTCTACTGGTGAAAGAATAGTTACGCAGATCAGTGGAATAGATTATAAACAGACATAGCAGTTGAGTACTTATATCTGATAATGGTACAATTTCAAAGCAGAGAATAAAAGTTTTCATAGTCAATGAATGATCTTCATTACTTGATTAGCTTCTGAAATAAAAATTAGCTCAATTTTTTCATACCTTATAACAAAAAAATATGTAATTGAAACTACATAAAGAAAATAATAAATGAAACTACATGAAGAAAATAAATGCAGGCAAAATGTTTGATCTTTATGTGTGGAAGTCTTTCCAGGGATGATGACAAAGAAATATTAATTAAAATGTTTTTAGTAAAACAATACTTTTGAATAAACAAATGTTTAAAATGTAATTCTTGCTTATTAAACACAAGTAATTTTTTTTTAACGGTACCTCCTCTACTTCTCCATCTTGGATCTACCTCACTTTGTTAAGAATAAGCTTTTTTGTTATTGGTTGTTCAAGACATTACAAAGCTCATGACATATCATCTTTCATACATTTGATTCAAGTGAGTTATGAACTCCCATTTTTACCCCAAATACAAATTGCAGAATCACATCAGTTACAAATTCATAATTTTTACATAATGCCATATTAGTGACTGTTGTATTCTGCTGCCTTTCCTATCCCTTACTATCCCCCCTCCCCTCCCCTCTCATCTTCCCTCTCTACCTCATCTGCTGTTGTTTAATTCTCTCCCTTGTTCCCCCCACTTTCCCCTCACAACCTCTTATATGTAATTTTGTGTAACATTGAGGGTCTCCTACCATTTCCATACGCTTTCCCTTCTCTCTCCCTTTCTCTCCCCCCACTCGTCTCTGTTTAATGTTAATCTTTTCCTCATGCTCTTCCTCCCTGTTCTGTTCTTAGTTGCTCTCCTTAAATTAAAGAAGACATTTGGCATTTGTTTTTTAAGGATTGGCTAGCTTCGCTTAGCATAATCTGTTCTAATGCCATCCATTTCCCTGAAAATTCTATGATTTTGTCATTTTTTAGTGCTGCGTAATACTCCATTGTGTATAGACCACCCTAAGATACCATCTCACTCCAGTAAGATTGGCAGCCATTATGAAGTCAAACAACAATAAGTGTTGGTGAGGATGTGGGGAAAAGGGTACACTTGTACACTGCTGGTGGGACTGCAAATTGGTGAGGCCAATTTGGAAAGCAGTATGGAGATTCCTGGGAAAGCTGGGAATGGATCCACCATTTGACCCAGCTATCGCCCTTCTCAGACTATGCCCTGAGGATCTTAAAAGAGCGTACTATAGGGATACTGCCACATCAATGATCATAGCGGCACAATTCACAATAGCTAGACTGTGGAACCAACCTAGATGCCCTTCAATAGATGAATGGATAAAAGAATAAGCTTTTTTGTACTGAAAATTCATAGTAAAATAGAATATCTAAAGTTAATCCATTACTTACTTGTATCTAGTTCTATTGTCTGTTCACTTTGCTTAAATCTTAACTAAGAATGATTTGAGTCAATAAATTTGCACTGTATTTTGTGAAAAAAATACAATAAAAAGAAAAAATTGGGATGTGAACAAGATGTTGGGAAATGTTTCCTTTATATGATTCTGTGAGGGAGAAGAGTCATGGCAGCAAATGAGAAATTACATTGCAAGGAGAGTAAGGGAGGAAAAACTCACACAAAGAATTAGAAGGTTTAGGCAGAGATAGTAGCTGATCATAGCTGCAGATCACCTGTACTTATTACTGAAGAAATCCAGGATTCACACAAGCATTACATCCAGTTTGGGGATTTAGTATGAGAGCATCTCCTCTTACACAGCAAGCTAGCTTTAGAAAACAGAGTCACTAAATGACTCATTGAACTCTTAATAGTTTTATAACCAGAAGTCATCTTGAGAGGGCTCCTCTTCTTAGATAACAGATATGGGTAGCGGAAAACTCAAAGAATTTCAATGAGGACTCCCTGCCACATTGAGTACATGGGAGGTAGCCACACAAAACAGTTGTGGCTTGGAGAAGAGATGGTTATGAGTCCACCCTTTAACCCGAAGGGATCCCCAGCTGGAACAGAAAGTAGAAGATCTTGTGTGTGTGTCCTGTGACAAAAACCCAAATCTCTGGTGATGCTTGTCAAGAGGTCTTTAGTGGTGCAGTGAGGAACTAAATCTGATAGCTCCAGAACCATGGGTGGCAAAATACTTGGTTGCCATACATCCTACTTCAACCACAGAACTCACTGGTTTCACTACCCCCTACTTACACCTGGAGACACTTTGGGTATATCCTAAGGCTTGGATATTTCCCAGTCCCCCAGATGTATACAACAAGGGTTGTTGGGGATGAATAAATGCCTGCCAACTATGGCACATACAACACTGAAGCTGAGCTGATGAGAAGGGCTTGCTGTGGACCAGATATTGACCAAATGACTGGGTGTATAGACTAAGGGCCTCTGGAATATCTGTCCATCTGCTAGAAAGATGTGTGCCCCAAATAAACATCTCATCAATTTTTGTTTTCTATTTAATTTATTTTTCTTTTTTAAATTTGTTCTAATTATACATGGCAGTAGAATGCACTTTGACACATCATGCATAAATGGAGTGTAATTTCTCCTTCTTCTGGTAGTACATTTTGTAGAACCACACTGGTCATTTAGGCATACATGTTCATAGGGTAATAATGTCAGATTCACTCTACTACACTTCCTATCCCAGACTCCTCCCCTCCCTTCACTCCCTTCTACCAAATCAAAAGTAACTCTATCCTTCCCTATCCCCACCCTTAACATCCACATAGCCGATAAAACATTCTCAGCAAAGGAAACAATAATGTGAAGAGTGAGCCTACAGAATGGGAGAAAATCCTTACCACATGAACCTCAGATAAAGTATTAATCTCCAGGGTACTCAAAAGACTTAACACCAAAAAACAAACAAACAAACAAAAAACAAAGAAGAAATACAATCAATAATAAATACAATCAATCAACAAACATATAAAAATATTCAACATCTCTAACAATTAGAGAAATACAAATCAAAACTACATTGAATTTTCATTTCACTCCAGTCAGAATGTTAACTAACAAGAATACAAGCATTGATGAGGATGTAGAGAAAATGGTACACTCATACATTGCTGGTGGGACTGCAAGTTGGTGCAGCCACTGTGGAAAATAGTATGGACATTCCTCAGAATACTTGGAATGGAACCATCATTTGACTCAGTTATCTGACTCCTACATTTATACCCAAAGGATTTAATATCAGCATACTACAGTGATGCAGCCACATCAAAATTTAAAGCAGCTCAACTCACAGTAGCTAAACTATGGAACCAATTTAGGTGTCCTTCAACAGATGAATGGAAAAAGAAAATAAGGTATATATACATAATGGAATACATTCAGCCTTAAAGAAGAATGAAATTATGGCATATGCTGGTAAATGGATGGAGTGGGAGAATATCATGATAAACAAAATAAGCCAATCCCCTAAAACCAAAGGCCAAATGTTTTCTCTGATATGAAGATGTTAACTCACAATTAGGATAAAATTTTGACTCAGTTGTATTTATTATATTTACTCCATGTTGTCTATCTTCACTTATTTTGTAATTGTCATTATTCTTTTTGACTTTTATTATATTTATATTTTAATACACTTTTACAGAATTTTTATTTCTCTTCTAGTTTATCATTTTCCTTTTTCATTAATTTTAATTTTTATTATTTTTAAATTTTTAAAATTTATTCTATAATATTTTGTCCTTTTCTGCATTATTGGAGGAATAGTTGTGGTCTTTTGATTAATTGTAATTGTATGTCTACATCTGGTATATTTTTATGTTGTTGGTGTTACTGCTTGTTGCTTTATTCCTTATAAATGTGGAAGATAATTAGGTGTAACACCTCAAGCAGATTGAGTGAGTGTCCGTTGCTGAGCTACAAACATGGCACAGTTTAGAGAAACTGAACTTTTCTATAACCATAATCTAGCCTTTCTTGAATCTTTGTGGAATATTCAACTTCAAATATAGGGGAAATAAAGGCCTTCAGTCAATGACCTAGCCCCTAAGTAGGCACAGCTTGGGTGGGGGACTGAAGACCCACTCCTGGGAATTCAATCCAATAACATTAGTAGAGAGAATTAATACAAATATTGTACACGTTGCACCTATGAAGAAGCAGCATAGCCATGGTATGATAGAAAACTGCCAACCTAAATTAATATACCCTTGTGAACAGGAAATCATGGAAATACTAAAGAAATAACTACAGAAGATGCACTCTATATCTTCTGCTGCGATTAATGTTCCTACTTGAACTACCAGAGAGACCCCACTCATGCAACACCAGTAGAGGAAAGGTCTCTCAATTCCAACGCAGTATACCTTGGGTTAAAACTCATCAGTAAATAGTCACAGAAACCATGGGGGAACTACACTATTATTTGAAACTAAACTCAACCCTATAGAACAAACTGATAGCTCTAGACACACTGTCAAGAGAAGACTTTCACAAGAAAACTCACACACAAAAATGAAAGAGATGTCTACCCCAATAGATGTATAAATGTCAACATAGAAGTTCTGGAACATGAAGAAACAAGGCAACATGACTCCTCTAAAAGTTCCTAACTCCTCAGTAGCTGAATCCATAGATATTGAAGTGGATGAAATACCAGAAAAAGAATTTTAAATATGGTAAAAATGATCAATGGATTCAAAGAAGATGCAAATTAACAAATGAATGAATTGCAGAAGACAACATAGAATATGAAAGAGCAATTAAGTAGATTGATATTCTGAGAAAGACCCAAACAGAAATCTTGAAAATGAAAAGAACAATCAGTCAAATAGAAAACTCTGTGGAAAGCCTCACCAAAGACTAAATGAACCAGAAGACATAATTTCAGGGCTTGAAGATAAAGTTGATGAAGTATCATATTCAGAACCTAGTAAGGATAAAGTAAACTATTAATATAACATATGCAAGACCTCTGAGACAGGATTAAAAGATCAAATATATAATATATGTTATAGTAAACAAGTGTACTAAAATACAGATTAAAGGTATAGAAAATATATTTAGTGAAATAATAGTGGAAAATTTCCCAAAACTTGAGAGAATTATGGAGATCCAGGTAGAGAAATCATTTAGATAATCAGTGATGACTAGAAAAGAAACTTCCCGTGTCATATTAGAGTTAAAATACCAAGAGTACAGAACAATAAGAGAACACCACAAGCTGCATGAAAGCAATACCTAGTCACTTATACAAGCAAACTAATCAGTATAACAGATTTTCTCAGCAGAAACTCCAAAGACAAGTAGAGTATGTAATGTGTTTCAAAACCTGATAGAAAACTGCCAATCTAAATTAATATACCCAATAAAAATATTCTTCAGAATTGAATAGGAGATAAAAACTTTCAAAGAAAGTATAAACTAAGGTATTTAAAGGCCACTAAGCCATCATATCAGAAGATAATTAAAGTAATCCTAAAAATAGATGACAAAGACAAACACAACTACAAGAACATGAGAGAGAATAGATCTATATAGAAAACAGATATGCAGGGGCTGGGGATGTGGCTCAAGAGGTAACACGCTCACCTGGTGTGCGCGGGGTGCTGGGTTCGATCCTCAACACCACATAAAATAAAATAAAGATGTTGTGTCTGCTGAAAACTGAAAAATAAATATTAAAAAAAGAAAATAGATATGCAAATAATATTGGGAAAGAATTGACATTAGAAAAACCATAAAATTAAAGGAATTAGTATATATTTTTCAATAATAATCCTGAATACAGACCATCTTAATTCTCCAACAAAAATCCTCAGACTTGCATCCCTGCAATAAAACTGACTTGATCATGGTGTATTACCATTTATTGTGTTGTTGAATTCAGTTTAAAAGTATTTTTGATGATTTTTATGTTTATGTTCATCAAGTATATTAGAATATATTTTTCTTTTATTTGTTGTATCATCTTTTTATGCTTTTATTTGTACATTATAGCTATACATAATAGTTGAGTTTATTTTGACATAATCACACATGCAAGAGATTTAATTTATTTCATTTCAGTCCCTGAGGTCCCCCCTTCCCTCTCCCCACCCCAATTTCATATCCTCTGATTTACTGGTCTTCCTTTTAGTAATGTATTTATTTTAATTGGTGCATAACAAATACACATATGAGTAAAATTCAATATGATATATTTAAACATGCATGTATAACAACTTTGTCAAATTCATTCTGCATTTGTCCCCTTTCCCGTCTCACCTCATTCCCTCTCAATTTCATCTTCTATTCCACTGATGTAACATATATTTTTGATATATGACCCTCACTTTTTTCACCTTATTTTACTCTAGCTTCTACAAATGAAAGCAATCATTCAACCCTTGGTTTTTAAAATCTGGCTTATTTCACTTAGCCTGATATTCTCTAGTTCCATCTATTTACCAGGAAATGTTATAATTTATTCATATTCATGGTTGAATAAAATTCCCTTACGTATATATACCACATTTTTAATCCATTGATTTATTTACAGGCATCAGAACTGATTCCAAACTTTGGCTCTTATGAATTGCACTACTATAAACATTGATGTAGCTGAATTTCTCTAGAATACTGATTTTAGCTGTTTTGGATAAACACTGAGGAATGGGATAGTTGGGTCATATAGTGGTTACATTCCTAGTTTTTTGCATTAGGTATCATAATGCCTCCAGCTTCACTCTTCTTGCTCAAGATTGTTTTGGCTATTCTGAATCTCTTGTTTTTTCTAGTTCTGTGAAGAATTCCATTGATATTTTTATGGGGAATTCATTGAGTCTGTACATTCATTTTGCTAGCATGGACATTTTCACAAAATTAATTCTTCCTATCCAAGAACATGAGAGGTCTTTCCACATTTTTTTTAAAAAAGGTCTTCTTTAATTTCTTTCTTCTGTGTTCTGTAGTTTTCAATGTAGAGGGTTGGTTAAATTAAGTTCCAGGGTTTTTTTTTTTTGTTTGTTTGTTTTTTTAGGTTGCTGTGAATGGAGTAGTTTTATTGAACCCATTTGCAGCAGAATCACTGTAAGAATCTAGGACAGCTCTTGATTTATGGATATTGATCTAGTATCCTGCTATTTGCTGAATTGGTTTATCAGCTCTAAAATTCTTCCAGTGGAATTTTTTAATCTTCCAGATACACAATAATGTCACCAGGAAACAGATAATTTGATATTATCTTTTCCTATTTGTATCACTTGTTTTATTTTCTTACCTGATTGCTCTGGCTAGAGTTTCAAGGAATATATTGAATAGGAGTGGTGTGATACTTCAGATGTGAGATGTTCCTCAAAAGCTCATGTATGAGATAATGCAAGATGGTTTAGAGATGAAATAGCCTTATGAACCCTAAGCCAATCAGTGTGTTAATACCCTGATAGAAATTAACTGAATGGTAACTACAGGTTGGTAGTGTATGGCTGGAGGAGGTGAGTCATTGGGAACATATCTTTGAGGTTTATATTTTGTCCTTGTTGAGACTATCACTCTCTCTCTGCTTCCTGGTGCCATATTCCCACTTTTTTCCTTCTCCTCACCCCATGGCTATGATGTTCTGCTTCACCTGAGCCCTGAGGAATGGAGCCTGCCAGTATGGACTGAGATCTCTGAAACTGTGAGCCCCCAAATGAACATTTCCTTCTTAAAATTGCTCTTTCAGGTCTTTTGGTTGCAGCAGTGAAAAAGTTAACTAAAATAAACTCTGTCAGTGATACTTTCAAGTGAGTTTTTATTTTGATTCATTGTGTCTTTAATTTCCAGGAATTCTGATTGGTTTCTTTACAATATCTCTATTTTTTTGGGGGGTCTTTCACTTCCTTTATTTCCTCCCTTAATTCACTCCTTAGGTTCTTCCTTTAGTTTATTCAACATTTTAATATTCAGTTTTTATAGTTTTTCTTTGGAATTTTATCCTTTTGTTCCTTTGTTGAGGGATTATGAATTTTGGAGGGAAATTTGTTTGCTTGTTTCCTCATATATTTACATGTCTTAAGTTTTTGCATAGTTGAGATATATTTCTTTTTGTCTTTTATACATGTGTCCTTTTGTATGTGTTTGCCTTTTTGTTTTAGAGACTTCTCTTTTTTGTTGTTGTATTATTAGATAAACAAAAGAGGGACCTGAGGTACACTTCTAATTATTCCTATTTGGGGCCTTATCATTGGTTTGTCTTCCCGGGCCCTCTTAGAGAAAAAGGGGTATCCAAGAATACCAAAAACATTAGCAACCAATGAACAGCCCTAAATAAATAGCTGGTCTACCTTGACATATATAACACCAATTACAATCTAGAAAGGAATGGTAGGGTCAGAATTTAACATCAGCACCAAAAATAAACAACAATGGATTAGATAAGTAGTTGTCTTCTACATTATCACTGTATTTATTATCACAACAACATGAACAGGGTAGGAATTATATCAACTATATAATTATATCAGTGAGAAGAATTATAGTTTATTAAGTGAAGAGAAAATAGGGTAGGAAGGCAAGAGAAAGTTTGAAATACTTAAAAAGTAAACAGGAGAAGTGGGAATTGGGTAGCAAATAATGGTTTTAAAGAAAGAGTAACAAATAACCAAATGTAATAAAATAATAAGAGAAAGAAGAAACATGAAAAATCTGCCTATTATCAGGAGAGGGGAGTAAAGAAAGGGTAAGAAGAGGAACAAAAAAAGCAAGTACAAATAAATATAAGATTAAAAAACTTCAAACTCAAAATGTATCCCACTAAAGTCCAACTAATGCTAACAATGAACAGGGGAGAAGAAAGGAAGGATAATGAAGGAAAAGTTATATGTATATGTGTGTATATATTCAAACCTATTCATGCAGTGAGAAAATATACTCACATCCCCCCACACAATTATACAGAATGAAAAAAATAAATAAATAACTTTTAAAAGAATAGAAAAGTTTTTAAAATGTTATATTTAAATTAAAATTTTAAAAAAGGAGTGGGTCTAAAAAATTCTTGATAAGAAATAAATTACATTTTTCTTCTGAGATGGCCAAAACTGTTGGCAAGAATGGATTTTCATTGTTTACATTGTTGTATCCTTCTTTATATTTATTTTTAGGCTTTGTAAACCTCAGGTCAAGGATTGGGGTTGTTAAGGCCCACACCTTTGTGTTTGTCACCAAGCTGCCAGCTGTTGTGGCCAGAAGCCAAAGCTTATTATAAATGCTTTCAGCTTTCTGTCCCCCAGTATAGGATGAAATAGGTTGGGGAGTGTTGACAAATGATGAACTCCCATAGTGGGGCCAGGGCAGAGTTCTAAGTTGGAAGTTTCTGTAATTAGGATTTACTTTTGCCTAACCTTTGGAATTTCTGTCAGTGGATATTTGAGAATTGATCCATACCCACTGTTGCTGGGGAGATACTAATCTCTGCTGGTTGTCTGGGTCTCAGGGGATTCCTGAAAATTCCACTTTTAGAGGAGTTTAAATCACCACAGGCTTCACATATATTGTACAACTATGGATGTCAATTATCTGGGATCAGACCTAGACTGCAGACGCACCTGTCTGAATGGTTACTGGTGTCTTTCCCATTGTTAGAATGAGACAACAGCAACAAATGGGGTTCTCGCTCCTCAGTTTTCCAAGCCCAGACCACCTCAAGCACATTGCTCTTCGTGTAAGTTCCAATCACACTGGACGAGACACACTCTGGACCCCATAATAGGTGACTACTGAGTCAAGTTGGCAACTTTCTTCATAAGTTCCCAATCTCCTGCCTCTGCTCACTGCCACATGGCTATTTAAAATTGGTTTCAAACACTGCATCTCTGGTTTCTGCTAGACTTTCCACCTGCCAGCCAATGAATTTTGATCACTTTAAATCACTTTTGACTCCACAATTTACCCCATCACCTCTGAGTCAGTTAATATCTCCTTCTCTCTCTGTTCCACAGGTTCCCCAAAGCAAATTTTATTTTCTGGCTTTCCTCCTCTGTCTGCACTCTCCCTCTTCTCAGCAGTGGGTTGACAATGCTGACATTGCCATTGGTCAATCTGGCACGTTTTTATGGTATTATTTCTTATATTTGTCTTAAAATGTTCTGAATTTCTGTATCTTTGTGATATTTGTCATTTTACAATGTTAAATTTTAGTGTATTTCCCTAGTAACCCATGTTGGTGAAGAGCCGTCTGTCTGCTTTTTAAGTCTTAGGCCAAGTCTGAGGCTCTGGCCTTCCTGTTCCTGCTTCTGCCAGCTGAGCTGCTTTCTGGTGAAGAGAAAGCCATGACACAAAGAAGCACCAAGAACATGAAAACTAATGCTGAAAATAAAGCCAATATCAGTATGGCAGGTGCAAAGTGTGTGCCTGTGGACACTGCTACAGCCTCCAACCCTGGGCTGAGGCCAAAAACAGCTCTTGGAGACATTAGTAATAAATTCAGTGAATAGTTGCAGGCCAGAGTGCTAATATTATCATCTCGTTTTTCCTGAGCCTTCAATGTATTTCTGTAGATTGGCTGTAGCCATAGCAGACAACTAGTTAAATATTTGTGTATAACAAAGTGACCTTGAACAAAGCAGAAAAAAGTCAAATCTTGGGCATACAGCAACAAAATATTTTCTGTTTGTGTAGTGGCTCAGGGGTGTGATAGCTTACTGTGGTGAGGCAGAAGCACTTTTCCGTAAGGAAGGCTAGATAATCCTGTAGGACAAAAGAAAATGGACCTTTCAAATTTTAGCAGAAACTCTTTACCTCTCATGATTTAGATTCCAATGCAGAGAGGTAAACTTCCCCTCAACATGTGTAAGCACAGAAGATACATCATTCCTGGACCCACAAGTTTTGATTCAAGTATCAGAAGAAATGGAGGAATCAGCAGTAGAACCATAAGCAGCATAACCTCCAGCAGCATAAGAAGGGACAATTTTGGGAGCAGTGTCTTATGTGGAGTGTCCTAACATTGAAGAGTTATAATTGAGTTATTATTGTGCTGACAAACTCTAATGGATACCAGACTTACTCTTGACATGAAGATAAATATGCTGATGCAGACATCAGTAGTGGTTACTTGTAAAGATATCTGTATTCAGTAAATAGAAATATTTAGCATTCAGATCAGTAAAAGGTGTAGGCAAGTTGAAGATGAGAAAGTCCGGGCAAAATGACCCAAGTAACATATTCTGGAGCACACGGACATAGACTCTCATAAGTTAATGATTTTGGGCAGTGCTGTTGTCCATTTTACATTATTATAACAGAATGCATGATATTGTATGGTTTACAAAGAAGAGACATGATGAAGAGATTTCTTATAGACCTGGAGGCTGTATAATCCAAGAATAAGGAGCTGTATCTTAAAAAATCCTTCTTGCTTTTGTCCTCCTATGTCAAAGGCAGAAGATTAAGAGAACAAATGTGCATGTGCATACATGCACACACAGGGGAAAGGAAAGGGGGGGGGACCAAATCTGTCCTCTCATAAGTAACCCATAGTCATGATAACTAACCTATTCCTGTGGTGACAGCATTAATCCATTTGTGAAGGAGAAGACTTGCACTCTAATCACCTTTTGAAGGACCCACTTGCGAACACTGTTATATTGGGATTTAGTTTCTAACATTTTGGAGGACAATTCAAACAAGAGGAGGTAGGACTATATGGAGGCTAATTATAGTTAAATGAGATCAGAAAGATGGAACCCTGATATCCTTAAAAGAGACATCAAAATTTTTCTCTCCCTGCCCCACCCCTGTCTCTCTTTTTGCCATGTGAAGACACAGCCAGGAAGCAGTTGTCTACAAGCTAGGGAGAGAGAGAGATCTCATTGGATGGTGATTGATTTTAGATTTTCAGCTTCCAAAATTGTGAGACAGAAATTTTTGTTGTTCAAACCACCCAAGCTGTGGCATTTTGCTATTGCAGGCCAAGTAGACTAGTATAGAGGGAATGGAATGCATGTAGAAAAGTTAGAACTACCAGTTCCTTTGACACCAAGATACATTAAAAACTCAGATATGTACCACAATTGATAATCAGTGGATAATATGGCATGAGTATCAGCACAAGACACTGGAATTTGGAACATAATATTCTGCCTCAAAATAAGTATATATGCTTCTACACTGGAAAATAATTCAATTTAGATTAAAGAGTTGCTATGTAAAATTGAAAGGACATCTTAACAGCTGCTATGTACTCTGTGTATGCATAGAGGCTGATGTCAGTGAACATGGATAAACCAGCTCAAATTCATTTATCATTTCAAACTGTTAGTAAAGTTGCATTTTCACAGACAAAGTCAAATATGGGTATCTGGGCTCCTACATTAGGGAAATAATTTGACCAGTGCTTCTTGTTAGTGAGATTATGATTTCTGTTGGAATGTATACCATGTTGAATGGCTCTGAAAGGCAAAAGTTTGTGAGGCATCAGCAGAGGGGCAGCACAAGGCTAATGAAAACCTTGGGATCTCTACAGGATGACAAAAATTATAAAGAAAAGAGCAGAGGATTGCAAACTTGGGAAATTCAGGTCCGTGAACTTTTGCCTTTTACAAATGTCAGGCACCCTGATCATAAGATAGAAATGTAGAATATACTAGAATATAAACTTTTTGAAAAATGTATTATTTGTTTTTTTAAACTTTAAGAAAGAAAGTCTCATACTTTGAGACTCTATATTTTATACATACATGAAATTTGGGGGACAATTCAAAGTTTGTGTGTGTGTGTATGTATGTGTGTGTGTGTATATATATATATATATATATATATATATATATATACATATTGCCCAGAAAATTTAAGCTTCATGAAAGAATTTTTAAAATTTTAATCCAGCTTTGGTAGTAAGAAAATAGAAACTAATTATGACATCAATGTTTACAGAATGAGCCTGTAAAAGGAAAGGGATGAAAATATTGGCAGTAGTTTTCTGTGGATAATGAGATAATTACAGGCTGTATAGTGGTAAGAAGTGTAGGCTCTCAAGTTAAACTGATACTGCCTGAATCCTGACTCTCACACACATGTGGCAACTTAGGAAGGATACTTAATTTCTCTATACTTTCTTTCTTCATTTGTAAAAATGGAAATAAAAAATAATATCATCTGCTTCTGCTTTCATAAGCATTAAACAAATGGTAAATAGCATAGCATCTGATTGATAGAAAATGCTGAGCCATTATTGGCTATTATTTTCTTCAAAAGCTTTCAAATTTTCTGCAACAAACATGTACTATATTATCATAAAAATATATTAAAAAGCTATAACTCTTGGGGCTGGGGTTGTGGCTCAGTGGTAGCGTACTTGCCTGGCATGCATGAGGCACTGGGTTCAATTATCAGCCCCACATACAAATAAATAAAATAAAGGTCCATCAACAACTTAGAAATAAAAAAAAATTAAAAACCCTGTAACTCCAGTGAAGTTTTTATTATACCTGTATATGTATATGGATATATATCTTATTCTGTGAATATTGCAATTTAGGATTTAGCTAGTTTCAGAAGAGTACACCTGTTATTAGCCATTTATTCTGTTTTTCAACAAAAGTAATCTGGGTTCTTGACAAAGAATGTGAATACAATCTACATTTTAGTGTTCATAGTTCTTGCATTCTATTTATGATAGTTACCAGCTGTATAGGACCCTTATCCAAGTTATTTGACCTCTATAGGCAAAATTAAAATAGTAATACTGAACTTACATATTGTTTGTGGTGATCATGTTAGATACACACAAAAGGCTTTTTCACAGGGTTGGCATGTAATAGGGATTCAGTCAATATTATTTACCATGACCCCCACTTGACCTTTAGCAGGTTAAATCAAGTGGTCTGCCCTGTACTGCATTTTAGTACAGTTGTTTTTCGATATAGAAATCAAATCCAGGATATTTGGTATATCATCTTGCCGATGCTTTTATGCACATGATTCCTAGATATACTTAGGTTATGTGTCCAAAGCACAATTTTAATTAAAATATAAAACAAACATGGAACTTCTTTTAAGAAACAGCTCTAAAGTAAATTCCATAAATGGTGCAAATATGATTTGATTACCTCTGGAAACTTCTCCAAGGGACACTTACTGTTTACTGAAACAAAAACCGTGTTCAATCTAAAATTCTACTCTCTTTGCAATATAATCAGCTTAAAGATGCAAGTCATGGAGATCTTTCACATCCACACTTCCAAAAAGATAACATACCAACATGTGAGGTGTGCATGGGCTGACTATTCTTTTGATAGTGATTTATTTTGGCCTGAACACTAGAGTACTGCCACCATCATGGTATAATTAACATTGCAGGTATATCCTGTGAAGAATCTCAAAACATACTAATTTGTGATAACTATAAATTGTGAAAATGCAGCCTTTGATGATATTATATAATGTATTGATATTTATAATGATGAGAAAAACTTCTTTCATCAATTCTCAATTATTTCTATTTTGTGCATAACATTGACATCAAGTTGCTAGTGATCAGTGTTTCAATTGCATCTGGCATTTTGTAAATAGGCACATCTCCAAAACCATAATGTTAAGTATCAATTGTAAAAACCAGAAGTTTATATTATTTAAAATGTACTAGCACAGAATAAAGTCCCTGTTGGCTAGGCTCAAAAGAATGTAACATGGGAAATGCAATACCATAGAATACCAGGCAAATCTACTCCTACAACGTAAGTAGGGGATGTAGTCAGCAGTAGTTGCTTTTTTATATGTATTTTTTTGTTGTAGGTGGACACAATACCTTTATTTTATTTTTATGTGGTACTGAGGATTGAGTCCAGTGCCTCATGCATGCCAGGCAAGTGCTCTACTACTGAGCCATAGCCCCAGTAGTTGCTTTTTGTGAAATAAAATCAATACACTGGATAATGCTAACACCTCCCTTGTATCACTCCTATTCCAAAAGATAAAGACCCATTTTATTTCTGGAGTAGATACCTTAAGATTTCTACTAATGAACATTAGCAGCAGTGCTGCAATAAATTGAGCTATTCAAATTATCAGTCTTTTTCCCCTCTAAATATAAACCTCTGCCCTGTATGATTATGTATTGATTAAGGGCAGTGATCTTTGATGTCAGAGAGACCTTGGTTTGAACCTGGTTTTTATCAATTTCATATGACATTAATACATTATTTAATCTCAGTCTAAATTTTCTCACCTGTTAAATGCTAATAATATCTAAGTTTGTTATAAGGATTGAGTTTACATTTTCCTCTCAAACTCACTCATATACTTATTCCAATATTTTACATTTGGAGTTCAATTAAACAGATATTATTAATATTATCCTACTAACCTCCATATTACCTTCTTAGCAAACTTCAACCCAGTCAACCAGGCCCTCCTGTATCATTTTTCTCTCTTCAATTCGGAGACACTGTATTCTCCTGCCTAACAAGTACCCTGATACTTCTCTGGCTCCTTTCAAAACCCACCTTCTTTGCACAATTTTGAGTCTTGATGTGTGTGGTTGAGGACTCAGTCTTAGAATTCTTTTCTTTCATTCTTTTCAGCCACATTAGGAGAGCTCAATCTTAGGATCCTTCTATTATTTTTTTTTCTCTCTCCTTCCCTGACTTCTTTTCTCTGTTTTAATGGTTTTAGAGGTAATTAAATTATAACATCATTGCTTTAAATGCCATTAATATGTTTATGGTTTCAAAATTTCTGTTTAAACCCTAGACCTATACTCATATATTTGTGTGTGACAGATTCCTTGATGTTACCACTTAGATATGTCATAGATAACCAAAAGTAAATTTGTCAATATGAATTACTGATTTTCAACTAAAATCAATATCAAAACATCTGTTGTTCACTCAGCTATCCTCAACTTAATAAATGAACCACAATAAACCCAATTCTTCAAACTGAAGGCCTAAATTTCATCATTGATCATTTGTTTTCCTTTATTCTCTACATGAAATGCATCATCAGCTTCTGTGGCTTTGTTTTCAAAGCAAATTCCCAGTTTGCTTCTATATTCAAGAGTTCCATAGTGATTCAATTTGATGTCTACTATCACCCTAATTCAAAGGCCTTCTAATACGTCTCCCTGATTCCATTGTGAACCTTACTCATGGTAGATGGAAATTTTTAAACTTCAAATAAGATCATATCACCTGCTTAAAAAACTTCAATGAGACTTCAGTTGTTTTAGAGTAAAATCTATTCCTTATGTTGGCCTGGAGGTTTCTGAATGAACAAGTTCCTGGCCATCTCTCTATTCTTACTTAATGTAATCTTCCTTTTCTCTAATTGAGCTTTAACCAAAGAAGCCTCCATCGGTGTTCTATTGTCAGAAAGTCATTTCCAAACCATGCCTGAAATGTCTTGACCCCAGATCCTTATATAGATGACTCCTTTTCATATCAGTCCAAAGAACTTTTTCTAACTTTTGAGTGATGAATATAACTATTTCATCACCCTGTTTATGTCCTTTAGAGTACCTAATGTAATAAGTAGTAGCCTTGTTTATATTTTTATCATCTGTTTCCTCAAGGAAATATATAAAATAAATATAAACTCCAAGGAATGACATTGTTTCATTTCTTCATTGCAGTATCTATGGAGTTCTAGGATACTTTTGTGTTTTAGAAATGTTCAATGTGCATTTGTAGAAAGACGGAAAATTAGATTAAAGAACACTTAGAACAATGGTCATGCTCAATAAATGGCAATTATAATTATTATTAAATGAAGATGAAGTTGGAGAAGGGTAAAAGAAGAAGAGAAAGTGAAAAGAAAACATAATAAAACACAGTAAATGAAATAAAATAATATAAAAGGGAAAAATAGAAGGAGGAGGATTACAAAGAGGGCAAGAACTTTCTTATTATGTAAAATTACACTTTTAGGTCTGGTGATAAGGATATAGTACACAGAATTATTAAAGGACTATTTCCATTAAGCTATGGAAAATTATAAGGGGATAAATTTTAAAGTGACAAATAACAATAGATAGCCCTTTCATTGGATGGGATGTTTTGATATAATAGTAGCATCATTTCTCATGGAGAAGGGGCACTGAGGATTAAACTCAGGAGCACTTAACTACTGAGCAACATCCCCAGCCCATTTTTATATCTTAATTAAAGACAGGGTCTCACTGAGTTACTTAGGACCTCACTAAATTGCTGGGACTGGCTTTAAACTTGTGATCCTCCTGCCTTTGCCTCCCATGCCACTGTGATTACAGATGCGCCCCACACCCATTATTTCTTATATTTTTAACAGGGTACTAATATCATCTACCTAATATTACATAATCAGGAAGCTTCCTTGTAAAAGTTCTGCTATCTCCACATCAACTTTTTTCTTCCCTGGAGAAAATAGCATATCTCTTTTTGACAAGTGAATAGCAAGAATTAGATGAAATAATAATTTTCTCTTAAAAGATTTCCACTCCCCGCACCCAAATATCATAGAATCCTCTAATTGAAGTATTTTTGTGAAACTACTGCTCTAGGATTCTAAAAATTATGGGTCATTTTCTATTCAAATGATTTCTGATTCAAGCATGTAAATCTCAAAATGTAAACTTCTAAGCAGGAACACTCCTGCATATGCGTTTATGTGCATTTTACATAGTAGGCTTTAATGGAACCATAGTTTATATATTGCTCTGCAAATAGTTTGAAACTGTTACGCTTTTTGTTGTGCTGACATGTTGACAAGAGTTCTCTCTTCTAATGTTTTATACTTCTTTTATTTTGAAAACTAATTCTGTAGACTTTTTATGACGTGCATTTCCTTTTATAATCAGGAATACTAAATCTGGTTTAATAACATGGAGCCACCATTAAATGACTTTAACATGAACTCTGCATCAAAGTTAATTTCAACCATTCTATCTTCTCCCATTCTTTCCTTTCTTCCTTCATATATTCAGACACAAACACCCACTATATAGAGATATCAACTTCTGAACAATCCCTTATAGTGTTGAAGAAAAGATCACATTCTAAACTATTAAAAGGAGTATCCTCATTTGACTATCTTAATGTCTCTGAAAGTAACTGATGATGCTGATGAGGTATAGCTGAAAAAAATAACATTTTCATCACTTATCTTAATTCATTTCCATGAAAGTGTGTGGGAGATCTTATTATTCTATATGTTAACACCTCAGGGAGTAGTCATGGCTATATAATTTTTGTTCCACGATAAAATTAAAGCCACTTAGTTTATGAATCCTATTATGCAGATTGCCTAACATCAAACTCTTTGATATGCCAGAAATGATCATTTTAAATATCCTTTGACCTCACTTTCCATGGTGGACTCACTATTCAACCATTTGTTAAAGGTACTGAGAGTGAAATACGTTTTTTTCTGTTATCCCATTTTTTTTTGTAATGAAATTTCATACTCTATATCTTTAATAAGTGGCAATTTAACTAATTTAGTCCTTAAAGGCATATCAGTAGCATACCATTCTGTATTAAATCTACTTGGAATTATACCAGCGAACAACTATAAGGATCTAAAGAAAATTATACACTAACCCAAACTCAAGGACAATAAAAATAAAGACATTTAAGCACAGTTTCCCTTGCTAAACACAACAGACTTAGAAATACAAACTCGAAGAAAACATTATCTCCTTACTCCTACCGTTTTTCATTTTCATGGACTTTTGGTCTTTATGGTTCTAAATTGCTAGACCAATAAGATAGTAGATATCCAGTCTCTTTGGAAATGAATCCCATCAGGGAGCCATCAAATTTTGCAGACCTCAGAACTTTAATCATTTTACCTCCAACTCTTCTTCAGAAGATTTTAAGCAGCATGAATTTAGTAAGAGTGTTACACCTGCTAGCCATAAAATGAGCAATGCAAAAGATTACATGTTAACTTCAGAGTAGGAATTAAAGTATTGTGCACAATGTGTTTCTTGAATGTAACACTTCCAATTGGAGATTATCATACAGTTAGTGAATCTTAGAGGCATGTTTCATTTTCATTTGTGTAAAGTCAAATTTCCCAAAATATTTTCTTGTGAATCATTTGTTCTGAGAGATGCTTTGCAGGATAAAACTATGTGAACCTATGAAATTCTACTTTTGGGGTATCCTGCACTGGACATTATTTCTAGAAGATTCACAATATTCTTAATATATTAAAGACAAAGCCATGAATAAGAAAAATACAATGTTTATCCTCTCAGATCTTAGATATGTTTGCCTAACCTAAAATTCATCCCACGTACACAATGTGATTCTTGTTTATTTTTTCTGAAGGACTTTAGAAAATGTTGATTTAAAAAACTTCTTTTCTAAACTGAAATAGGACATCATTGTTCATTTCAAACACATAGTCCTTTCCCCATATCTCAGTTAATTTATTTTTCAGGTTTTTTTGTCTGAAGTTCACTGATGGTATAAATATACTAGTTCCCTTCAATACTGACCACTTATATATAAAGCAATAAAATACAAAGAGATATTACAACTATCAACAGCTCCCTTCATCTTCCAAGTTTAGCAATAAATAGTCAAGGCCTCTGTTATTCTGAAAGTCCTTCTTTTGATCCTATTTTGACCCTCAAAGCAACGTTACATCTCCCACTTTCCTTTTATTGCCACAGTGGCAAATGACTGATGGTTTCATTAATTCTACCTCATATAGTCCTCTTGTATCTACTTAAATATAGCATATATTCTCACACCTCTGCCTTTTCTTCTTTTGATTTTTTTTCCAAAATAAATCACATTTTCCCATTTTTTTCATCTATTGAAATGACACAATATTGATCTTCATAATTTTCTTCTTAAAACATATTAATTATAGAGTGGTGAGTTTTGCCATGGCATGTTCATACATGCATATAAATTGATCAACCAGGCACGATGGCCTAGGCCTGTAATCCGAGTGGCTCAGGAGGCTGAGACAGGAGGATCATGAGTTCAAAGCCAGCTTCAGCAAAAGTGAAGCACTAAGCAACTCAGTGACACCCTGTCTTTAAATAACATACAAAATAGGGCTGGGGATGTGGTCAAGTGCCCCTGAGTTCAATCCCTGGGACCAAAAACTCCCTAATACCTCCCCTTACCTTTTCCTTCCTCCTATTTAGCTTCTTTATCCTTATTTTCATAATGAATCCCTCATTAACTTGCATTTCAGAGATTACTGTGTGTACCTTTAGTCCTGCTTAAAAACTCTATTTAATTTTATCATTTTCCCCTTTTATTCATTTATTTATTTATTTTTAATTTTTAGACAGGTTCTAAGTTGCATAGGGTCTCACTAAATCGTTAAGGCTGGCTTTGAACTTGGCAATCCTCCTGTCTCAGCCTCCTGAGCAGCTGGGATTACAGGCATGGGACACCGCAACCGACTTAATTTTATCTTTTATTAACATTTTTTCTATGTTTACTAACAGTAAAACCCTTGAAAGCAGAAGGTCATGAATCATTTTTCATATTATATAAAACAGGGTCTAACAAAACCTATGCATTAAATATGCACTTGCTGATTGAGTAAATGTCAATAAATTGAATTTTGAAGACAGTTCCATTTATTCTCATAAAGAAAGAGACGCTCACACTCTAGGTTTTTTAATTATAAAATCTGAATTTACTCTAAACTTGTATTTATTTTTCTTTAGGTTGTATGATTTCATTTCTTTAGATGGTTGATATCCATAAATTTGTGATTTTATTGCACCGGAAGAATATATTTCCCTTCTAAATGTTTCATTAATGGTCTTTCACTTGTATTGTATTTTTAATTATATAGCTTCAGATTCTTCTTGTCTATGCTTTTTGGATAGCTGTGCTGCCTGTACCATTACATTAAGTGAAGACTGGCATGGCACTTGTACAAGGTGTAGGGTATTAATGCAAAAAAGGAAATTTTCGCCCATAATGATTAACATTTAAAACCTCATTCTCTTAATCTGTTTCTCTTCTTCTCTTTCTATAGCTCATAATACTGCAAAGTTAAAATGTACTATCCAAAGGTAAAAAAAATATATAAATATCATAAAATACAAGTTAAAATACTGTGTTAAAGACTAAACACTATTTTCTTTGTTTTCTCAAAAGAACTAACAATGAGAACACCAAGAACAACAGGGAACAGCAGGGCCAAAGAAGTGCTGACAGTAATGACAGCAAAGAACACAATATTTAGGGAATGGTATTAATGATCTCAGATATTTATGAGTTTGACAGTGAATAGAAATGTTCAATGCAATATTCCTAAAGGGGTAAAAAATGTAAGGCCAACATTTTTCTGGATCATTGTTTTCTTTCTTCATCTGTGTCATGAATGATAGTCAATTAGAAATATAAACCAAAAGAAAACACGATCATTCCCTCAACTCAATTCTGAAATGAATCCATTTATAAAGTTACCTGCAATCTGTATACGGGGTAAAAATGGGAGTTCATAACCCACTTGAATCAAAGTGTGAGATATGATATATCAAGAACTATGTAATTTTTTGAACAACCAACAATAAAAAATTTAAAAAAATAAATAAATAAAGTTACCTGCAAAATGTAAAAATCAAATTTTGAATATATACACATCCACCAACAGACTAGTGAAAATGAAACTACATATTTTTACACTTATCAGATATCAAAGTGATGTAAAACCAGAATAATTCTTAGAAAGATATTTAACATTCTTTCACATTAATTCTATTCTAATGTAAGTTTCCCAGAGAAATATTTCAGGTTCCATGAATGATAAGCTCATTGACCCTTCAAACTCTGTCCAAAATCCCCAGGCAACCCAAATACATCATAGTTCCCAACTCCAGGATAGAAAGATTAAAATAAAATACAAATCAAACAAAAACAACTACAAAACTCTTCAAGATTCTTTTGAGAAGAAATAAGCATGTCTCCCAAGATGACAATGTGTCCCGGTCTCTATACAAACACTGATCCCCAAACACCAACATGCTGAAGACCTGAGAAGGAGCCCAGGCAACAAAATAAAATCTCTCATATCCCTGTGGGTCACAGAACATAAATAACATCAACACAGAGCTAATAAGTGGACTCATATTACCCTTTGCTATGGCTTTCAGGAAACCTTTCATCAAATTTATTGCCAGAGCTGCTGCACATTATTGTGTTCTTTATTAGGCATTCTTCTCCCTGAAGATTAATTCAGGGCTTTATGAAGCTGCATGTTCCAGAGTAATAGATGATTGCAAGTAAGTTAAGGGGTGTCACATTCACATCACTATAGACACACAGAATTGTGGTCAAATACCTGATGACATTTTTGACATAGTACATTGTCTTAAACTCACCATGGCAACTCTCTCTTTGGGACATTGCCAAAATGGGAATTTTTAAAGGACATTCAGATTTGAGAAAGACAGATAATGCAGATGGATAGCTGTAATATGTTCTCTCAACTACATATATAAGATGGCAGTAAAAGCTTAAGGAAGTTGAAATATTCTGCCATATCACAGGGTCTTGATTCTTTTTTTTTTTAATTTTCTATTGTGGGTTGTTCAAAACATTACAAATTTCCTGACATATCATATTCCACACTTTGATTCAAGTGGGTTATGAACTCCCACCTTCACCCCATACACAGATTGCAGAATCACATCAGTTACACATCCATTGACTTACATATTGCCATACTAGTGTCTGTTGTGCTCCGCTGCCTTTCCCATCCTCCACCCTCCCCCCTCCCCACCTCTCCCCTCCCCTCCCTTCCTCTCTCTCTACCCCCTCCACTGTATAACCCTGAGGGTCTCCTTCCATTACCATGCAATTTCCCTTCTCTCTCCCTTTCCCTCCCACCTCTCATCCCTGTTAAATGTTAATCTTCTTCTCCTGCTCTTCGTCCCTACTCTGATCTTAGTTACTCTCCTTATATCAAAGAAGACATTTGGCATTTGTTTTTTAGGGATTGGCTAGCTTCACTTAGCATAATCTGCTCTAATGCCATCCATTTCCCTGTAAATTCTATGATTTTGTCATTTTTTAATGCAGAGTAATACTCCATTGTGTATAAATGCCACATTTTTTTTTATCCATTCGTCTATTGAAGGGCATCTAGGTTGGTTCCACAGTCTTGCTATTGTGAACTGTGCTGCTATGAACATCGATGTAGCAGTGTCCCTGTAGCATGCTCTTTTTAGGTCTTTAGGGAATAGACCGAGAAGGGGAATAGCTGGGTCAAATGGTGGCTCCATTCCCAGCTTTCCAAGAAATCTCCATACTGCTTTCCAAATTGGCTGCACCAATCTGCAGTCCCACCAGCAATGTACAAGTGTACCCTTTTCCCCACATCCTCGCCAGCACTTGTTGTTGTTTGACTTCATAATGGCTGCCAATCTTACTGGAGTGAGATGGTATCTTAGGGTGGTTTTGATTTGCATTTCTCTGACTGCTAGAGATGGTGAGCATTTTTTCATGTACTTGTTGATTGATTGTATGTCCTCCTCTGAGAAGTGTCTGTTCAGGTCTTTGGCCCATTTATTGATTGGGTTATTTGTTCTCTTATTGTCTAATTTTTTGAGTTCTTTGTATACTCTGGATATTAGGGCTCTATCTGAAGTGTGAGGAGTAAAGATTTGTTCCCAGGGTGTAGGCTCCCTATTTACCTCTCTTATTGTTTCTTTTGCTGAGAAAAAACTTTTTAGTTTGAGTAAGTCCCATTTGTTGATTCTAGTTATTAACTTTTGTGCTATGGGTGTCCTATTGAGGAATTTGGAGCCCGACCCCACCGACTGTAGATCATAGCCAACTTTTTCTTCTATCAGACGGCGCGTCTCTGATTTGATATCAAGCTCCTTGATCCATTTTGAATTCAGTTTTGTGCATGGCGAGAGAAAGGGATTCAGTTTCATTTTGTTGCATATGGATTTCCAGTTTTCCCAGCACCATTTGTTGAAGATGCTATCCTTCCTCCATTGCATGCTTTTAGCCCCTTTATCAAATATAAGATAGTTGTAGTTTTGTGGATTGGTTTCTGTGTCCTCTATTCTGTACCATTGGTCCACCCGCCTGTTTTGGTACCAGTACCATGCTGTTTTTGTTACTATTGCTCTGTAGTATAGTTTGAAGTCTGGTATCGCTATACCGCCTGATTCACACTTCCTGCTTAGCATTGTTTTTGCTATTCTGGGTCTTTTATTTTTCCATATGAATTTCATGATTTCTTTCTCTATTTCTACAAGAAATGCCGTTGGGATTTTGATTGGCACTGCATTAAACCTATAGAGAACTTTTGGTAATATCGCCATTTTGATGATGTTAGTTCTGCCTATCCATGAACAGGGTATATTTTTCCATCTTCTAAGATCTTCTTCTTTTTTTTTTTTTAAGAGTACTTGACTTTATTCTTATTTTTAAAATGTTATATACTTCTCTTTTTTTTTTTTTTTTTTTTTTTTTTTTTTTTATTTTTTTTTTTTTTTTTTTTTTTTTTTTAATTTTTTTTTATTGGTTGTTCAAAACATTATAAAGCTCTTCACATATCATATTTCATACATTAGATTCAAGTTGGTTATGAACTCCCAATTTTACCCCAAATACAGATTGCAGAATCACATCGGTTACACATCCACATTTTTACATAATGCCCTATTAGTAACTGTTGTATTCTGCTACCTTTCCTATCCTCTACCATCCCCCCTCCCTCCCCTCCCATCTTCTCTCTCTACCCCATCCACTGTAATTCATATCTCTCCTTGTTTATTTTCCCATTCCCCTCACAACCTCTTATATGTAATTTTGTATAACAATGAGGGTCTCCCTCCATTACCATGCAATTTCCCTTTTCTCTCCCTTTCCATCCCACCTCATGTATCTGTTTAATGTTAATCTTTTCTTCCTGCTCTTCCTCCCTGCTCTGTTCTTAGTTGCTCTCCTTATCTTCTATTTCTCTCTTTAGGGTTCTGTAGTTTTCATTGTATAAGTCTTTCACCTCTTCTGTTAGGTTGATTCCCAAGTATTTTATTTTTTGGGGGGATATTGTGAATGGAGTGGTTGTCTTCATTTCCATTTCAGAGGATTTTTCGCTGATATACAGGAATGCCTTTGATTTATGCGTGTTGATTTTATATCTTGCCACTTTGCTGAATTCATTTATTAGCTCTAATAATTTCTTTGTAGAGCCTTTTGGGTCTGCTAGGTATAGAATCATATCATCTGCAAATAGTGATAATTTAAGTTCTTCTTTTACTATTTTTATGCCTTTAATTTCTTTCGTCTGTCTAATTGCTCTGGCCAGTGTTTCGAGAACTATGTTGAACAGAAGTGGAGAGAGAGGGCATCCCTGTCTCGTTCCAGATTTTAGAGGGAATGCCTTCAGTTTTTCTCCATTCAGAATGATGCTAGCCTGAGGCTTAGCATAGATTGCTTTTACAATATTGAGGTATGTTCCTGTTATCCCTAGGTTTTCTAGAGTTTTGAACATAAAGGGATGCTGTACTTTGTCGAATGCTTTTTCCGCATCTATCGAGATGATCATATGGTTCTTATTTTTAAGTCTATTGATGTGGTGAATAACATTTATTGATTTCCGTATATTGAACCAGCCTTGCATCCCAGGGATGAATCCTACTTGATCATGGTGTACAATTTTTGTGATATGTTTTTGTATCTGATTCGCCAGAATTTTATTGAGGATTTTTGCATCTAGGTTCATTAGAGATATTGGTCTATAGTTTTCTTTCTTTGAAGTGTCTTTGTCTGGTTTAGGTATCAGGGTGATGTTGGCCTTATAGAATGAATTTGGAAGTTCTCCCTCCTTTTCTATTTCCTGAAGTAGCTTGAAAAGTATTGGTATTAGTTCTTCTTTAAAGGTTTTGTAAAATTCTGCTGTATACCCATCCGGACCTGGGCTTTTCTTAGTTGGTAGTCTTTTGATGGTTTCTTCTATTTCCTCAATTGATATTGGTCTGTTCAGGTTTTCTATATCCTCCTGACTCAATCTGGGCAGATCATATGACTTAAGAAATTTATCGATGCCTTCACTATCTTCTAATTTATTGGAGTATAAGGATTCAAAATAATTTTTGATTATCTTCTGTATTTCTGAAGTGTCTGTTGTGATATTGCCTTTTTCATCCCGTATGCTAGTAATTTGAGTTCTCTCTCTTCTTCTCTTCGCTAGCATGGCTAAGGGTCTGTGGATTTTGTTTATTTTTTCAAAGAACCAACTTTTAGTTTTGTCAATTTTTTCAATTGTTTCTTTTGTTTCGATTTCATTAATTTCAGCTCTGATTTTAATTATTTCTTGCCTTCTACTTCTTTTGCTGTTGTTTTGCTCTTCTTTTTCAAGGATTTTGAGATGAAGTATGAGATCATTTATTTGTTGTTTTTTTCTTTTTTTTAAGGAATGAACTCCAAGCAATGAATTTTCCTCTTAGAACTGCTTTCAATGTGTCCCATAGATTCCGATATGTTGTGTCTGTGTTTTCATTAATCTCTAAGAATTTTTTAATTTCCTCCTTGATGTCTTCTATAACTCATTGATCATTCAGTAACCTATTGTTCATTCTCCAAGTGATGTATGCTTTTTCCTTCCTTCTTTTATCGTTGATTTTCAGTTTCATTCCATTATGATCAGATAAGATGCATGGTATTATCTCTACTCCTTTATATTGTCTAAGAGTTGCCCTGTGACATAATATATGATCTATTTTTGAGAAGGATCCATGTGCTGCTGAGAAAAAAGTGTAAATGCTTGATGTTGGGTGGTATACTCTATATATGTCAATTAGGTCTAGGTTATTAATAGTGTTATTGAGTTCTATAGTTTCCTTATTCAACTTTTGTTTGGAAGATCTGTTCAGTGGCGAGAGAGGTGTGTTGAAGTCTCCCATGACTATGGTATGGTGGTCTATTAGACTCTTGAACTTGAGAAGAGTTTGTTTGACGAACATAGCTGCACCATTGTTTGGGGCATAAATATTTATGATTGTTACGTCTTGTTGGTGTATGGTTCCCTTAAGCAGTATGTAGTTTCCCTCTTTATCCCTTTTGATTAACTTTGGCTTGAAATCTATTTTATTTGATATGAGTATGGACACTCCTGCTTGTTTCCTAAGTCCATATGAGTGATATGATTTTTCCCAACCTTTCACCTTCAGCCTATGTATGTCTTTTCCTATCAAATGTGTCTCCTACAGGCAGCATATTGTTGGGTCTTGTTTTGTGATCCATTCTACTAGCCTGTGTCTCTTAATTGGTGAGTTTAAGCCATTAACATTTAGGGTTATTATTGAGATATGGGTTGTTCTTTCAGCCATATTTGTTTATTTCTGTTACTAAACATGGTTTGTTTTCCTCTTTGATTATTTTCCCCCCCTTTACTGTCCTACCTCCCACTGTTGGTTTTCATTGTTATTTTCCATTTCCTATTCCTGTAATGCTTTGGCGAGGATGTTTTGAAGAGATGGTTTTCTAGCTGCAAATTCTTTTAACTTTTGTTTATCGTGGAAGGTTTTAATTTCATCTTCCATCCTGAAGCTTAATTTCGCTGGATACACAATTCTTGGTTGGAACCCATTTTCTTTCAGTGTTTGAAATATGTTATTCCAGGATCTTCTAGCTTTAAGAGTCTGTGTTGAAAAATCAGCTGTTATCCTGATTGGCTTACCCCTAAATGTAATCTGCTTCCTTTCTCTTGTAGCTTTTAAAATTCTCTCCTTATTCTATATGTTGGGCATCTTCATTATAATGTGTCTAGGTGTGGATCTCTTATGATTTTGCACATTCAGCGTCCTGTAGGCTTCTAGGTTTTGGGATTCTGTCTCATTCTTCAAGTCTGGGAAGTTTTCTCGTATTATTTCATTGAATAGACTGCTCATTCCTTTGGTTTGGAGCTCTGTACCTTCCTGTATCCCAATGACTCTTAAGTTTGGTCTCTTAATGTTATCCCATATTTCTTGGATATTCTGCTCATGGTTTCTTAACAGTCTTGCTGAGCTGTCTATGTTCTTTTCCAGTTGAAATACTTTGTCTTCATTGTCTGATGTTCTATCTTCTAAGTGTTCTACTCTGCTGGTAGTATTCTCCATTGAGTTTTTAAGTTGGTTTATTGCTTCCTGCATTTCTAGGATTTCTGTTTGTTTGTTTTTTATAACCTCTATCTCCCTGTATAGTTGATCCTTTGCTTCCTGGATTTGTTTGTGTAATTCATTGTCGAAGTGATCTTTCATTGTCTGATTTTGCTGTTTAATGTCTTCCTTGATACTCCAGATCATCTGAAGCATGTATATCCTGAATTCTTTATCTGACATTCCATCTGCTGCAGCTGTTACCTCTTCTAAGGTTGCGTTGACCTGCATTGCTTGTGGTCCTTTCTTTCCTTGTCTTTTCATACTGCTTGAGTATCTTTCCTGCAGGCGCGGGCGGCGGCTCTGCTCTCTCCTTATTCCAATTGGGATGTCGTGGCTACCACGCCGGCAGGTCACTGGGCCTGTTCTGGGCGCTGGCGGCGGCTCTGTTCTTCCCCTACTCCAATTGGGGTGACGAGTGTACCACGCCGGCAGGCCACCGGGCCTGATCCGCCGGTCGGTTGCAGGTTTGCCTACCCTGCAGGCGCGGGCGGCGGCTCTACTCTGCCCCTACTCCAAATGGGGTGACGTGTCTGTCGTACCGGCAGGCCACTGGGCCTGTCCCGCTGGTCGGTCGCAGATCTGCCCACCTTTCGGGCATGGGTGGAGGCTCTGCTCTGCCCCTACTCCAATTGGGGTGTCGTGACTACCCCGCCTACAGGACGCTGGGCCTGTTACTGGCATGGGCGGCGACTCTGCTCTGCCCCTACTCCAATTAGGGTGGTGTGTGTACCACGCCGGCAGGCTCCTGGGCCTGATCCGCCGGTCTGTTGCAGGTCTGCCTACCTTGGAGGCGTGGGCGGCGGATCTGCCCTGCCCCTCCTACCACGCCTGCGGACCCCTGGGCCTGATCTGCAGGTTGGTCACAGGTCTGCTCACCCTGCGGGCACGGGTGGTGGTTCCGCTCCGCCCCCCACTCCAATTGGGGTCACGTAACCACCACACCGGCAGGGCCTGATCCGGGCGTGGGAGAAGGATTTGCTCTGCCCCTACTCCAGTTGGGGTGACGTGTGTACCACACTGGCAGGCCACTGGGCCTGACCCGCCAGGCTGTCACAGGTCTGTTTACCTTGCAAGCGCGAATGGCAGCTCTGCCCTGCCCCTCCTACCATGCCCATGTACTACTGGGTCGCGGGTCTGCCCACCTTGCGGGTGCGGGTGGCGGCTCTGCTCCGCCCCCTCTCCAATTGGGGTCACGCCTTCACCACGCTGGCGAACCGCTGGGCCTGCTCTGGGCGCTGGCGGCAGCCCGGCTCCTCCCCTCTGGCTCGACGACAAATTGAGGAGACTCGGGTGTCTCTGCCTCACCCCCGCTACCAGGAGACCAACTGTTTATGTCGCCGCTGGTATTGATGAAGTTCTCTCCTCCGCCGCTTTCTGATGACATCAGATCTCTGCCATGTTGGTATCCTATGCGAATGGCAGCATTTCGTTCCCCTTGCCGGGCAACCAAAGCAACGGGTGAGTCCTGACCGGCCCTCAGCAGGACCCGGACCGAGAAGCAGTTTCCGCGGGCTCCTAGTCCCGGGCCAGGGAAGTTCCGGGAGCCGGAACTTGGCCGCTCTGTGCTCGGTGTAAGCTCCTATAAGGGTAGGCTCCAAGAAGCAGTCCCCGCGGGCTCAGTTCCGGGAGCCGGAATTCGGCCGCTTAGTGCTTGGTGTATGCTCTGATAGGAGCAGGGTCCAAGAAGCAGCCTCCGCAGGCTCCCCAGCCCTGGGCCAGGGCGGTTCCGGGACGGTTCCGGGAGCCGGAACTCGGCCGCCCCGCGCTCGGTGTTCGCTCCGATAAGATCAGGTTCTAAGAAGCACCCAGGCACTGAACCCTAGCAATCTGTCTGCAAGCCGCAGGCGAATGGCAGCCTGAAATTACCTGTTCTATGGCTGAATGAGCTGCGGTCAGTCGAAAACAGGGATGGTGACGTCAGCTTTCCAACATGGTGGCTGCTGGCCTCCTCTGTGGTCTGACCGGTGTGGAGAACCGAGATGGACTGCTTCCTTCCCCCGTCTCGAACCCAGAATTCAGCCCTGAGTACGGTGCTTGCACGGCTGGCAGAAACTGCAGCGCTGTATCCCTGCGTCGCTATCTCCTCGTTTCCCAGCGTGCGCTGCAGACTCTAGCCGCGGGGCGATTTGCTGAATAAGCAGTGTTACCCTCCGTGCGACAAACCTCTCGCGTTTGAGTCCCCGTAGCCGATCCTCGTGCGATGGAAATCCTTCCTCCAGGTTCCGGAGCACCCCACTATTGCTGGAAATTCCTAACAAGATATCCTTTAGCCGTCCTGACTTGTCATACTCCCACACAGTGAAGCAGCACACGGGGGCAATGCACTCCCCTCGCCGCCATCTTCCTTCTCCCCCCACTTCTGTTTTTGACCAGTGGGACCAGGGTCTTGATTCTTATCTGCTTTTTGTTGTATGTGCACCCCCCCAAATGGATGGAATTGGAAAGAAAAAAAACACCAACCAAATGTTTTTACATGTGTCATATACTAACTTCTATGAGGATGAATTAACACTAGTTTAAGTTGCACTTATGAAGCCAACGTTGAATTTATAATAGCATGTTGACGTAAATGAGATTTTTGTCTACATGACTTCTAATCTTATCTACACTTTCATTCATCCATTCAGTAACCATTGAGTACTTACTATCTTTTACCTACTCTTCAGAAAAACAAACAGCATTTTCAAGTGAAAAAAAAAAAACAACAAAGCTGAGTTGATATTTTAGGTTCTATGTAAAGGACACATTAAATTTAGATTAAATTTACAATTTACATATTATTTGCTTTGCAGACAGATCTGTGTCTAAATCACAAAAAGCAATGTTGGCTAGATACTCTGTAAAATCTATTTACATATTCAATATAGAGAGTCCATCTGTATCATTTACACCTCAAAGTGGACTTTTGATTATGCTGTTTGATCAAATATGTTGAAAATTCAAGTTTCCTCTTTATTGTTTTGAATAATGCCTTCTGTATTTCAGTTTAATGTCAAAATTATGTTCATATATATATATATATATATATATATATATATATATATATTACTGATATGAATAACTATAGAAAACACTTTTTACCTCCAGTGCCAGTAATATTTAGTCAGTTTTTTTTCTGTGACCAAAAGACCTGACAAAAACAATTAGAGGAGCAAAGATTATTTGAGGCACATGGTTTCAGAGATCTCAGTATATAGATGGCCAACTCCACTGCTTTGGGCCTTAGGTGAGGGAGGACATCATGGTGGAAGCATGTGGCAGAACAAAGCAGCTCAGAGCATAGTCACCAGGGAGCAGAGAGAAAGAGAGTTCCACTTACAAGGGGCAAAATATAAACTCCCAAAGCATCCTCCCAGTGACCTACTTATTCTAGCCACACCCTATCTGCCTACAATTACAACAGTATTAATCCATACCAGTGGATTAATATCCTGATTAGTTTAAGGCTCTCATAATCCAATGATTTCACTCCTGAACTTTCCTGCACTGTCTCACACATGAGCTTTTGGGAGAAAACTCATATCTAGACCATAATAAATATTGCATTAAAGGAATTGTTTGACAAAAGCAACATGTACTTCTATAAGCATTTAATATGTGCTGGACGTTATTCTAAGTGATTTACATGTATTAATCAATGTCTTTATGAGTTAGGTACTATTATGCTCACTTTATAGATGATGAAACCTGAGATATGAGTTCACACAACTAGTAAAAGGTATAGGCAGGATTATAAATGAGGCAGAAGTTTAAGTATTAGTATCCATGTTATACTACTTGAAGAGAGAAATGAAGGTGGGGGAGAGATCCTATATTGTAACTTGATGATTTTGAATTATAAAACTCACAAATCTCCTGAATTACTTATAATCATGATTGACTTATATACTATTTGAGTGCTATGTACAATTAAAAGGCCCTCATTTGGAATGAAAACAAAAATCATATTTTCTCATTATCCAAACAAGAGATTGCTTTATGATTATCAGTAGTGTAAGGAATATAATTTTATGTTATCATTCTTAACTAGATGCATATAGTTAATTTCTCTATAATTCAAAAATTCAATGATTCATTTAGCTACAATTAGAAAAAATTGTACCTGTAAGTGAAAATTATGGCCACATTATATGTTATAAAAATGGGAATTAAGGGAAACAGAAATGAATTGCCATTAATTAGTCTGAACAAAATACTCATTTTTCAAATTTGGTTTTATAGATTTTGGCTGACAACATAAACTGAGGTTGTGTGTATGTGCACCCTTCCCCCAAAATTGTATGGAATTGGAAAGAAAAAACACCAACCAAATATTTTTACATATGTCATATACTAACTTCTATGAGGATGAATTAACACTAGTTTAAGTTGCACTTATGAAGTCAATGATGAATTTACAATATCATGCTGACCTAAAGGAGATTTTTTTCTATATGACTTCTAATCTTATCAATTCTTTCATTCATCCATTCAGTAACCATTGAGTGTTTACTATCTTTTACCTACTCTTCAGAAAAACAAACAGCATTTTGTAACTATTTATTTTTAAAAAATTTTCTTCTGCAAGCCATTTCCCCCCACAAAAGACATTCTAATAATTCTAAAGAGATTATTCATTGCCCAACAGGAAATAAATAATAAGAATGTATTTTCATGTATTAAAAAATTCCAACTATATAAAACTAGGCTATTTTGATGTGAAAATATATTGCATCAGTATCTAAAGAGTCCAAATAAATTTGCTTTTTGAATGTCTGCTTCTAAATTTATTTATAAGCTTTCCTCACAGAATTCCTATCTCAGTGTAGAAAGTTTTCTAGGATTAAAACCTAATTAGGTTTTTGTTTGTTTGTTTGTTTTTTGTTCTCTCTCTTTTTTTGGTGCACATTGATTTTTGAGAATGTTGGGTTTCATTGTGGCATACTCATAAATGCTTATAACATTTTTTGAACAAATTCATTCCCTATATATTACCCCTCCCCCCTCTGACCTTCTTCCTGTGCATGAATAGTCTCCCTTTTACATTCATAATGCCACTTCGTTTTTTGAGTCTCTTTTTTTAACAGGTTTTCTCCAGTTTCATCCATTTCCCTGAAAATGCCATAATTTCATTTTGCTTTATGACTTAAGAAAACTCCATTGTGTATGTATCCATTCTTCTGTCAGTGGATACCTAAGCTTATCACATACATACCATGGTTTTATGAATTGTAGTGCAATAAGCCTGGGTATGCATGTATCCCCCAAAGCATGTCAATTTTAATTCTTTTGGGTACATACAAAATAGAAGTATAGCTGGACCACAGGATACTTCTATTGTATGTTTTTAAGGATCCTCCATATTGATTTCCTTAGTAACTATATTCTGATCAATAGTATAGAATAGTTTCCCTTTTTTCACATCCTTACCAGCATTTATTGTTATTTATATTCTTGATGATTGTCATTGTGATTGGTCTGAACATACACCAGTATGTTCTCTGGCATAAACAGGCAGTATTTTTTTTTCTCTTGTGCCTGAGTAGAATCAACCCTGGAGTATCAAGAACCAGTGGCAGTCCACCAGTGGCACTCCACCCTAAGGCACTCTATCCTTCACTCTGCTGGTGGCAACAGGCAGTAGCTGCACCTATTAGCAGTAGTGGTAGGTATCAGTGATGACAGTAAGTCTGGAGGGTCTTTCATCTTTGTGTGCCTATGCAATTTGGGGTGCACTGTTGGAAAGTTGTACCATGACTTTCTAAAGATAGTGTCCCAATAATGTACCATGATTTTCTGAAGATGTTTCCCTGGCATTACACACAACCTCCATAGAGTGAATCCCTAAAACATCACTTAGAATTATACATTAGGATATAGACAGTACTACTCCAGTGCCAATATGCTATGCTGATTCCAAGACTACTCTCTGTTTAGACTAACACCTTTGCATGATGTTGATATCTGAGTTAGTTGTTTATTCTTGGATCTCTACCTTTGTTGTTGTTGTTTCGTTGTTTATTCCTTTCACCACTACTCTTACATGCCCAGCTTTTCAGTGCTGTGACACTTTCTTATAATCTCTGCTCCCCTCAACAATGCCTTCAGGTTTTATTTTTTCTCTGATTCTGTTTGAAATTAACATTAAGCACCTTTCCATATTCATGCACTTCAAAGAGTCTCTGCTCTCCAATTCCTTTTTGTTTCTATCCCCTGGAGGAGCTAATGATCACTGAGTGCTTTCACTCTTCTGTCTTGGAATCCCTCTCTAATTAGTTCCTACTAAGATTCTCTTGTACAAGCTTATTAACAGAACTGGCTTGTTAGTCTGTAAATATACTAGGATACCTTTATTTTTACATTAGTATTTGTATTTAGTTAGCATTTTTTATGAATTAAAGTGGAAAAACTTCATAAACTTTCATAAAATTACTTGTGCTTTTTAGACCTAACACTATATTTACATATTCTTAGGCATCAGGTATTTCCCTAAGCCTACATCAAATAAAAAAATTGAAAACAAATAAATAAACAAAAACCTTAGAAACCCTGGAAAGTAGGGCAGATAAAGGCCTGCTTCTATTCCTGTTGATAAAAAGTTTCCCTTGTTTATAACATTATACATTTCTGAAATTTGTGAAGCAGTAAGACTTTAGAGGTTTGGATGCTGAAATGAAAACTACATCAATCAGTTGTTACACTAGTGTCTTAATTATTATGACAGAGGATTCTATTGAATCATATCCACTAATTTGAAATATTCTTTTAATAATATCTCATCAACTTTGCTCTTCAAAAAGAGCAAGAACTAATAATGGTATTTGACTTTTAGAATGAAAAAATAAAGTGCTCAACAAAAAACATTGACAAAATTGGTCAAATCTATCAGAAACTGGTATATCAAGACTCTGGAAAGTTTCAAAGAACATACAAAAAACAAAGAAAAATAATTTAAGAAAACCTAATAAATCTCAACAGGGACAAGGAAGAATATGACATATTGTCCTGGGACAGCTGCTCCTATTCCTAAGTCCTGGATAACTATCATTTTAATGCTACCTATACAAGGCAGGGCATGAGAACTTGGCAGTCTTACTACAGAAAGCTAGCTGTCTTTGCTTAGAATGGTGGAATGTGATGGACATCATTATCGAAAGCACATTTATGAAGACACGAATTGGGTAAAAACATACTTTATATACAAACAGAGATATGAAAAATAAAAAAATCATGGTATATATGTGTAATAAAAATTGTAATGGAAAAAAACTACATGTATGAAGACATGAATTGGCATAAACATACTTTATATATAAAGCTATGAAAAATTGTGCTCTATATGTGTAATAAGAATTGTAATGCATTCTGCTGTTGTGTATTTAAAAATAAAATCAATTTTAAAAACACTTTCAAAGGCATTGTCAAATTAAGTAGTGATATTGCTTACAATCAATCAGGTAAGATACTCATCACTAGCTGAACAGTAAAAATTATGCACTCAAAGAGTAATAATCAGTTCAAACTTGTACTGACAAATTTTAGTGTGTCTCTCAATCCACACAGAATATTATCAAACAGTAGAGACCTTATTTACTTTGAGAGTTTGCAAGCAAACTTTGATCAATCACTGATTTATCTTTAAATTGTACTGACTCATAGATGACTCCTCTGAAATTAGTCTTAAAAATAAAAGCAATGAAAAATCTTCAGAAATTAGAGCAGAGACACCAATCACCACACACAACATGGGGGAGAGATTCTACATAATTATTCTAAGTAAAACTCCAAACAAATAAATCAACCAAACAAATAATAATAGTAAAATATTTCATATAGAAAAATTTATATTCATAAATACTAAATTTTTATGTTTACTCTGATTTGAACATTATGCAATATATACATATATATATGATGCCTCATAAATGTACAAATCTTATTTAGTTATGAAAATTACAAGCTCTTGTAAATAAATAAATTTGAAAAGATAGCCTCTTCAACAAATGATGCTGGAAAATCTGGAAATCCATATGCAGCCAAATGAAAACAAACCACTATCACCATGCACAAAACTCAACTTTAAGTCGATTAAGGACCTAGGAATTAGACCAGACACACCCTGTGTCTAGTAGAAGAAAAAGTATACCCAAATATTCATCACATTGGGTTAAGTCCTGACTTCCTTAACCAGATGCCCTAATGCACAAGAAATAAAATAAAGAATTAATAAATGGGATGGATTCAAACTAAAAAGCCTCTTCTTAGCAAAGGAAACAATCAATAACTTGAAAAGAGAGCCCACAAAGTGGGAGAACATCTTTACTACATCCACATCAGATAGAGTACTAATTTCCAGGATATATAAAGAACTCAAAAAACTCAACACCAAAAAAACAAATAATCCAATCAATGAATGGGCTAAGGAACAGAACAGATATTTCTCAGAAGACCCTCAAAGCTAAAAGGTCCTTTAATAATATATATCAAGCACAAAAAGGAAATGGATGCCAACTGAGAATTTTATATCCAGCAAAATTAAGCTTCAGATTTAACGATGAAATAAAAACCTTACATGATAAACAAAAGTTAAAAGAATTCACAACTAGAAACCCTGCACTATAGAACATTCTTGACAAAATGTTCCAGGAGGATGAAATTTTTAAAAAGTGAAAACAAGCATAAGGGGGAACTACACTAAAGGAATCATTAATTAAAGGAGAAACTAAATCAAATTAAAAACCATAAATAAACAAAAATGTCTGGGAAATACAAATCATATCTCATAAAAAACTTTGAATGTTAATGGTCTAAAGTCATCATTCAAAGGACATAGACTGGCAGATTGGATTAAAAAGGAAGACCAAACAATATTCTCTCTCCAAGAGACTCACCTCATAGGCAAAGACATCCACAGACTGAAAGTGAAAAGATGGGGAAAAATATTATTCATATAGATTGTGCAAACAAGAAAGGTTTTCCATCACCATATCAGATAAACTGGACTTCAAGCCAAAGTTAATCAGAAAGAACAAAGAAAGACATTTCATACTACTCAGGGGAATTCTACATTAGCAAGACATAAAAATTGTAAGTATTTATGCCCCAAACTGTGGAGCATCTACATAAATCAAACAATCCCTTCTCAATTTCAAGAACCAAATACATCACAGCACAATAATACTGGGTGACTTTAGCACACTTCTCTCACTATTGAATAGAACTTCCAAACAAAAACTAAACAAAGAAATTATAGAGTTAAATAATACAATCAATAATTTAAACTTAATAGACATATATAGAATATTTCATCCATTACTAAGTGAATATGCTTTTTTCTCAGCAACACACCATTCCTTTTATAAAATAGACCATATTTTAGGCTACAAAGCAACTCTTAGCAAAAAATAGAGAGAATACCCGGCATTCTATCATATCATAATGGGATGAAATTAGAAATCAATGATAAAATTTTTTAAAAAGAAGCTGACACCTGAAAACTAAATAATATGTTATTGAATGATGAATGAATAGCAGAAGAAATCAGGGATGAAATCAAAAATACTTAGAGGTAAATGAGAACACCAATAAAACATATTAAAATCTCTGGAAAACTATGAAGGCAATCCTAAGAGGAAAGTTCATTGCAGTGAGCTCATTCATTACAAGAATAGAAAGTCAACAAATAAATGACCTAACATTACATCTCAAAGCCTTATAAAAAGTACAACAAATTAACACCAAAAGAAGCAGAAGACAGGGAATAATTAAAATCCGAGTTGAAATAAAGGAAATTGAAACAAAATAAACAAATCAAAAAATTGAAAAAAAAGGTTGGTGCTTTGAGAAAATAAATAAAATCGATAAACCCTAAGACACACTAATGAAAAGAAAGATAGAGAAAACTCAAATTACCAAAATTCGTGATGAAAAAGGAAATATCATGATAGACACTACTGAAATACAGAAGATAATTTAGAAACTATTTTGGAAATTTATACTCTAATAAAATAGAAAATCTTGAAGACATCAACAAATTTCTAGAGACATATGACCTACACAAACTGAATTACATGGACATACACAATTTAAACAGACCAATTTTAAGCAATGAAATAGAAGACACCATCAAAAGCCTACTAACGAAGAAAAACCCAGGACCAGACAGATTCTCAGCTGAGTTCCACAAGACGTTCAAAGAAGAATTAACCCCAGTGCTACTCAAATAATTCCATAAGACAGAAAAGGAGGAAACCCTTCCAAACTCATTCAATAAAGCTAGTATCACTGTGATACCCAAACCAGACAAAGACAAATCAAGGACAGAAAACTTCAGACCAATATCCCTGATGAACATAGATGCAAAAATTCTCAATAAAATTCTGGCATATTGCATACAAAAATAAATTTAAAAATAGTGCATCATGATTGAGTAGGGTTCATCCCAGCGATGAAGGACTGGTTCAACATATGAAAATCAAAAAAAATAATTCATCACATCAATATACTTAAAGATAAGAATCATGTGATGATCTCAATAGATGCATAAAATGCATCTGACAAAATATAGCATCCTTTTATGTTCAAAACACTAGAAAAACTAGGCATAGTAGGAACATGCCTCAGCTGTCTATGCTAAACCCAAGGCCAACATCATTCAAAATGGAGAAAAAAATGAAAGCATTCCCTATAAGAACTGGAACAAGACAAGGATGTGCTCTTTCACCACTTTTATTAATATCATCCTTGAAACTCTAACCAGAGCAATTAGAAGAAAGAAATTAAAGGGATACAAATAGGAAAAGAAGAACTCAAACTATCACTGTTTGTTAGTGCCATATTTCTATATTTAAAAGATCCAAAAAATTCTACCAGAAAAATTTTAGAATTAATAAATGAACTCAACAAAGTAGCAGGATATAAAATTAACACCACAAAATCAAATCCATTCTTATATATCAGTGATGAATCCACTGGAAAAAAAATTAGGAAAACCACCCATTCACAATAGCCTCAAAAAAAAATCTGGTAATCAATCTAACAAAAGAGTTTAAAGATCTCTACAATGAGAACTACCAAACACTAAAGAACCAAATTGAAGAAAACCTTAGAAGATGGACAGATCTCCCATGCTTTTGGATAGGCAGAATTAACATTGTCAAAATGGCCATACTACCCAAAAGTTTATATAGATTTAATGCAATTCCTAATAATATCCCAATGACATTTTTCATAGAAATAGACAAAGCAATCATGAAATTCATTTGGAAAAATAAGAGACACAAAAAAGCCAATGCAATCCTCAACAAGAAAAGTGAAGCTGGAGTCATCACAATACCAGGCTTTAAGTTATACTAAAGAGCTATAGTAACAAAAACAGCATGGTTTTGGCACCAAAACAGGCACGTAGACAATGGTACAGTATAGAAGACACAGAGACAAACTCACATGAATACTGTTATTTCATACTAGACAAAGGCACCAAAAAATACACTAGAGAAAAGATAGTCTCTTCAAAAAATGGTGCTGGGAAAACTCGAAATCAATATGTAGCAAAATGAAATTGATCCCCTATCTCTCACAATGCACAAAAATCAATTCAAAATAGATGAAGGACTTAGACATTAAAGCAGAGACCCTGCATCTAATAGAAGGAAAAGTAGGCCCAAATCTCCACCATCTAAGCTTAGGAACTGACTTCCTTAAAAAGACTCCTAAAATGCAAGAATTAAAATTAAGATTCAATAATGGGATGGAATCCAGCTAAAAATCTTCTTCTTTCCAAACAAAACAACAATGTGCATTTGATTCAAATGTATGCCAAGATCATTGTGTTGTCATGAGCAATTAATTAAAAAAAAACATGAAGAGAGAGCCTACAGAATGGGAGAAAATCTTTACCACATGCACCTCAGATAGAGCATTAATCTCCGGGATATATAAAGAACTCAAAAAACTTAACACCAAAAAATAAATAAATAAAAACAAGAACAAAAACAAAAAACTGAACCAAATAAATAAATGGGCTACGGAACTGAATGGACACTTCACAGAAGAAGAAATACAATTGATCAAAAATATATGAAAAAGTGTTCAACATCTCTAGCAATTAGACAAATGCAAATTAAACCTATTCTTAAATTTCATCTCACTCTAGTCAGAATGCCAATTATCAAGAATATAAGCATGGACTTGGGTTGTGGCTCAGGGGTAGAGTGCTCACCTAGCATGCATGAGACACTGGGTTCAATCCTCAGCACCACATAAAAATAAAATAAAGATATTTTGTTCTCCTGAAACTAAGGCATAAATATAAAAAAAGAAATAATAAGTGTTGGTGAAGATGTGGGGAAAAATATATCCTCATATATTGCTGGTGGGACTGCAAAATGGTGCAACCATTTTGGAAAGCAGTATACAAAATCAGCATACTACAGTGACACAGCTACATCAATGTTTACAGCAGCTCGATTCACAAAAGCTAAACTATGGAACCAATCTAGGTGCTCTGCCACATATGAATAAAGAAAATTTGGTATATATTCACAATTGAATATAACTCAGCCTTAAAGAAGAATGGAATTATAGTAATTGCTTGTAAATGGATGGAGCTTGAGAATATCATGCTAAGTGAAATAAGTCAATCCCCAAAACAAAAGGCTGAATGTTTTCTCTGATTTGTGGATGCTAATTCACAATAACGTGGTGTAGCTAGGGTAAAATAGAGATACTTTGTTTTAGACTGAGGGTAGTGAAGGGAAGGAGGTGGTATGGGGGTAGGAAGGATAGTAGAATGAATCAGACATTATTACCCTATGTGTATATATGATTATACCACCAGTGTGATTCTGCATCTTGTACAACCAGAAGAATGAGAAGTTACACTCCATTTATGTATGATTTGTCAAAATGCATTACTGTCAGTATAACTAATTAGAACAAATAAAAAAGAAAGAACTAAAGAAATGTGCTCTGATAATTATTCACTTAATAGAGAATATAAATATAGTGACAGCATTTGTTTTGTTGAAAAATACAAAATGAAAATTTTATAGTTGAAAATTATAATATGTTATAAAAAATTATTTAGAGGAACTCAAAAGTAGGTTTCAACTAACAGAGGAAAGAATCAATCAGGGTAAAGATAAAATCAATAAAATTATCCAATCTGAAGAATGACAAAAGAGACATTAATAGATATCTCATAGATGTGCAGAAAATGTCAACTATACTCTTATATACATAATGAGATTTGTATAATTAGGACAGTGACAGAAAAAGGCAAAAAGAAAATTTGAAGAAATAATGGCCAAAAAATTCCAAAATTGAAGGAAAATATTAATCTGGCTACCAAAGAAGTTGATCAAAATCTTCATAGATTAAAAATAAAAAGACCCATGTCTAGACCCATAGACAAACAGTGGAAGATAAAGGTAAAGACAGAACCTTGAAAGCTGAAAGATAAACATAACTCATTACATACAAAGGAACAACATCTGATTCCTTTCTTGGCTGGGGGTGCCAGTACTCAGGGGCACTCAACCACTAAGCCACAGCTCATTCCTTTCTTGTATTTTATTAGGTACAGAGTTTCACTGAGTTGCTTAGTGCTTTGCTCTTGCAGAGGTTGGCTTTGAAAACGCAATCCTCCTACCTTAGCCTCACAAGATGAAGGGATTATGAGTGTGAACTACTGTGCCTAGCTTCACCATTTGATTTCTAACCAGGAATAATGTGGATGGAGGTGATTAGCCTCTTCAATATGTAGGGGTAAAATGTCTGCTAAGTGTTCTTTGTCCAGTAAAATTTTCCATCACAAATTAAAGTGAAAACCATCATTTGTACATAAGCAACAATTGAGAAAATCTATTGCTACCAGATCTGCCTTATAAAAATAATAATATTCTTTAGGAAAAAAATTAACAGCATGACATAAAGAAATGAAGAGCACTAGTAACAGAAAATATGTAAAAAGAAAAGAATATAAATGTATTCATTTTCTTCTAGTAACTGTTTTAAATGACAACTGTATGAAACAATAATTATATATCAGATAAATATAAAACTGTATTGTTGGTTTTTAACAAAATACAATATATAGGACAATAAAATTCTAAAGGAGTGAGATGAAAATAGAAATGTATTGAAGCAAATTGCCTACATTTACTGAAATTAAGCTTGCATGAATCTGAATGCTTTAAGGAAAACTATTGTAAGCTCCTAAGGATTGAATTATACTACACTCAAAATTCACATATTGCTGCCCTAACACCCGAAGTGATTGAAGTTAGAGACAGAGCTTTAAGAAGTAATTAGAATTATTTGACATTTTAAGGGTGAGATTCTAATCTGACAGAATTGTTGGCCTTAAAAGAATAGGAAGATCTCTCTTCACAGGCTTATTCCAAAGAAAGGCCATCTGAGTCATAGTGAGAAGTTGGCTGCCTTCAAGTCATGAAAACAGTACCTACCATAACCTAACCATGTTGATAATCTTATCTTGAACTTCCAGATGAGAATGGAGAGAAAGATAATCTCTTTTGTATAAGACACTCAGTCTATGCTATTTTATTATGGCTGCTCAAGCAAACTAAGACATTAGTTCTAGAGTAATTGTTATCTATGGTTTGCATACACTTTGAATATGTTTCCAAAGTGTTCACATGCTGAAATGTAATACCTATAGTGAGGAATTAAGAGGATGAAAAATTATCTTGACTATGTTAAGAGGTAGGGTCTTTGGGAAGTGATTATGATAAGATTATTAGCGCAGAGCCCCTATGATTGAATCCTGGTTACTTTAAAAGTGGTAGAAAGAGCTCTTCCACGATGATATTCCTCCTAATCTGAAGCCCAGATGAATAGAGCCAGCCTTCTACAGATAACACCTCTGAAACTGGATTCCCGGGATCTGAGGAGCGGATAAAGGTGTTTCGCATCCCTGCCTGGGATTAGCTGCTTTCCATTTTGCTTTGGCTGAAGCAGGTGGGTGGAAGTACAGGATAGCGATGGATCTGCGTTGGTCACGTCTGCGGGTGGCTGTCCTGTGCTCCAATAACCTGAACCGGAGCATGGTGGCGCACCGCCTACTCAGGATTCAATGTCAGGTCCTTTGGAACAGGAGCTCACGTGAGGCTTCCAGGACCAGCACCTGGCAAGCAAAATGTTTATGATTTCAGAACCACATATGATGAGATGTTCCACGATCTTCTTAGGAAGGATGAAAACTTCTATGCACAGAATGGCATTTTATATATGTTAGACAGAAATAGGAGAATCAAGCTCTGGCCAGAAAGGTTCCAGGACTGTGAAGATGAGTTTGATTTGATCTTCACATGTAAAGAGCTAGTCTATGACCAGGTGGTGGAAGTTCTTAATTCCAGAGAACAGGTAACCTGCCAGCCAGTGAACATAATCAACGTGGACATCATGGACAACCATAGAGAGGCCACCCGGGGAGCGCTCATTATCTGTGAGATCTGCCAGTGTATCCTGCACTTGAGTGACATGGAGAATGACATCAATGGCCTGCTGCAAGCTTTCGAGAAGACTGGCAAGGCTTTCCTGCACACTGTCTGCTTTTACTGAAGATGGCCGCTTCACGCCATCCAAAGCCACCTTCTTGAACTTTTTTTCTTTGAGGGGGTACTGGGGATTGAACTTGGGGGTACTTGACTACTGAACCACATCCCAGCCTATTTGTATTTTATTTGGAGACAGGCTCTCACTGAGTTGCTTAGTGCCTTGCTTTTGCTGAGGCTGGCTTTGACCTCGGGATCATTCCTGCCCTAGCCTCCTGAGCTCCTCTTTTGTTAACTTTTTTTTTTTCCTTCCTGATACCTTTTTCTTTTAGATACTTGGCCAGTGGACTGTGATATTTTGCAAACGTAATATATGGAAAAAGAAAATGCGCATACGTACCAGATTAAAACCATTTGTTTTTTCTGTTTCATTTTTATTTATGAAGAAGATATAGTTAAGCCCAAAAAGAAAGAAGGGTATGATACATCCCCTTAACATATGTGTGTATTTATGCCTCTCTTTCCTTTTTTGCCCCTCTTAACTTCCTGCATTAAAGTATTAAATAAGTACTTAACTAAAGCAATGAGTTATGTTAAGAAGGAACCTGGCCAATAAATAAATAGATGCCAATAAAAAAACGTGGTAGAAAGATAAAAAGAGACAAATATGCTCTCTGTCTTATGCCTTGTGATGCCTTGAACCGCTTTGGAACTCTGCCATCAAGTATGTCATCCCAGATATAGACCCTTGAACCTGTAGAACACTATGTGAAAATAGTCCTCTTTTCCTTATAACTCACTAAGTGTGTGGTATTGTGATATTAGAAACAGAAAATGCACTAGTACAATAACCATTAAGAATATAATTGAAAAAAATGTTGAAGGCGAAGAGAGGATTTATTGTAGGTCAGCAAAAATATGCTTATGCAACCAAAAATCAGTGAAAGAAAAATAGAGGAATAATGATGATAGATAAACAGAAATGTTAAATGTAAACTAATATACATAAATTCTCAACAAAATACTTTTATGCTGCATCAACAAAACTTTGAAAATTATTATATACAATGTTCAATTATCCCAGGAATGCATAATTGGTTTAACCTCTAAAAATCAATTTAAATACCAAATTAATAGAAAAAAACAGATAAAAATCACATGTTCATCAAATTAAAAGAAAAAATGGACAAAATAAAACATTAATTCATAGTGAAAACCTTCAGCAAACTAGTAAAGGAAGTGGAACTGTTCTACCCAATAAAGGCCATGTTTTTAAAACCTCCAGTCAAAATTATGCTTAATGGTAAGAAGCTGATGGGGAATGATGCTAGGATGTCTGCTTTTACCATTTGTATTCAATATTATAGCACTGATTCTGGTCAGTGAAACAAAGCAAGAGAAATAGAGGAAAGAGAGAGAACGTGAGAGAATGAGAAAATGTAGACTGAAAAGGAAAAAAAAAAGTTTACTCACAATTGACTTGACACTGTATGTAGAAAATTCTAAAAATACACTCACAAATAATAACTATTAGTACTAACAAATCTGTCCAGGAATGTTGCAAGATATAAGATATATAAAAATCTAATATTTATTTTACTGTAGAAATAGACAATTTGAAAATGAATGAAAACAATTCCATTCAAAATATCATGAAATAAAAAAAATACTTAGAAATAAGTTAAACTAGTATTTTACTAGACTTGCACAATCAAAACTACAGACCACTGCTGAGAGAAATTAAAGATGATCTAAATAAAAGCAGAGAAAATCTATGTTTATTTGGAAGCTCAGTAGTGTTAAAATTGAATTTCTCCTCATATTGATCTATAAATTGAAAGTGATTCTTAGCAAATTGTTACTGAAATGGCAAAGTAGATAAATCCAAATTTGTCCCTTCAAAAAAGTAAAGAATAAACTGGCACAATATCAGAATCAACTCTCTCAGAACTCTATAATCACATGAAAACTTGCAGCAACCAGTGAAATATAGAAGAAAAACGTCCTGAATTTAAAATTTATAAAAACATGTGAAATTTTCAATTAACTGTTAATTTCCCCATCTCCACTCTAATTTGAAGAAATCAGTCTACATTTTCATGCAGCTCACTGAAATTGGAGGAAGCAACATAAAACTTATTCTCAAAGACTCAGGCTTGAATATTTTGACCTATGTGATGACTCCCTGAAGGATATGATCCCAAAGGCCTGCATTTTTTTTAGCCTGCCACAAGCCTTCTCAAGGTTCAGGCAGCATCTTGGATAGCACTAAAGTAAATGAATTATACACTGTTTTTCAGAAGTTTTCAATAACATTCATGGAAAGTAAGGAAAAAGACCAAATCTAGAGAATAAAGAGAATAAGGAAATACATGATTTCAGGAATAAGGTCACTGAAAAGTACCTATATATTCCAGGAAATTCAGAAGAAAAAGGGTGTGTCCAGTACTGAGAGCATGACGACTGAGCACCTGAAAAGACACTGTGCTCTCAATTCTAGCTGACCTTAAGTTTCTGTGTAAGCAGGAAATAGAGGCTGGGGCAGAATCATAGACTGCCCCATAATTAAGGAATTCCTCAATACCAAAGCATAATATGTGAATATTGGAAGACTTCTTTCCTTTCCTTCTTTCCTTATTTCCTTCTGTTTTTTGTTCTTTTCTTCTTTTTCTTCCTGTCCACCTTCTTATTCTAGAAGTTTCAGATAATGAAAGTATTCTTGAACCAGATACTGTTGTTGAATAAGCAATATTGTGAATGCATTAAAAGCCACTAAAATACACAATTTAAAATACTTAAAATGGTAATGTTTGGCATATAAATTTTATATCAAATTCAAAAATATAGATTGCTACCAAAATCGGATAACTTAATTTAGAAAATGACAAGTTTATATTACAATATGTGTGAATGTTCCAAATAACAGGCTAATATATCAAGTTTGAAAAAGAACAAAGTTGAAGACTCATTTTTTTTCCATTTCAAGATTTACAATAAAGCTACAGTAATCAGTGCAACATACTATCAAAGTGCATGCACAGAAGTAGAAACAGGATATATTTTTACCAAGGTGGTAAAGTAACTCAATGGAGAAAAAGCTAAGTTTTCAAAAAATTCAAGAATTAGATATTCATAAGCAAAAGAAAGAATGTAGATAATTATCTCACAACACACACAAAAAAATACTGAAACTGGATTATGGACTTAAATGTAAGAGTCAAAACATAAAATTCTTAGAATAAACAATAGGAGTAAATATTAGTGACTTTTGGTTATATATTGGCTTCTTAGATATGATAAAAATATCATCATTATAAAGAAAAAAATCAGGAAATTAAAATTCATAGAAATTGAAGATTTTGCACTTCAAGGGACAAAATGAAGAAAGTGATAATGTAATTCACAGAATAGGGGAATATTTCTAATTGTATAACTGAAACAGAATTTGTACCCAAAGTTTATCAGGACACCTACAACTTAATAAAAAATAACAAACAAAATATATTTTAAAAAGCAAGTGAGGGATTTCAATAAGGATTTACAAATGACTATCAAGCATCTCAAAAGATGCACATGTCATAAATCATTAGAGAAATTCTAGGTAAGTTTACATTGAGATATCATATACCCATTTGGATAGTTTTAGTGAAAATAACAGACATTAATATGTTTTTTTATGATACCTTAGTTGATTCAGGCTGCTGTAGCAGAATATTGTTGATCAGGTGGTTTAAACAACACAAAATTGTTTCTCAGAATATTGGTGGCTGGAGTTCAAAAAACAGGGTGCCAGCAAAGTCATAGTTTCAGGGAGGACACTCTTCTTGGTTATTTCTTCACATGGCCTAGGTGCATGCATGGAGAAAGAGAGACAGAGAGAAAATTGAAGAGAACTTTCTTCTTTTATAATGACCTAAATAATCCCTAATTATCTCCCCAAAGTTCTACCTCCACATACCATCACATTGGTGATTAAAGTTACAGAATATACATTTTGGTGGGGCAGTAGGTAGGCAAACATTCAGTTCATAGCAAATAAGAGGTGGAGAAATGATACCTCATTTACTACTGATGGGTATGTAAAATGGCAAAATAATTTTGCAATATAGTTTGGTAGTTTTTTTCAAATATAAACATATAGACATTGAACAATATGCACTTGAATGAAGATTTGATCAGAGGGAAATTTTAAAAGTTTTTATAATTAAATGAGAATAGAAAAACAACATACCAAAATCTATGGGGCATAACAAAGGTAATTCTAAAAGAAAAATTCATAGTTATAATAAGTTCCTACATAAAAAATAAACAATCTAATTGTGTAGTTCCAGGTGACAGAAAAACGAGAAGAAAACATTCCCTAAACCAGTATAAAAATAATAAAAATCAGAGCAAAAAACAATCAATGAAACAGAGAACAAAAGAACAATAAAAATATTAATGAAACAAAAGTTGGCTCTTTGAAAGAAAAAAAAAACAGAAAATAAGATTGACAGACCCTTAGAAAAGTAATCAAAAAAGAGAGAACCCTCAAATAAATAAAATTGGAGGAAAAGGATGTATCACAATAAACACCACTGAAATACAGAGGATTATTAGAAACTGGTTTAAAATCATATACTTTAATAAGTTAGAATACCTAGATAAAAGGGATAAATTCATGGATACCTATTACCTACCAAAATTGAATCAAGTGGATATAGAAAACCTAAAGAAAACAATAATAAGCAGTGAGATTTAAGCAGTAATAAGATGTTTTCCAACAAAGAAACAACCAGGACCAGATGGATTCACAGCTGAATTCTACCAGACTGTTAAAGAAAACTAATGTCAATGCTTCTGAAATTATTTCAAGAAGTAAAAATAATTCTGTATAGAAGAAATATTAGTAGAGTAAACAAAGGGGAATGAAGAGAAGGGAGGAGGTCTAGAATAGAAAAAAACAGTGGAATTAATCTGATCTAATATTCCTATGTACATATGTGAATACACTACAGTGAATCTTGCCATCATGATCATCTACAAGACACACACATGCACACACACGCACACACACACACACACACACATATATATATATAAAATTTAAATACATATCATGTCATTATATAACATATATAATGTCAATTCAGTTATACATGTATGCATATTTATATATAATGTATATTATTTATATTATATATTATGTATAATTTATATTACATATATATATATATTTATTTATACACATTTATAATTGGATAGCAGAAAGAAGAGAAGGGAGAAGCAGGAGGGGAAGGGAAGGGGAAGTATTAGGGACTGAATTAGAACAAATTATATTCCATGCTTTAATCATTATGTCCAAATAAATTCTATTGTCATGTATAACTAAAAAGAAGCAATAACAATAATTCTGTAAAATGATTATCATCCTGATACTAAAGCTAGATAAGGACACTTTAAGGAGAAAATTATATACCAATATCCTTGATAAAAAGATGCAAAAAATCCTTAAAATATCAACACTTGGGGCTGGGGTTGTAGCTCAGTGGTAGAGTTCTTGTCTAGCATGTGTGAAGCACTGGGTTCAATTTTCAACACCACATAAAAATAAATAAAGTAAAGGTCCATTGACAACTAAAAAAATATTTTTTAAAAATATCAATACTTCAACAATGCATTAAGAAGGTTATACACCTTATTTGAGGATGTCTTGTTCTAAGGATGCAAGGATATTTCAAAATATAAAAATTAATCAATTTAGTATATCACATAAATTGAGTGAAAGACAAAAATCACATGATCACCTCAATAGATGCAGAACCTCAACATAATAAAGGCTAGGTATGGTAAACCCAAAGCCTACATCATATCCATGGGGAAAAACTGAAGGAATTCGTCTAAAATCAGGAGTAAGGAAAGAATGTTCATTCTCACCACTCCTATTCAATATAGTCCTTGAGACATTAGGACAGAACAATCAGGCAGGAGAAGGAAATAAAGGGATACAAATAGGAAAGGAGGAAGTAAGATTATCACTGTTTGCAGATGGTATAATCCTATACTTATATGAGACTAAAAGCTCCACCAGAAGATTTCTAAAAATGATAAACAAATTCAGCAAAATAGTTCACACAAAATTTAACAAAAAATAAATAAATAGCTTTCCCACACACCAATAATTAATCTGCTTAAAAAAAGAAATTAGGAAAACAATTTCATTCATAATAGCTTCAAAAAATTAAATGATTAGGGATAAACCTACCCAAAAAGGAGAAAGACCTCTACAGGGACAACTACAGAACACTAAACAAAACACAAGAAGACAGGGGCTGGGGATGTGGCTCAAGCGGTAGTGCGCTCGCCTAGCATGTGTGCAGCCTGGGTTCGATCCTCAGCACCACATACAAACAAAGATGTTATGTCTGCCGAAAACTAAAAAAATAAATATTAAAATCAATCTCTCTCTCTCTCTCTCTCTCTCTCTCTCTCTCTCTCAAAAAAAAAAAAAAAAGATGGGGAAATCCTTTAAAAAAAACACAAGAAGACAGAAGAATATTGAAAGACCTCATTTGTTCATGGATAGGCAGAATTAATATTGTTCAAATGGCCATACTAATAAAAGCAATCTACCCATTAAATGCAACCCCATTGTTTTAGTCAGGTTTTTCACTGCTGTGACCAAAAGACCTAAAAAGAACAATTAGTGGACTAATAGTTTATTTGGGGCTCACAGTTTCAAAGGTCTTAGTTTAAAGACAGCCTTATCCATTCTTTGGGGCTCAAGGTGAGGCAGTATATAATGGTGGAAGTATGTGGCAGAGAGAAGCAACTAGAGACATTGCACCAGGAAGTTTGGAGAGAGAGAGAGAGAGAGAGAGAGAGAGAGAGAGAGAGAGAGAGAGAGAGACTGACTTTACTTACCAGGGATAAAATATGTATCCTAAAGGCATATCCCCAATGACTCACTGCCTCCAGCCAGCCACACCCTATCTTCTTACAGTCAACCACTCAGTCCCTATGGAGGGATTAATACATGATTGTGTTAAAGCTTTTATAACCCAATCATTTTACCTCTAAATCTTCTTGCATTGTCTCACACATGAGCATTTGGAGGATACCTCATATCTAAACCATAACATCCATAACATTAAAATGCCAATTACATTCTTATCAGGACTAGAAAAATTGTAATCCTAAAATTCGTATGGAACAACAAAAAGCAGAATAACCAAAATAATTCTTAGTAAAAGGAGTAAAGATGGAGATATCACATTACCTGACTTGAAATAATATTACAAAGTCATAGTATAAAAAATGCTTGATACTGGCATAAAAAAGACATGTAGATCAATGGAACAGAATAGAAGACAGAGAAGCAAACCCACACAGCTGCAGTCATTTGATTCTTGACAAAGTTGTCAAAAATATATCTTGGAGAAAAGACAGCCTCTTTAACAAATGGTAGAGGAAAAATTGTTATCCATATGTAAAAAATGAAACTAGATTCCTGTTACTCACCTTGTAGAAAAGTCAAATCATAATGGATCAAAGACCTAGATTAAAGAACAGAAACTTTACAACTGCTAGAAGAGAACATAGAGGAAACACTCCAACATATAGACAGAGGCAGGAACGTCCTCAATAGAATTCCTATAGCTCAGGGAATAATACTAAGAACTGATAAAAGGAAGATCAATCTAATAGGCTGATTCACAGCAGAGGAAACAATGAAGAGTATGAAAAACATCTTAATCCAACAGGGGATTAATATCTTGAATTCTTCTTGACAACAACAAAATCATATAACTCATTGAAAAATGGACAAATGAAATAAACAGTCACATCTCAAAAGAAGTGCAAATGACCAACAATTATATGAAAAAAATATTCAACATTTCTAGCCATCGGGGAAATGCAAATAAAAACTCCACTGAGATTTCATCTCACTGAAGTTAGAAAAGTAATCTTTGAAAATAAAAATAACAACAAATTCTGGAAAGAATGAAGCTCAAAAGAAAACTTTACACATTGTTGGTTGGAATGTAAATTAATAAATACACTATGGGAATAATTATGGATGCTCCTTAATACTAAGAATGAAACCACCATATGACCCAGATATATGAGTCCTTGACATTTATACAAAAGAAGTAAAATCAGCATACTGAAGACATATATGTATACCCATGTTTATCACAGCACAATTCACAATAGTCAAGCTATAAAACCAGTCAAGGTGTTTATCAAAAGATGAATGCATAAAGGGGGAGCATGGGAGAATTAAATAAACTCTAGATAGGGCAAAGAGGAGTGAGGGGAAGGGAGGGGCGTTAGGGTAGGAAAGACTTTGGAATGAGATGGACATAATTACCCTAGGTACATAAATGAAGACACAAATGGTGTGACTCTACTTTATATACAACCAGAGATACGAAAAATTGTGCTCTACATGTGTAATATGAATTATAATGAATCCTATTCTCATATATAGAACAAATTAAAATAAAAAAGATGAATGCATGAAGAGAATGTGATACACACAAAAGGAGTTGTATTCAGTCATAAAGAAGAATAAAATTACATCATTTGCAGGATGGATGGAACTGAAGAACATTATCTTAAGTGAAAATAAGCCAAACTAGGAAAGCCAAAGGTCATATGTTTTCTCTCATGTGAAAATTAGAGAAACATTATAAAAGATCTTATGAAAATGGAAGGGATACCAGCAGAGGAAGGTAATTGGGGGAGGGGGAGAAAAAGGGGGTTTGGAGAGATACTGGGGACTGAAATTGAGCAAATATAAATATGTCACAATGGAACCTGCTATTCTATATCATAATTATTACCAACAACAATATTTTTTAAAAAGATAAACTTTCCATGTAACCTGGCAATTACACTTCTAGGAATCAACACAGAAGAAATGAATCACATTCCATGGAGACTTATTTATTTATGTTCATAGAAACTCTATTTGTGATAGATAAACAATGTAAAATATCCATATGCCTATCAATAGATGATTGGATCAATAATACATTGCTGTAATTGGTCAAATTGTGTCTTTTTAAGAATATATTTATTTATTCTAATTAGTGCATATGAGAGCACAATGCATTTTGATTCATTGTACAAAAGTGCAGCACAACTTTTAATTTCTCTGGTTGTACAGGATGTAGAGCTGCACCATATATGCAGTCATACATGTACCTAGGGTAATAATGTCCATCTCATTCCACCATCTTTCCTGCCCCTATGCCCCCTCTCACCCTCCCTCCTCTTTGCCCAATCAGAAAATAAAATTGTGGCATTTGCAGGTAAATGGATGGAGTTGGAGAATATCATGCTAAGCAAAGTATGCCAATTCCAAAAAACCAAAGGCCAAATGTTCTTTCTGATAAGAGTATGCTGATCCACAATGGTGTGGGCATGGGAAAAATGGAGGAAATTTGATTGGTCAAATTGTGTCTTCTGAAAGGATTTATTTAAGTTTTAACTGCTGGTGTCCCTGAATGTGAGCAAATTAATTAAGATAACACTGGATTATCTAATGTGATAAACCCAATAACAGGTGTGTTTATAATTAGGGTAAAGGACACACAAGAGCCCAGGATGGAAGGCTATGTGAAAATGGAGGTAAAGATTATAGTTGTGCTGCCATTAGTCAAAGAAATTCTAAGCCCAAGAAAGCTGAAAGAAGTAAGGAGGAGTTATTTTCTAGAAACTTCAGATGGAGTATGGCTATTTTACCAACTTGATTTTGGACTTCTAGCCTTAAGAACTAAAAAATAATATAATTCTTTTGCTTTAGGCCGCCAACTTTATGGAAACTCGGTATGGCAGTCTTAGGCAACTAATCCATTTATATATCCATATAATTATTTCATACTTTTCAGAAATAAAAAGGAATGAATACTGATAGATGCAACCACATGGGTGAACCTCAAAACCATTGTATTGAATTTAAGACATAAAGACTATATATATATTTTAGAATCCACTTACATGAAATGTCCAGAAAAGGAAAATATGTAGAGACACAACATAAACTACAGGTTGTCTAAGATTTAGCAAAGGGATTGATTGAAACCTTTTTTGAGGTTAAGGACATGTTCTAAAACAGGATTATTATCACAAGTTTGTACAGTTAATAAAACTTATTAAATTGTACACTTGAAATGGGTGAATTTTGCCATATGAATTGTGCCTTAATAATATAAAGAGAAAACTTAGTAGCAAGTCTCAAACTTTCCAATTCCCAGCCACTTTCTATTTGTATCTATTTCTCTGATAAACCTTTCTGTCTATGTAGGAGACAGAAATATCTCATGCACTTGCAGATTTTTGAAAAGACACATAAACACATGCCCAAACTGTTACAACATGGAGTATTATTCATCAATCACAATTCCAGAGTTTTTTAAAAAAATTCACAGTAAAACTTGAATCAACTTATTGTCTTTTTGCAATAAGGACTAATACTAATGAAGGCACAAATGGGGAAATAAAATCAAAGACAAAATATAGACATTTTACTATTTGTTAACCCTTGTAAATATTTATGGTGTTACTGATTCACAGAACTGGCTACATGATCTTAATTATGCTTGAAGCATGAGAGAATTGATAATTCCTATTAAAACAGAATATTTGACACAAGTATAACAGATACTAATAAGTAGTAAAATCTCATTGACAACATCAGTAATTAACATATCTTAATAACTTTATAGACTTACTTGGATATAATAGTACATTGAAATAGTCAATGAGCTTGTGGCTAAAAAGAAACAAGAGGAAAGAGGCAGAAATGTGAGCATCTATTGTATACTAAACTCTTTTATGTACATTATCTCATTTTATACTTGCATTTTCCTGCAAGTTTGGCAATATTATCTCTACTTGAGGGCTTAGGAGACAGGTTTACAGAACCATGAACTTGCCAAGATAAGATAGATAATACAATTTAACTCCAGGTGTGTCTGATTCCTTCCTGATGCCCAACTTGAATCAGGATTTCTGGGAAATGTCCAGGTATAAGAATTTTTTTAAATCTTCCAAAGTGATTCCAATTGGCAGCCAGAGTTGAAACTGAATTCAGCAAAGTAACAGGATATAAATTCAACACCTATAAATCAAAGGCATTTCTATGTATCAGTGACAAAGCCTCTGAGAAGAAAATAAGGACACTACCCCATTCACAATAACGTAAAAAAAAAAAAAAAAAAGATACTTGGGAATCAACTTAAGAAAGAGGCGAAAGATCTATACAATGAAAACTACAGAACACTAAAGAGAGAAATCAAAGAAGACCTTAGAAGATGGAAAGATATCCCTTGCTCTTGGATAGGCAGAATTAATATTATCAAAATGACCATACTACCAAAAGCACTGTACAGATTTAATGCAATTGCGATCAAAATCCTGATGGCATTCTTCATAGAAACAGAAAAAGCAGTCATGAAATTCATCTGGAAAAATAAGAGACCCAGAATAGCTAAAGTAACTCTTAACAGGAAGAGTGAAGCAGGTGGCATCACTATACCAGACCTTAAACTGTACTACAGAGCAATAGTAACAAAAACAGCATGGTATTGGCACCAAAACAGACTGGTAGACCAATGGTACAGAATAGAGGACACAGAGACTAACCCACAAAAATCACAACTATCTTATATTAGACAAAGGTGCCAAAAACATGCACTGGAGAAAAGATAGTATCTTCAACAAATGGTGCTGGGGAAACTGGAAATCTATATGCAACAAAATGAAATTAAACTCCTATTTCTCACCATGCACAAAACTTAACTCAAAATGGATCAAGGACGTAGGAATGAGACCAGAGACTCTGCTGAAAGATAAATAGGATTCTCCAGTAGAAATTTTCTAGGTCTGGGAATAAGGAGACTTTATTTTACTTCTAACTGATCTAAGTTTCCTGTGACATCTGCAAAGTTATCCATTTTTTTCTAACTTTCTCATATCTTTGGAATATAAATCTTTGGGGGATACTAGTGATTGAACTCAGGGGCACTCAGCCACTGACCCATAATCCAGCTCTATTTTGCATTTTATTTAGAGATAGGATCTCACTGAATTGCTTAGTGCCTCACTTTCCCTGAGGCTGGCTTTGAACTCATGGTCCTCCTGCTTTGGACTCCTGAGCCACTGAGATTAGAGGCATGAGCCAAGCCCCCCACCCCTGCTGTATAAAAATTTTAATACCTACCCAATATACCTTGATTGAGGTTCAATGTAATAAATATTCATTTATTCATACATCATACATACATTTACCCATCCATGCCACCATTCATTCATTTATTAATCCAATAAATATTGAGTCCTTGCTATATGTGAGACATTTTACTGGGTACTTGGTATACATCAGTAAACAAAATAGACATGATTCATATTGCCACTGGGCTTGCATACTATTTGGGGTAGGCAGAAAATTAAAATTATATATTTAATTGAAATGTTAGAAGGAAAAAAAGTAGAAAATAAAGAAGAATTAGGGTATTAAATGAAATCAGGGGCAAAAGAACAGGAAAAGGGTTTTAATTTTAATTCAATGCCAAGAGAACTAAAAAGGAAGGTGAATATAAGCCTGGCACAATGGCATGCACCTGTAATCTTAGCTACTCAGGAGGCAGAGGCAGGTGGTTTGCATCTTCAAAGCCAATGTGGGCAACTTAAGTGAATAGAAACATGCTAGTTATGGTAGACAATATTTAGGTTATATTTTTACAATGTCAAATTATCAGAGTTTTTAAAATATTTTTTTCATTGTACATGGACACAATACCTTTATTTTATTTATTTATTTATTTATTTTTATGTGATGCTGAGGATGTAACCAGTGCCTCTCTCATGTGAGGCAAGCGATCTACCACTGATCCACATCCCCAGCCCAAATAATCAGACTTTAAAAATCCATTTTGTTGACCAATTTTCACCAATTGTTTGAACGTAATGTGATTAAAGCTGATATAAGTTTGGGTAGTACAACCTGAAATCCAAAGTATTATTTAATATGATCTAATCAGGCTCCAATGAAGTAAAAATAAAATTTGGACAAAGTGATTACCTAATTCTGAATTAAAATGTTAAATACAGAATCTCTCTATGGCCATATCATGTATTCAGCTAAAAATTTGCAAGACTTTAAAAGTGTTTTTTTTTCTGAGATTACAGCTACTGACCATGTCCATATGCCATTACACTCAAATAACATTGTGAGATAATAAAGATGTGTTAGCTGTCTGCATTGCCAATGTGATTTTTGTACTCATTAGTCTCCTTTGTGTGTTATTCCAGGTTTCTTTATTTAATAGAATCCATCAATTTCTGTATACCTTCTGCAAAATTATGATCATATTGTGAGTTTTCTGAATTGCACAGCATTTATTGTCATGTGCTTTAAAAGTGTCTTTTTCATTTGCAATGTTCTGTTTTCAAAATTATAGCTTTTGTCCATTTGTCTCCTTCCTGCAAACCTTGTATTAATTATATAAGCCATATGGGTTCCCTGATATTCCCAATCTACGCGTGGTATGCAGAGAGATCACAAGGAAATGCATATGCAGTTGATATTTTATATGGATTCAGATACATGTCAATATTCTAGTGGCATTTAAGAATGACAGACTTCAGAATTAATCCTGATGTCAGAGAGCATCTGATACATCTGTGCTTTTTGTTTGTACTTGTCTTTGGTTTTGTTACTGGGCATTGAACCAGTGTTGTTTTACCACTGAGTAATAGTGTCCCCAATCCTTTTGATAGTTTTATTTTGAGACAGGGTCTTACTAAGTTGCAGAGGGCCTAAGTTGCTGTGGCTGGCCTCAAACTTATGATCCTACTGCCTCAGCCACCTGAGTAGCTAGGATTACAGGCATGTACGACCATCACTGGTACCCCTGAGTTTTAACATTGTTTTACATATCTTAAATTCCCTTTCTCATTTATTTCCTCACTCCACTCCCACCACTGGGTGTTCTTCAAACACATCAAATATGCTCTAGGCTAGGACATTTACATTTGCTGTTCCCTATGTCTTATAAATTCTTACCCAGCTATACTTATGGCTAAATCTCTCAATGCATTTAATTTTCATGTCATCAGAGAGGCATACAGACACATGCTGTGGAAAATATTTATACCCCCTCCCCCTTCAACTCTATCCTTTAACCAGGGCAGCTGGCCTGGCCATGGACTACTGAGCTGTAACATTGAGAATTATATGCTTAATTATCTAATAAGCAGAGCAAATATACATACTAAGGGTACCAGCGAAACATGATCACTAAAACTGTTTCTAAAAATAATTTGATATCATCAAGGTGGACACCATGGGACTTACTTAAATGAATTTTTAGGGGTACATTGGGAATGGTATTGGGAAAGCATTTTGGTTTTAGCTCTTTGAATCTCTTCTACCTAAATTTGTCACAAATCTTTAATAAGCCATGTTCCATTTTAAATGAAAATAAATAACATATATCATGCATTCTATTTCTCACTGAAAATGAACAGATACTGATCTACTTATCTCATAAAACAAGGGCTCTGAAGAAAAAAATGATAGTATGCATTTTCTCCTTCACTTCCTCATTCTACAGGTACCATACTCAAGATCTTGTTTTGTTTTTAAATGGTAGCAACAAAAGATGCTAATCAGACTCCAGTTAATGTGACTATAGAGTTATTTTAAATGTAACTCCTCAGGACTCAGAACATATTGAATCTGAACTGTAAAAGAGACTAACTAGCCTTTATCATCTGTCTCTCTTAAATGTACTTGCCTTCCCTCTATTTCAGGGGTTATTGTTTAAAGATGAAAAGAACTATGCAATTCAGTGTTAAATGGACAATATGGCTAATGCAGATATATTGTTATAGACTCTGTGAGGTGCCTGCTCTTCATATATTTTTTTCCTATCCCAAGTCACTGTTGATCCCATACAATTCAGTCCATTCCATTTTCCCCTTTCAATCATCAGCATATTAGTTCTCTTCATCACCATTCTTTAGAAATGTGTCAGATATCACATTCTCCATCCTTTGAAATGTATGGTCTGGAACTATTCAATAGCTGAAATATGATGATTCTGGGCTGCTGAGCACAACTGATTGGCACATTAAACTGCTAGGAGACTCTTATCTTGTGTAGACAGAATTCTTTCCAATGTAGTCCTAAGGGGCTCTCCAGTAATGAAAAATAATATTTTAAAGTCTTTTCAACCTGTCTGTTTCCAAGCAACTCTACATGGAGTTCCAATAGTTTTTTCCCCCCATAACCCATATTAAAAGCAAATCAAATGAAAGCCAGTAGAAGTTGAAGAGTTTGACTAAATACCTTGATGTTATCAATTTCAGAGGTTTTTTTGAAATCTACTCATTCCAAGATACAATACTATAAAGCATTTTGATGTATGCAAAATGTGTTGTGTTTTCCTAAACAGTTATCAGTAGTCTAACTCATCAGTTAAAAAGAAAATCACTTGTATGTGCACAAATACACATGCACATTCACATATACATATAGTGATTTTTTTAAAAAAACAGCTTTTATAAAGTGGAATTAAGCCAGAAGTGTATTCTTGAACCTAATGAATTCTTTTAGGATTACCTACTCACACTAAATCCAGACTAATCTGAACACATGTTAAAGATGAGGAATCTCTAGGTAGTTAAAATAAAATGACATCTGTTTCGAAAGTCTGGGTTTAAAGGCAGATATTTCTAATGTTTATACATTTTCCATGATAGAATCTTTAAAATAAATGATTCATTAGAATGAATCAGTCTGCTGTTGAATGCTAAGTATGCTAATGTCAGTGTTTTCAGAGATGTAAGAAAAGGATGCTGAATTAGCTCATGTTCAGCAATTGTGTTATCAATGGGTTTTAATTGCCTATGGTATCCATTTAGTATTTCTAATTGTTATCTATAATTACTTTATACATCTAAAAAAATCTCTTAAATTATATCCTAGAGGTAGTAGCATGCTGCACTGACAAGTGATTGATGTATTTTCTAGTAAAATACATGGAAATTAGAAGGCATTATTATATGGAAACATCCATGAAAATACTACAGTACAGTATACTTTTAAACTTTAGTGTCTTACTAACTCAAATGTTATTTTCTCCAGTTTCTCCCTTATCATTTTAGTTTAACCAAAATAATTTCTTACATTAAACTAAAATGGCTCTCTTAATGTAGTTATGTCTCCTTACAAGTTTGTTAAAGGAGAACAACAGTTGAGATCTTTTTGCTCTTATGTTAGGGAAATGATACCAAATAATAGTTTTGGTAAAAATTAAAGTACCTTATTTAGTTTTGCATACTGAATTAGACTTCACATGCAAAACAAATCCTTAAAGATCCAACTGTGACTCAGTTTAGAACTACTTTTTTATTCTGGAGGTTTACACACAATTTCAAATTAATAAGCTGTTTCAATTAAAGCTCTACACAGTCTCATGTCTGTTGAGAGCCACAGCCGAAAGGGGCCCCAGCAAACTTCCAGCTGCCAGCAAACTTCCAGCTGCCAGCTGATGATTGGCTCACAGAGGACCCAGCAAACTTCTAGCTGCCAATTGATTGGCTCCTCTGCGGTGATGCTCATTGGGTTGTTTCCCTGCCCTTTCAGACCACGGAGCTGCTCATTGGGGGACTTTTTTTGGCTCTGCTCAGGCGACCCAGCCAATCGGCCTCAAGAGCAAGAGAAGATGGGGAGGTTGAGAGGCTTGTGGGAAGCCAATGGTGGCAGTTGGGCTCTGAGGGTTTTTCCTGAAGAGCTGTGTGGTGCCGTGTGTGTGTGTGTGTGTGTGTGTGTGTGTGTGTGTGTGTGTGTGTGTGTTTTCTAAAAATAAAGTTCCTTTCTTTTGACAAGTGGCTCCTGAATTGTACCCAGCCAGACTGCGGCACACGTCTCTACAGTATGAAACTGTAGAGGAAAACAACAACCTCTGAGTTTTATATATTAGCAATTTAAGACATGTAGTCAAAGCAGACCAAATATCTCAGTGAACAACCTGAACAGAAAAATGAGAAAAAGAATCAATGTAATATTTAAAAAAAAAGTTTCTTTAAATTTCAAGGAAAAAAAAATTCAACATTTATTTTATTTTTTTTATTACCAAGTTATCCACTAAAATGAAACACTCGACATTGGTAGCAAGCAAAAGCTTTTAAAACATAGAGTAGTTTGCCCTATCTGAGGTTTGATATTTAATTCTGTTTTCGAACTGCACCTGGGAAAGTAAAAATCATTTTTAATCTTCAAATAGGTTCATTTAAGTCATCAGCACTAGGTTTATTTTCCAAAGCAGCAGTATGATATCAGTAATAATTTTAATAAGATTATTTAATCTAGAACATTAATAGAATATCAATAGACCACATTACAGCCACACCCTGAACAAATGTTAGTTCATTAATATTCATAACTGGGTTCTAATAAGTATAATTTGATTTTATGAATGAATAAAGTTATATTGCCATTTTAAAGCATCTTTCATATTTTATTTATAAACAAGAAAACTTTTCCAATGTCAAGTAGCAAATGGCAATGAAGAAGAGATAAGAGTGTGTTTTATGCCTTATGTTTTATATTTTCTCGCTTATTTATCCATTCCTCTTTTTTTCAAGTAAGTGTGAAGGGAGGCTGGGATTGAATGTTTATGGTGTCTTTATTACTTTACTAAGGAAAATTAAACCTAGGACACTAAAGAAATTGTTTCATACTACTAAATCTTTAAGTGATAGAGCCAAGACTCAAGTCCTGGTTTGTCTATTTGCAAACCCTGTCTTAATTCTACTGTATCACAGTGGTTTGCCTGAGATATCATGAATACTCTATAAATGCTACTTTTTTCCATTTCCAATTTCATAATTCTAATCTCTCAAAATGTCATAATTACTAGGCATCAGGGAAGTATTTAAAATATTGTAAGGGCTTCAAAATAAAAAGTAAAAAAAAAATAACCTCAACTTCTTTTGTAATCTGACTTTTAAATCTCATTATGTATGAATACACACAAACACACACATATCAGATGTATGCATGTGTATCCATTTTAAATAGATGATACTAACATTCTGCACCTTGGATTTTTCACTTAGTATATTTTGGTGATTTTTCACGTCAGTACACAAAGATATAACTCAATTTTTTTGTTTTGTTTGGTTTTGGCATTTAATTTACTCTATTTCTTTTTTGCATATTTTTTATCTTACACATTTTTATTGTACATTATTGTGGTACATCACAATGAGATTTGTTGTAACATATTCATACCTGGACATAATATAACAATATAATGTGGCAAATTTACTCCCCAACACTTTCCCATTCTCTTCTCTCCTTTTATCCCCTGGTCCTTTTGCTTTACTTATCTTCTTTTCATTTTTATGAGATTCATCCCCACCTTTCTCTTCCTTTTTCATCTCTACCTTCCACATATGAGAGAAAACAAATGACCCTTGACCTTCTTGGTTTATTTCATGTAATATAATGGTTCCCGGTTCCCTCCATTTTCCTGTAAATGCCATAATTTCATTTTTTTTCTTTACAATTGAATAAAATTTCATTGTGGGGTTGGGGTTATGGCTCAGTGGTAGAGTGCTAGCCTAGCATGCATGAGGCATGGGGTTTGATATGCAGCACTATACAAAAATAAAATAAAGATATTGTGTCCACCTAAGACTAAACAATAAATATCAGCCCCCCCTCACATTGTGAATATGTACCATATTTTATTTATCCATTTATTTGTTGATGAACACCTAGGCTGGTTCCATAGTTTGATTTTTGTGAATTGTGCTGCTGTAAACATGGATATACATATATCACTGTAGAATGATGATTAATTTTTTAGGTTAAATGCTGAGAAATGGTATGGCTGAGTCATAATGTGGTTCCATGCCTAGTCTTTTGAGGAAACTCATATCCTCTTTAGCATTTATTATTATTTGTATTCTTAATGACAGTCATTCTGACTGTTATAAGATTAAATCTCAATGTAGTTTTGATTTACATTTCTGTAATTACTATTGATGATGAATTTTTATATATTTGTTGGCCTTTTATGTTTCTTCTTTTTAGAAATGTCTGTTTAATTCATTTGCCCATTTATTAATTGGATTATTTGATTTTTTGATAAAAAGATTTTGATCCCATTATATATTTTAGATAGTAATCCTCTTTCAGAAGAATAGTAAGCAAAGATTTTTCTCCCATTCTGTAGGATCTGTCTTCACATTCCTAATTGATTCTGTGCATAAGCTTTTTAAAATTTGAATATGTGCCATTTATTAACTCTTGGCCTTATTTCCTGAGCATTAGGGGTCCTATTGAGAAAGTCATGGTCTGTGCCTATATGCTGGAATGTTGTCTTATGTTTTCTCCAAGGAGTTACATAGTTTCTTATCTAATTCCAAGTTCTTTGATAGACTTTGAGTTTGTTTTTGTGTAGGTTGAGAGATAATGATCTAGTTTCATTCTTCTACATGTGGATGACCACTTTTCCCAGCACCATTTGCTAAAAAGGCAGGCTTCTCCAATGTGTGGTTTTGAAATCTTTGTCAGGAATCAGATGACTATGTATGTATGGATTTGTTTCTGTTTCTTCTATTTTGTACCATTGGTTTATGTGTTTGTTTTAATGGCGGTATTATGCAGTTTTTGTTCCTATAGCTCTGTAACATAATTTGAAATTGATATTGTGATACCTCTATCATTGCATTTTTGGCTTAGAATTACTTTGGCTACATTGGTATTTATTTTTCCAAATGAATTTTGGGACTGTTTTCTTCTTCTAGTTCTGGGAAGAATATCATTGTTGTTTTGATGAAGATTGCTTTGAATGTGTGTATTGCTTTTGGTAGTATGACCATTTTAACAATATTAATTCTGCCTATCCATGAACATAAGGCGGTCTTTCCATCTTTTGAGGTCTTCTTCAATTTCTTTCTTCAATGTTCTATAATTTTTATTGTAGAGGTCATTCTCCTCCATGGTTAGATTTATTTTCGTGTATTTTATTTTTTGAGGCTATTGCTAATGGAATTGTTTTCCTGAATTATTTCTCAACAAATTCATTGTTGTTATATAGGAAAGCTATAGGTTTTTGAATATTGATTTTGTAACCTGATACTTTGCTGAATTTGTTTAGTGGCTCTAGCAGTCTTTTGTAAAGTTTTTTTTTTTTTTTTGATCTTCTATGTATGGTCATATCATCTGCAAACAGTGATAATTTGACTTACTTATTTTCTGTTTTTATCCCTTTTATTTCCTTCTTTTACATAAGTGCTCTGGCTAGAATTTCTAGCACTAAATTGAATATGAGTGGTGAGAGTGGACTTCTTATCCCAGATTTTAAAGAAAATGCTTTCAATCTTTCCTCATTTGCTATGAGGTTGGCTTTGGGTTTTTACATATAGCTTTTGATGTAGAGGTACATCCCTTCTATCCTTAGTTTCTTCAGTGTTTATATCATGAAGGATGCTCAATTTTGTGAAAGACCTTTTGTGCATCTATTGGGATAACTTAGTGATTTATCTTTGATTTTATTTATGTGATGAACTACATTTATTGAATTATATATATTAAAACTTCCTTGCATCTCCAGAATAAAACCAACTGGGTTGCGGTGTACAATCTTCTTAAAATTTTGAACAACATTTGCTAATGTTATGTAAGTGTTTTTCCATCTAATATAATCAGGGATATTTGTCTGTAGTTTTCTTTCCTTGATTATTTCGTATCTGATTTTGGTAATAGAGATATATTGGCTTTATAAAATAAATTTGAAAGTGTTTCATAGCTTTCTATTCATGGAATAATTGAGGAGTATTAGCATTAGTTCTTTAATGCTTTGGTTGAATTCAGCTGAAAATCCATCTGGTCCTGGGATTTTCTTTGTTAGAAGTGTTTTTACTACTGTTACAAGTAATCTCATTACAAGTTTTTGGTCTGTTTAGGTTTACTATTTCCTCTTTATTCCGTTTTGGCAGATCATATTTGTCTAAAAATGTATCCATTTATTCTTGATTTTCCAATTTATTGGAGGATAACTTTTGAAAATACCCTATTGATCCACTGGATTTCTGTTGATTCTGTGATGTTTTCTCCTTTTTCATGTCTACTTTTATCAATTTGTAGTTTCTCACTTTTTCTTTTGGATTGATTGGCTAAGCTCTTATCAGTCTTGTTTATCTTCTCAAGAAATCAACTCTTTGTTTCATTGGTGTTTTGTATAGTCTTTTTATTATCAAGTTCATTGATTTCAACTCTGATCTTAATTAGTTCCTTTCACTGGTTTTTTAAATTAATTTGTTATTTTTTTCAAGGGCTTGAGATGCATCATTAGGTCATTTATTCGGCATCTTCCTGATTTTATTATGTAGGCTCTCATAGCTATAAACTTTCCTCTAAAACTAACTTCATAGTATCCCAGAGGTACTGGTATGGTGTATCATTATTTTCATTTGAGTTGAAGTATTGTGATTTGTATTTTCTAAGAGTTGCTTTGTGGTCTAAAATATGGTTTATTTTGGAGATGGTTTCATGAACACCATTGAAGAAAATATATTTAGTTGTTGTGAGATAAAATATTCTATAGATGTCTGTTAAGTATATATGATTTAAAATACTTTTTATGTCCAAAGAGTCTTTACTAAGTCTATATCTGGATGACCTAACTAATGGTGAGAGAGGTGTGTTAAAATCACCCAGTAATTTTGTGCTGAGGTTTCAATTTGAGAAGTGTTTCTTTTATGTAATTATTTGTAGTGTTTGGAGCATGAACTTTTATTATTATTATACATTCTTGTTGGATTGCTTATTTTACCAGTATGAAGTGACATTGTTTGATTCTTTTGATTAATTTTTTGATTTGAAATCTGATTTGTCAGATATAAGAGTACCTTCCCCTGCTTGATTTGGGGTTCCAATTATATGGTATATCAATTTCCATTCTTTCACTTTCAACCCGTTATTATTTTTGCCTGTAAGGCTCAAAGGTGCATCTATAGCAAACAGCATATAGTTGGAATTTATTTTGATTTCTTTTTTTTCAATCTATTCTGTCAGCCTCTGTCTTCAATTTGGAGAGTTGAGACCATTTAAATTCAATGTTATTATAGAGAAATGTTTATTAATTCCTGTCATTTTGATTTATTTTTCATGGTTTTTTGGTCCTGTTTTTAATTTGCTTAGCTACTCTTCAAATGAGATTTTTTTTATTATTATTTGTGAGTGCTGAGGTTTGTTTGTCATTTTTTTGTGTGTGGAGTATTTCTTTAAGTTTCTTAATGCCAGTTTAGCAATCATAAATTATTTTAGTTTTAGCTCATCTTGGAAAGCTTTTATTTCCTTTTCAACTTTGAAAGAAAGCTTTGCTGGATACAGCAGTATTTGTTGAGAGGTTTTTATCAGTACTTGGAACATATCATTCCAAACCATCATGGCTTTTAGAATTTGGGGTGAGAAATCAGAAGTGAATCTGATTGGCTTTTATCTAAATGTGACCTAATGTCTTTTTCCTGAAGCTTTCAATTCTATCCTTGTTCTGTACATTAAGCATTTTAATTATAATGTGTTGTCTAGTGATTCTTTTTTGATCTTCTGTATTTGGGGTTCTTAATGTCTCCTGTATCTGGATGTCCATTTCATTCTGAAGGTTTGGAAATTTTCCGTTTATTATTTCCCTGAAGAGAATATACATTCCATCACACAAGACTCATCAATTCTGATGAGTTTTAAATGTGTTCTCCTTATGTTGTCCAAAAGTTCTTGAATAGCCTGATCATGGTTACTCATTTTCTTTCCATTAATGTTCTCTGAATGTTCAAGGCAGACCACTTTGTCTTCCAGCTCTGGGATTCTGTCTTCAGCATGGTCTATTCTATTACAGTGACTTTCAACTGAATATTTTATTTGATTTATTGTGCCTTTTATTTCCAAGATTTCTGTTTGTTTCTTCTTCAATATTTCTATCTCCTTGTTGAATTTCTCATTTGTATCCTGACTTTCTTAATTCAGTCAGTTGCTTTTCTGTGTTGTCTTGGAATTCATTAATCATTTTTATAATGATAGTTTTGAATTATTTATTTGATATTTCATCCACTTCATTATATTTGGGGTAAGTTGCTGGTGAATTATGATCTTTAAGAGGGACAATGTTACCTCTATTGTTTGTTTTGTTTTCCATTTTGTTCCTGTGTTAGGTTTTATGCATCTGTTGGGAGAGATTTTTCTTTCACTCTTACACATGGACCTTTTTGGGGCACAGTCTTCATTTTCAAATTCTTGAGTGATCTAAACTGAGACTCCCTCAAAGCTATGGTATCCACAGCCTTTGTGTTAATACTGTTTTGCCTGTAGCAGTGGATATACATGAGTGGGATCTGAGGGCCCACCCCTAGCCATTTATATTTGGGGCCTGGTTGTTAGTCTGGGTTTTTGTCTCTTCTATACATTGTATTAAATTATAGGTAAAGTTTGAGTCTTGTTAATTTTTGTGTGGAACAAGTTGTGATGCCTTTTGCCTGAGCAGCAGTCTCTACCCTGTGAACTTGTATTGTTCCTATAAGTTTCCAGCACCTCACAGAATATGAGAAAACATGGTTTTACTATGACATCAAAAATGTTATTTACTACAAAACCAGAAAAGTTGGAGTCAGAAATTGCCATCATCAAACATAATATGTAACCTTAAAATAGATGTGGCATTAAAGTAAAGATTTCAGCTATATCATACGTAGCATTAACAGTTGCAACAGCATTAGTGGTAGAGATAAGGGATATAAAAAGCAACTAATTATAAAAGATGGTAACATTAATAGTGAATTTATAGAAAAGTTATTTAATAGAAAAGAAAATGTGATAGAAAGCAGAAAAGAGTTTATGATTTAAAAAATCGAACAGAGAGAATGAAGAATTGTAGCAGGTATGGTTATAAGGAAGGGGGAGAAAAATAGAGGAAGCAAAGTAAATGAAAAGAGAAAGAGAATAATAGAATTTGGCTATTAACATGAAAAGAATAGAGAGAAAGAGAAACAAACAAATAAAAACAATAAAAAAAATACAAACCAAAAATCCTTTATCCTCACAAGACATGGAAGAAAAAAATATAACTGTATTAAAAATGCTATAAATGAGAAAAAAGAAACAAATATGTATATGTGTATATGTCCATGAACCAAACAGAATAGAAAGAATACACACACACACACACACACAAAATGAAAAAAAAATATTCTTAATGAAAGATGAAGAAAACATTTTCTCTTAGGTAGTCACAATTGACAAGAATGGATGGTCACTGTCTCTGTCCATATGTCATGCTTTCCATTTCTTCTTAGACTATGGAGAGAGAGGAGAAAAATAGAGAAAGAGAGAAAAAGAAAGGGCTAGAGTTTGTTAATCCCTTCCTCTTTTTGTATTGCTTTCCAAGCTGCCAGGTTGCAATGGCCTAAGAGTGATGCTGGTTGAAATAAGTCTGAGCTTCCTTTCTCATTAGTATGAGTTAGGATGGAATTGGAAGTTTTATTAGTTGGAGTTTTGTTTGTGAAGACCAGATCAATGCAGTTCCAGGATGGGGCTAGTGCAGAATTCTATGGGGGAAGTTGCCCTGGAGGTGCCTTAGATCTAATCTGGCCTCAGGCTTTATTGCATGGTTTCTGCTCTGGAGATATAAGATCAACAAACTCTAGGACCTGGTAGTTGTTAATCTCTGTTGGGAGTCTGAATGGCAGGAGTATCCCAATAATCCAACTCTTGGGGAAGGGGATCCAATCCTCCATACACTCTGATGCCCACAAATACAGCCTTCCCTGGCTCAGCCCTTGCGTGGATTCACACCCACCTATTCAGATTCCAAAACCCACTTCAGCTGCTCTCAGGAGCTGCCAGATCCAGAGAAGCAAGTTGGTCTCCCCTTAAGTTTTCTGACTTGAATGCTTCCTGGGTAAAATCTTCTCTGCGTGTTTTTTTTTTTTTTTTTTTTTTTCACTTGTATTCTGCTAAGTAACCCTAGGCTTCACAGTAGGTGCTTGCGAGGACAGTGTGATAGTGTTTGCTGTGACCTCCTGGTTCTGTAGCAGCAGCTGCAATATGGCTGCATTAAGATGGCTCCCACCTCAACTCTCAAACACAAGTTCACAGGCCAGCCTCTGGATCAGCTAAATTCAGGCTCATTTCCTAATCTCAGGTTTTTAAATGGTAAATCTGTCCATTGTGTTTCTGTGTCTCCCTGCTCCATGGTGAACCTGAACTGCTACCACTGCCACTGTCACAACTGGCTTGACTCCAGTGTAATCTTTTTTGTTTAATGTACCCAAATTTCCAAGTCTGTAAGACACTCTGACTGTCCAATATGAATTTTGGTAAAATCCCTCTTTCAGAAAACTCACTGAAAAGCAGTATATAGGTTTTTGACTCCTGAGCCAAGGAGAAACTGAGTTGGGGTGTGTGTGGGGGGGAAGAAATAGTCAGTGTAGGTAATGAATCATCATGTTGGATGAGAAAGATGCTGGCTGGTTCTAAAAGAAAGGAAATAAAATGCTAATACCTTCAGGACATTTCCCCCACTTCCTCCAACTTGTTGCCAAGGTTACCTGCCTCCAGGGAATTGTTCCTCTTGTAATTGTTAATGAATGCCATGAATGCCCCCTGGGCTGCTCTCTTCCTGCCTATACCACCAGGTGGCTTCTGACCCTTGGATCACCCCACTTTTTGGTTACTGGTCATATAGGCTAGGTAAGAGGTGAAGAAGGGGGCATGAGAACTAAGGAAATTTGAAATATATAAAAGGGGGAGGACATCCCTACTTCCTCAGTCACCCATATGGACCCCTCCTCTGCAGAGGAGACTCTCCCTCTCTCTCTGTGTTCTATAGTTTAAATAAAACTTTGCTCTTGCCTTTGTTTGTCTCAGGTGTTCAATCTTCAACATCAGGGGAACAGGACTTTATCCTGATTCTCAACACTGGTATCATAACTAGGAATACAACTTTTCTCTAATCCACTATTATAAATTCTCCTCCACTCTGCTTCTTTAACCCACAATTTAATTCTCTTTTAAAAGTAAATATAGATATAACTTATTTTTAATACAATGTATTTGGTGTATATAATAAAATCATTTAAATTTTTCTCATCATTTACTAAGGGGCATATAGATTATTTTTGTTTTTAGTTACTGTAAACAAAGCTATAGTGAAGATAAATATTTATGTGTTCAGACTTATACATGTACATTGTCAGGACAGATTCTTAGAGTGGAAAGAGTTGAATTAAAAGTGTGAATTTAAAATGTGAACAGATACTGCAAAATAGCTATCAAATAAGTTAATATTCCTGAACTCCTTTCTGATCATCACACATTTTCAGAATTTATATTATTTGTTAGTCTGATACAAAAAAGGTATCTTTTTGTTTTAGTCTTCAATATTTTGTTCATAAAATTCTGTGTTTTCCCTTGTTTATTTATATTTAGGTTTCTGTGAGTTGTATGATAATATGTTTTGTAAATTTAAAGGATCACTTATATTTTACCCATGTGCTTGTAGAATCTCTTCACACATTCTAGAAATTCATTTTGTTCTGTTAAATGAGTTTGAAATAAATGAATTATTAAAAACTTTCTACTATATTCTTAATTTGTTATTTTGTTTATGGTATTCTTGAAAGAATTCCCCACGCAAAGACACTTCGCTGGGAGAATTCCAATTTTATTGCAAAAAGCTGTGTGCTTATATAGAACTAAGGGGGAGATGGTAGGGCTTAGATGAATGGCAGGCAATTATTGGCAAGTTCTTTCAGATATCAGCTCCGGAGCCCAGGAATTAGTTCTCATTGGGGCTAAGGTTCCGCGCCAGCAAGATTTGAAATTGGCGCCGGCGGGAGAGTTCACACGGGCGGGAACTTTTCGCGCCACTGCAGAAAAGAAGAAGGTAGGAAGAAGAAGTCCTTAGGCGCCATGTTGGGGTTTTTCTCTGGGGTATGGCTGCCGTTTATACTTTTCCCAACATTCCTCCCTTTTTGTTTTCTTAGAAAGTGGGGCGTCGTTGGTCAGATCCGTCTGCTTCCTGCTGTGTGGGGGTGCTGTGGGGCCTAGAAAGGGAAGTGGAGGAATGCTCGGGGGGCAGGTCTGGGGATATCATGGCAGCCAGAAATAAAACCCAGTGGCTATAGACAGCTACTTCCGTAGGGGTGAAGTCTATGAAAGTTCCCTGAAGCCACAAGTGGTCGATGGCATGGAACCAGTCCTGGATGGAGGAGATTGTTGGTATCAGCCACTGGTCCTGTAACAGAGACTCTAGGAAATACTGGAAGTGTTGCCTGGACATTGCATCACCAGCACCTGAAGAAGATCAGAGCGAATAAAAACAGAATGAAGATAAAAATTAAAGCAAAGGTCAATTTTTGGCAGAAGTTCCATGTTGGGGGACTGACAGAGAAGAGGCCAAGGGCCATGAGGAAGCTTAGAAGGACATAAAGACTCATGAATTCAGGATGGCAGATTAAGAGGTTCTCTGAGCTCGTTGTCTCCTGCTGTCTGATGTCCGCTGCATTCCATCATGCCTGGTAGTGAGCTTCAGCACTGAGTGAACTGTTCTCTTGGAGATGTTGGGGGTTCATAGGTCATCAGAGGCTGGTAGTGCCTAAGCAGAAGCTGGTTGAAAGTTTGATTAGAAATTTTCTGCAATTGGGTTTGAAGGAACTTCATTATGCAGGGCAAGAGAGCACAAAAAAGGAGCATCCCAATAAGGGGCCCCAAGATAGGTAGTAAGTACGTGGCAAGAGAGGATTGGAAGAACCCCGTTATGGGATTAGAGGAGGTGGGTTTGAGCAGTTGGGTCGATAATTCCTGCAATTTAACAACATTTTTTTCTATTAGCCCAGACTCATTAACATAGTAGCAACATTCCTCTCTGAGGAACAGGCATGTACCCCCTTTTTCTGCAGTGAGAAGATCAATCGTCCTTCGGTTTTGTAAAGCCACTTGTGCCAATGAAGTAACCTGCCGCTGCAAGGAGCCCAGAGACTCAGCAATGGTATCGAGTGCTTCCTGCAGTTTTTGTTGCAGGTCATTGGATGCCCATAGAGCATGACCTATAGCTCCACCAGAGAGTCCGAGACTCGCCACTGAGGTTGTTAAAGTGAGGCCTACCAGAACCGGCAGAAAGACTGCCCTACGGGTGCGGGAAGGTAGGGCCAACTGTTGGAATTCAGTGGGAGTATACAAAGACAGCTGAGGAACTACAGTAACCAAGAAACAGGTGCCAGAGACATTGATCGTTGAGGTACTTAAAGACCCCTTACACCAGAGGAAATGTCCAGGTTGCATAAACGCAGGGCTTGATGGGGTGCTATAGCTCAAGGAACAAATGGGTAAAGGATTCATTGTTGGCAGGTGGAAACAGATGAAAGGAAATGAAGTATTGGTGGAATAACTTTCCCACAGTGGGATACATGTCACATGTAGGGGTTGTCCTTTCTTAGAGAAATTGTAGGTTTTTGCTGAAATATTTCCTGCCGCTAATGGGACCACTGCTAGAAGTGGACGACTAAGTGAAGCACAGAGAAAGCACTGAGAAGTAGGCACAGAAAGAGGGGTGGAGTTTAATAATCGAAGAGTTTGGTGTAGCAAATTGAGCCATGTGGGAGGGGAACCTGAGGGGGTTGAAGGCTCTGAATCCTCTTTGGATGAGCTATGGATAAGATCTCAAAGTTTTGATTCTGACTCCTTAATGTGTTCGACTACCTGGATGGTTGCCTTAGGTGGCGTAATCAGGGTGCGGCCAACAGTCATCCACCCTGTGGGTCTGGCTGAGGTTGTCCGAGCATAGACAGCAAACTCAACATAGTCCCAACGTTTGGCCTTGGGGTCAGGTATATCTAAAGTATACCATCCATTGTTATCGGATGAAGAGCCTTTATGCCATTTTAGGAAACTAGAAGTCCACCCTTCAGGGTAACCAAGTGAGTGGTAAGAATAGCTACCACGTTCATCATGGAACCTACATGACCAATAGGGGCACCCATTATGTATCTCAGGCCACCAATGACAATAGTCTTTGGTTTGATCAAAAAGGAAGCAAATGAAAGGCCAGTTCCAGCTACCAGGGACGAAGGTCCTGGAAGGTGACAATTTTAGGGAAATAGAGGTGCAGTTGTGGATGAAGCAAGTAGTTGCATCCACTGCGCGGACCTTCTGCATGCCATGTTCTGAGTATCATTCCCGAAGAGTGAATAAATACATGGTAGGAGAGGAGGGTAAAGACCAGTCCCAACAGAGCACAGAAAATAAGCAGAGCACAAAAAACAAGCAGAGAGAGAAGACTAGGGTGTTGGGAGAGCTCATTGTGCCTTCTTTAAGAGGAATTGGGCTGTGGGGAACACGATGTGAGCCACAACTTAAAGGGGTGAGATGGGTGTGGAGAGCAGGAGTAAAGGGGAGGTTCAGGAGGTGATTCTTGGAGTTCCTCTGGGGTGGTCCTGTCGTCAGCAGATGGGGCCTCCTGGTGATATGGCTTCAACCTAGAAATGTGAATCCAGGGAGTGAGACGGTTGTCTGGTAAGGAGAGTTTGGCGGCGGTGGGGGTACAGAGAATGTCAGGATAGGGGCCTTCCCATTTTGGGGCAAGAGACCCTTTCTCTTCTGGGGTATTATAATAGACTAGACTCCCAGGTTGGGAGGAGTGTTTGGAGAGGAGACTGGGTCCGGAAGAAGCCAGTCCTGGTATTTCCAGAGTTCCGAGCGGAGATGAAACAAGAGAGGCAAAGACAAATCTCGGGTGAGAGGTCCTTGTGAAACGACCAACCCAGGGGGTATAAGAGGTCTTCCATACATTATCTCAAAGGGAGACAGTAAAGATGGTTTCTTAGGGAGAGCTCTGATTCGAAGCAAAGCCAAGGGAAGGAGTTTGACCCAGTCTAAGTTTAATTCCATTGTCAATTTGGTAAGGACTTCCTTTAGAGTACGATTTACCCTTTCCACTTTCCCTGAAGCCTGGGGGCGATATGGGCAGTGGAAATGCCACTTGAAGGAGAGGGCTTGAGAGACCTTTTGTGTGAACCTAGAAATAATCTCAGGGCCATTGTCAGATTGTAAGGAAGTGGGCATACCAAACCTGGGGATAATGTCTGTCAGTAAGATTGAAGCTACAGTGGAAGCCTTTTTATTATAAGTGGGGAATGCCTCAACCCAACCAGAGAAAGTGTCCACAAAGACAAGGAGGTATTTAGTGCGCCGTACTGTGGGCATGTTGGTGAAGTCTACCTGCAAGTCAGCAGCGGGAATGTGTCCCCGGGCTTGGTGGGAAGGGAAAGGTTTGGGCCTTAAAGGAGTATGAGGGTTGGTCCACTGACAGATCTGACAATTAGAGGCTATATTTTGTAGCATGGCTTTGTCAGAGGGGGTGAGGGAGAAGAAGCTCTGTAAAAAGAGGGTCAAAGACTGAGAATTGGAATGGAATAGAGTATGAAGGAACTTGAAAAGATCCTTGTTCTTACTGGAAGAAGTAGGGGCTTCAGATGAGCTGTCTAAAGTGGCCATTATATGTCCCCCAGGGGGGCCATAATTGGAAGTGGTAGCAGCAATTCGTGCCGCCTGGTCAGCTTTGGCATTGCTCTCAGTGATAAGATTGCCGTCCTTCTGATGGGACCTACAATGGACAACTCCCAACTGGGTGGGTAAGTGGGAGGCCTCTATTAGATTGGTTATAAGAGCCGAATTAGTGATCGCATTACCTTTGGTGGTAAGTAGGCCTCGCTCCTTCCATATTGCAGCATGGGATAATAAAATATGGAAGACATATTTTGAGTCAGTATAAAGGGTGAGGGATTTGCCTTGTGCTAGAAGGCAGGCACGAGTGGCTGCTATAAGTTCAGCCTGCTGGTTGGTAGTTCCTGAAGGCAGAGCTTTGGCCTCTATAATCTCAGTGGCTGAAACTACAACGTATCCAGAGTAATGAGTGCCATTCTGCCTAAAGGAACTGCCGTCAGTGAACCAGATAAGGTCAGGCTTGGTGAGTGGTCCCTCAGAAATGGAAGAATGACAGGGGAGGAAATCATCTAAGGTTTCCAAGCAATTATGAGTTGGTGTGTTAGACGTGGGAGTCATTGGGAGCAGTGAGGCAGGGTTCAGTGCAGAGCAGGGGAGGAAACTAATATTAGGGTTTTCCAGAAAGGAAGTGAGGAGCGACAGAACTCTGGATGGAGGAAGGGTTTGAAGGCCCTTATAAGCTAAAAGATCCTTTAAGTGATGTTGGGAGTAGATAGTTAAAGGGGCCCCAAAAGTCAGCTTAGAGGCTTCTTTGTGTAAAATTTGTCCAGCAGCCAGAGCTCTTAAGCAAGGGGCCCACCCACAGATGGTAGGGTCTAGTTGCTTGGACAAATATGCCACAGGTGCAAATGTAGGCCCATAGTTTTGACCTAAGACCCCAAGTGCTTGTCCCCCTTTTTCATGGACATATAGATGAAATGGTCTTGAAAGATCAGGAAGGTGAAGGGCGGGTGCCTTTAAGAGGAGTTGCTGAAGCCTGCAGAAGTGGTAGTTGGGGGAGGAGGCAAGAGATTCACTAGGGGGTCCCTTTGCTAGGTCATACAGGGGTTTGGCTAGAAGAGAATAATTTGGGATCCAGGCCCTAAAATAACCTGCTAGTCCTAGGAATGATAGTATTTCGGCTTTCGTATGGGGCACTGGAAGATCAGAGAGGAGTTGCCTCCTATCCAGTGTTATTTCCTTTTTTCTGGGGGTAAGGCAAAAACCAAGATAGGTGACAGAAGCCTGGGAAACCTGGGCCTTGTGGGGAGACACCCTATATCCCTTGTCTGCTAGGAAATTGAGAAGCTGGGCGGTGTGGGATTGAGAGTGTTCCCAAGAGGGACTACATAGAAGAAGGTCATCGACATATTGAAGGAGAGTAGAGTCAGGACAGGTGGGGTGAAAGGATGTGAGGTCCTGGGCAAGAACTTGGCCAAAGAGATGGGGGCTATCCCTGAATCCCTGTGGAAGGACAGTCCAGGTAAGCTGACGAGAATGGCGGGTGTGAGGGTCAGTCCACGTAAAAGCAAAGATATCCTGAGATTTTGAGGACAAGGGAATATAAAATAATGCATCTTTTAAATCTAGGACCGAGAAGTGGGTAGTAGTGGCAGGGATCTGAGAGAGGAGGGTGTAAGGGTTGGGCACTAGCCGGTGGATGGGGACCACAGAGGAGTTGAGAAGGCGAAGGTCTTGAACCAGCCTGTAGGACCCATTAGGTTTCTTAACTGCCAGAATGGGGGTGTTGAAAGGAGAGTGTGTAGGCCTAAGATACCCCTTTCATAATAAATCCTGGATGATGGGTTCTAATCCGAGGAGGGCTGTGGTTGTGAGTGGATATTGTGCTTGACTAATATATCTTGAAGGGTCCCGTAAGACAATATGAATAGGACTGCATTTAGCCTTAGAGGGTGTAGTTGTGTCCCAAACCTCAGGGTTAACTGGTTTAGATAGTTGTGGAAGAGTGTGTGAAGGAGGTGTATCTGCCCCTAGGAACATCATGAGGAAATGAGAGGTAGGAGAGGTGTGGGGTGATATGTGAATGGTGACTTTCAATAGTGAGAGTATGTCCCTTCCCAGAAGGGGAATGGGGCAATGGCTCATAACGAGAAAGGAGTGTGTGAAGGACAAAAGGGATCCCTGCATATAACATGATAAGGGGGTGGGTTTCGAGGGAAAATCTGTTTACCTCCTTCCCCAACAATAGGAGTTTTTGAGGGTGTGGTAGGACCCCAATACTCCCTCAAGACTGAAAAAGCGGCACCAGTATCCAAGAGGAAGGTAATGAAGCGTCCATCCACCAGGAAGGTGACCCTAGGCTCTTGCTTCTTGATGGTAATAGTCAGGAGGGAAGGCCCAGGGCTTCATCAATCCTCCTCTGCCAAGCCCAGGAGAGGCTGGGGTTGCCGGGCAGCTGACCAACCTCCCTTCTGGGTTGTTGGGCAGTCTGCCCCCCAGTGTCCCCTTTGATGGCATTTTGGGCAGGGGTTGGAGGGTGTCCTTGGTGAAGGACAATCCCTGGCCCAATGTCCCTCCTTACCACATTTGAAGCAAGCTCCAGGGGGTGTCTTATTAGGACGGCGTGGTGATGACCTTCTCTGAATGACCTGGGCCAACATTTGGAATTTGGCATTTTCAGCCCTCTGCCTACGGCGTTCACTTTCATCCTCTCTACCATGAAAGACCTTGAAAGCGACAGCGAGGATTTCGGTCTGAGGAGTAGCAGGGCCCTGTTCAAGCTTTTTAAGCTTGGCTTTAATGTCAGGGTAACTTTGGGCCAGAAAATATGTCATTAAGACATGACGGCCATCAGGGGTTTCTGGGTCGAGGTTTGTGTACTGTTGAAGGGCCTTGGTTAGTCTATCCAGGAATTCTGAAGGTGTTTCCTCCTTCCTTTGAATGACCTCCTGCACCTTTTGAAAGTTAACAGCCTTGTGGGTGGCCTTTTTTAGGCCCGCCAAGAGGCAGGATGTAAAAAGGTCACGAGACTGTAAGCCTTCAGGGGTGTTGTAATCCCATAGGGGATCCTGCTCTGGGACAGCATGAGGGCCCCTGGGATGGTTGGGATTGGTCCTATGACTTTCATCAGCATGGGCTTGGGCTAGCTCCCAGACCCGTCACCTTTCCTCGGGGAGAAGTGTATTGGCCAAGAGCATGTAGATGTCATGATGAGTGAGGCTATATGCTTGCAGGACCCATTGAAACTCCTGAATGTAAGTGGTGGGGTCAGTGGTGAATGAGCCTAACTTCCTCTCTAGCTGAGTAATGTCCGACATGGAGAAGGGCACGTGGACTCTGATGACACCCTCGGGACCAGCTACCTCACGAAGGGTTGCGATTGTCTTGGGGGTGGGAAGGAGTCCCTTAGACCTAGTAACAGGAGGACTGAAAGAGGCAGGCGGCAGACAGGAAGGAGAGGGAGGGGAAGGGAGTGTCTCTGTGGAGGAGGAGGAGGTAGAGCAGGCAGAATAGGGCAGAGAGGAGGGGGATGAAATGGAAGGCTGAGGATCTGTGGAATCAGGCAGAGGAAGAGGAGGGTATAGCGGGAGAGAAGGGGCAGATGGGGCTGGGGGATAAGGTGGGGGTTCATCTGCTGGGTCGAATGAGGAAGAATCTGCGAAGTCAGGAGTAGAAGTAGGGGAAGAAAGGGGTTTGCAAGCAAGGAGGCCCTGAGAGGGAGAGCAGGAGGAGCAGAGAGCAGGGTGCTGTGCGAGAAGGCTAAAACCTTCAACGCAGGGTATCTCCCTCCACTTTTTCAGATGCTGGCAATAGTTAAAAAGGTCCCGGAGGAGGTTTGGATCTAAGGAGCCTTCTGGAGGCCAATGATTGTCATTATCCAGTGGATATGTAGGCCAATCTTGGGTACAGAATTTGATTAGAAGTTTGGGCTTGATGTCTGGTGTGAGGGAGAGTGTGGCCAGATTTTTTACTAAACATTTGAGAGGTGAGGCTTCAGGTACAGACGAAGAGGTGCCCATAGTCACAGGGAGAGATGGAAGAGAGAGACAGAGAGAGAGAGAGAGAGAGAGAGAGAGAGAGAGAGAGAGAATAAGAGTAAGCGAGAGAGACAAAGAGAAAACCCAGGCTGGAATGGCTTCCAGAAAGCTCAGGGCGAACGGGGGTCAGGTGGGCGTCCCCAAAATGACCAGCCGTAGCGAGGAAATACAGAGGGCACTACCTGGTCGTCACCAGTGAAGTGCGATCTGTGAGACCCAATGGGGTCGGAGCCACTGGCAACCTGATGTCAGGAAAGTTTTCGACCGCAGCGGAAGAAGTCAGTAATGAAAACAGAACTCCGGCTCCGGCAGAACGCAGTTCCAGGCCGGGAGTTCAGTTTTCCCTGAGCAGAGAGGCAGCTTCAGCCAGACACAGCAGCCCCGCAGGAAACAGCAACTCTAGCCGGCAGCGGCAGCGGCAGTGGAGGAGGAAAAACCACAGAGCCTCTGGTGTAAACTCAGAAGCCTCACACCCCAAAGGGAAATGGATCACCAGAGGGTCCACTGCAACCAGTAAAGGTCTTAGTGGGAGGAATTCCCTCCCCCCTACCGGGTGTCTGGAGTGTGCTGGACGATCACAGTCACAAACCCAGCAGTAGCCCGAAGGGAGTTGGCGAGCCGGGGTCAGGGGAGGCTTACCTATGTCAGATCAGTGGTGAGTGCAGGAAGCCAGTGTCTGAAAAGAGCGGACCAGGGCAGAGTGTCTCGGCGGAGCGGGGGACGGGGCTCTTGTTGGAAAGAGCTCACCCGTATTCTCACACGGGGCACCAGAATGAAAGAATTCCCCACGCAAAGACACTTCGCTGGGAGAATTCCAATTTTATTGCAAAAAGCTGTGTTCTTATATAGAACTAAGGGGGAGATGGTAGGGCTTAGATAAATGGCAGGCAACACGTTTATTGGCAAGTTCTTTCAGATATCAGCTCCGGAGCCCAGGAATTAGTTTTCATTGGGGCTAAGGTTCCCCGCCAGCGAGATTTGAAATTGGCGCTGGTGGGAGAGTTCACACGGGCGGGAACTTTTCGCGCCACTGCAGAAAAGAAGAAGGTAGGAAGAAGAAGTCCTTAGGCGCCATGTTGGGGTTTTTCTCTGGGGTATGGCTGCCGTTTATACTTTTCCCAACAATTCTGACAATCAAAATTTATCAGTATTTTTCTTTAAATGTTTGTTGAACAAATGAATTGATGAACTGTTGACTGAGTTGAACTAACACTAAACAAAATCCTCATGAGGTCTCCAAGGTGATGATTATTTCATGTCCACAAATTAAGACTGTAAAACTATACCCTAAAGAAAACATTTGAAAGTTCCCCAGAGGCTGAACTTAACAAACTTTGAGTAAATATAAAACAAAATGAAGTTTGCTTGTTAATATTTTCTATAGAAATATAAATCATTAGCTGACGTCAAGTTGAAATAATTGTTTATTGGGAATCTTATCCTTCTTTGACCTCATTCAGACATGATAAAGACAATCTGTGAAGTCTCTTTTATTATGACTAAACACTAAAATTCCTCTAAGGCTTTGTGTGATTTATGTATGGCTATAAGCATAAGTCATGTAAGACAATAAAGCCTTCACCACTTATAAGAATGACTCATAGGCTGCTATAGTGCATGTGAGATTTATAAAGATCATACCACTATATTGTCACCTTGTTCCTAAACACATAAATGAATTTCAGATAATGCTTATCAGAGATAAAAGAAGATGGGCTAACATTAATTGAGGCCACCACTTTATAGGTGAACAGCATGGATGAAAAGAACTGAACACAGTCATTCTCAGCTGTAGAGATATTTTTTGTTGAAACAGACAATTATATCAAAATAAAATAAAACAAAATAAAACAAAACTCACTAATGTCTTGATTTGTGTGAGAAAAAAATCCAAACATGAAAAATATCTATTTAAGGAATATGATCAAGTATTAGTGCTTGGTTGGGTTTGGATGTAGGATAGAGTCTTGAAAATTAAATATTTGCTATAAGAATTCATGTTGTGTATAAGGGAATAATAGTATTTATTTTGTGTCATTGTGAGGCCTAATTTCTTAAAGCTTTCATGTTTGATGAGAATAGGTCTTAAAATTGAGTTTCATTTCATTAGCAGGATAAAACTCAAAGATAAATTTTATCACATTTTCTTCACCAATTCTTCCTTTTAAAATTTCCTTCCTTCCTTTCTTTCTTTCTTTCTTTCTTTCTTTCTTTCTTTCTTTCTTTCTTTCTTTCTTTCTTTCTTTCTTTCTTTTCTTCTTTTTTTTTGGTACCAGGGATTGAACTTGGGGGCTCTCAACCACTGAGTCATGTCCCCAGCCCTATTTTTTGTATTTTATTTAGATACAGGGTCTCACTGAATTGCTTAGCACCTCACAGTTGCTGAGACTGGCTTTGAACTCACAATCCTGCCTCAGCCTCCTGAGCCACTGGGAGTACAGGTGTGTGCCACCACACCTGGCTGACTCATTCATCTCTTGATGGGCACCTGGGCTGTTTACATAACTTGGCTCTTGTGAATTCTGTTGCTATAAACATTGATGTGCCTGTAACAGTGGAGTATGCCTATTTTAGTTCTGGAAAAATACCAGGGAGTGGGATAGCTGGATCATATTGTGGTTCCATTCCTAGTCTTTTAAGGAATCTCCATACTGCTTTCCAAAATTGTACTAATTTGCAGTTCCACCAACAATGTGTTACTATACCTTTTTCCCCACATTCTCTCCAGCATTATTATTAATAATCTTGATGATAGTTGCACATTTATGTATACCTACAAAGTACTAATTATAAGAACAATAAATAGATGGGGCTAAGGCCAGAGAAGTAGATGAGGTGGGATGGGGAAGAAGGGGAGGGAGAGAGGAGGTATTGAGACATAAAACGGAGAAAATTATATTCCATGAATGTATGATTACATCAAAATAACCCCACTATTATGTATAGCTATAATGTATCAAAAACATTAAAAATAATTTTGAGGCTGTGGAAAATAAATGGGTAACAGAAGGAATAGAGAATTTTATAATTTTTTTTTTTTAAATTCAGTATACTCTAATTATCTTTAAATTAAAATAATCCATTATTATTTGATTCTTTGCAAGTCTTTATGACATATTCCTAACATGAATATGTTAGGAAAGTTTAAAGGACCTTATAATACACCTTGATGACACTGAAGACTTCCTTCAACAATGGAAAAACAAGTTTAAAAATCCCAACTTTATCCACTGAGTTCCCAGCAGGACAATCTTTTCCTTTTAGGCTTAGTTCTATTATTTCTTCAAATATTAGGTGAAAGAGAAAAATAAAACTCATTTTCCTGCAAATGTCAGTTCTCTGAGGCTAATGTGTGGTAACTTCTGGAATCACATTTGTCACACTTGGACGTACTCATATTACAAACCTCACTAGCCATTGCCATCCCCATTTGCCTATATCTACATTAGAATTCAACATTAATCAGAGAAGTGTGCCACAAGGTAAAGAATTGCAGCACTATGTTTCCTTGAATAGTCTACATTATGAGTGCATGTCTCATTGCATTTTCAGATTGTATTTCATACTTGGTCTCATTGGGGCTATGGTCAGTGTTGTATATGGTGGTAGTAGTCATCTAAGAATCACTGAAAGAGGTCAAGGTAGAAATATTTTTATATCAAGGATCAGGCCTTGGGAAAGATGAAGCAGAGAATATACTGCAAAGATATAACCTTGTGGGTCTACTGAATGAAGATTTCAGTGAGTAAAACATTTTATATCATCTCCTCCAGGAAGAGGAATTAAATTATAGATAAATTTTATAATGAAATCAAACTTATTTGGGAAGAAAAAAAGAAATAGGATGGAAGCTATTTCTCATAATCTAGGTGATATCTCTGACTGGAAAAAATCATATTAAATATAAAATCTATCTTAAAACAATATCAGGAATGTCAAACTGCCAAAAGCTAAAACTGCATAGCTAAAATGAAAACTACAAGCACTTTTTAAAACACAAAGCTGAGCCTTTTTCTTCTCATACACTCTCATTATGATAATTCTGTATTCGTATCTTCTCTGTTATCTTCTTTCTTTTCAGTAGAACCCCAACCTTCTTTTCTAGAAGAATTATGTATCACATTATGAAATAAAACTTCACCAACATCCATACCTGTGAGAGGCTAGACATTTTATACCTTTATTTTTTAAATTGAAAACTAAATACAAATATCTTATCCCAGGGAGTATTGAGTCCCTTATTTTGGAAGTTTTCACAGGGTGAGAGGAAGTGAATTGTTGAACATAAATTTCAAGTCATTCTAAATATAACTTAGGAAGTTCAAATATCAGGAAATAAATAAATTAAGAACTGAAATACTGATGAAATTTCAAAGGAAGCAATCAGGAAGGTGACAAATGTAACAATGACAAGATGCTGATGCCTAAAGCAAAATGTTCAAAAGCAAGAAAGACCCGACAGACCCATATAATCTTTGTGACCCATTGAGCTGTTGCCTGACAACTAGTTTCATTTTAGGAACAAAGGGAAAGACTAAGATCAAGGCAAAAATATGAAAATTAAATAGAAACACGCAGCACTTTTGAAAAGGTCTCTAGTTCAACATAAAGCCAGGAACAAATCAACTGGCAGTCCTATGTGATATTAGCTCATTGTGAGTAAGGGGAATATTGTAGGTGGATGGATAAAAGGGGTGCTAAGTCCACCACTACCACCTCGCTCATCCTGGCCATAAAATCAGGACCATCTTTGTGATGCTGAGCTAGAAATATTCAGTCTTGCTTTCCTTCCTTCCTTCCTTGTTCCTTCCTTCCTTCCTTCCTTCCCTTCTTTCTTTACTTTACTTTCTTTTGTTGGTACTTGGGCTTGAAACTAGGGGCAGTTGGCCATTGAGTAACATCCCTGTCACTTCAATTTCTTCTTCTTATTTTTTTTTTTTTTTTAATTTGAGACAGGGTCATACTAAGATGCTTATGCTAAGTTGTCTGGCAATGACCTTGTTGATATGCCCATGCTCTCCTTATTTCTGTTCCCTGGATATATAAATATCATTTCCAATTCAGAGGTTGTTACATGTAAATCTTTATTTAAGGTAAATCCTTGTCTGTTAGATCTCAGATAAGGGACTCCTAATCAGAGATTCTTTTCCCGGCCATTGAATATAAATAGTCCCCAGTCACCCTTAGTCACATTCCCACTCTTCATTTTATATATATATATATATATATAATTTAAAAAATGTCTTCCTTGCTTTACTTGTTTTAATGCCTGTCCCATAACAGAATGTAATCTATGTGAAAGGACCAGTTTGCCTCATTCACTGCTATATCTCCATAGCTACAATATTCAGGGTCTTGCACAATGTAGACATTTCATGATTGAATTAAATATAGTAGCGCATGCCTTCCTTTACTATCTGATTTAACATGATGCCTCCTCAGATTATTCTCTATTTCATCTACTTCATTATTTTCTTCATAATATTTAGCACTTCGCAGCAACTAGCATTGACTGAAATTATCACATTCACTTATTAGTTTTTTTTTTTTAATTATGTACCTCCCTCAAATATATGTAACTATCAGGAGTACAAGGTTCTTATCTGATTTGTTCAGCCTTGAATATTTAATAACTATTCCTAGATGAATGTTTGGCAACATATATGAACTCAATATCTAGTGTTTAAATGAATTAATTTTCATGGAAAGTTACAGAAGGATGAAGTATGTATTTTGATTCATACTCTAAAGTAACTGGGTTCCTGCAACTGAAGTTGTGTTAAGGGAGTACGTTTTTGGAAAGTGTCAAAACAAAATCAGTTAAAAGTTATAGAGGACAGGAGCTGGGGCTATAGCTCAGTGGTAGAACACTTGCCTGGCATGTGTGAGGCACTGGCTTCCATCCTCAGCACCATGTAAAAATAAATAGAATAAAGGTATTGTGAAAAAATATATAGAGAACAGATTCATAGCAAGCACCATTGTAAGTAATATATATTTATATTTTATCAACGTTACAAATAACTCTTTGAGGACTTACTATCAATTCCATTTAAAATATTACTAAACTGAAGCAAAAATATATACAATAAAATGTCTATTATTTTTTTTCTTTTGTTATTATTACTATTATGCTCCCTGCTCTTACTTGTAGGCCTGATTTTGAAGCTTGACTATCTATCTGAAGAGTTCATACTCTTGGGCTGTCATTCAGTGGCAGAGCAATTGCCTAGCATGTGTGAGGCACTGGCTTCTATCCTTAGCACTGCATGAAAATAAATAAATAAAATGATTTTTAAAAAGAGATCATGCTCTTAATTGATATGTTACAATTCTATTACCACAAGACCTAAAACAGGTAAGTTTATAATGAAGGTTTGTTAAGATATGCATGGATTTATTCTATTACTTTGCCTAGTTGTGGTTTCTCTCCAGACTCTTGAAAGAGGAAGAAAGCTGAACCTCACGACCTCTAGGTCACCTTTAGACTTGAGGGTTAAATGCAAAATATTGTTTTAACCTCATTTGTTTATCCTAGCATTCAGGATGCACTTTATTCAAACCATTAATGAACAACTGATATGTCATTAATGAAAACAATTGATAAGAACATTATTTTTCTCTATTCTGAGAAGTTGTCAATGTGCTCCATCTTGCTTACCTATTATAAATGACAACAACTGTGACAACAAAAATGTCCTTTCTCCTAGCACCAAGCACTTTTAGCTTCCTTCCTGGATAACTTCAAAGGGAATTCTACCTTGAGGCAAACAATCTCTGTATCATTAGCACAAAGTAATCCTTACAATAACGGGCTTTAATTGCCTTTAATTATTTTATATCTGAATTACCGTACACTGCAGGACATGTAGAACCATAATAATAAAATATCATATTATAGTGGTTTATTGAAGTAGCATGCTCAGCTTTAACTTCTGGGAATCACTGTGAGGTCTAGCAGTGCCTCTAAATCATTCTAATCTCACAGCAGAGGTTGAAGGTGCAATGGGACCCTGAATAAGATAGGAAACGTAAACTTTTCAAATTAATTCTTATTAAGGCCTAGGGCTTTATTCCTACTCATCTTGCTTAGGTTATGACAAAATTTAAATAGCCAATCCATTCACCAGCCACATGGTAAGCTGCCTTTAAAATTAATAATAAATTTAATAATTTTATATTTTCAAGATTAAAATAATTATATTACTTACCTAAAATATCTCAGGAGGTAGTTATGGTAAGAAAATATATAGGGGCTAGGGTTGTGGCTCAGCATTAGAACACTTGCCTAGCATGTGTGAGACCCTGGGTTCAATCCTCAGCACCACAAATAAATAAATAAATACTAAAAAAAATGAAAATATACATTCATTATTATTATCCTTAGGTGGTAGGTGGATTATTGATTTGATTGCTACAGATATTAGTGGAAGATTTATTTATTTTTTTAATCCAAGGATGGAATATAACTCCTTAGAATCTGCCCTTATCTTAGCAAAATGCCCATTAAAAATGAACATTTTCATTGATGTTGAGGATAGAGAAAGGAGAATGTCAACTATGTTGCTTAGATGAGAGGAATAGCCTTTAATCTAATTCCAAATGTTACTAATAGTTGCCTGTTCTGCATTTCATAACAATTTGTACCTATTTATACAGACACATAGAATACATATAGTAACTTCTTTGAAGAGGGGGAAATCTATGTAAGCACACAAACTACTTTTAGCAAATAGGAAACCCAGAATATGGATTTCTTTTAGATCTTGTTTCCTGACTGTATCACAGTTGCTCATAATTTTTCAGAAATTTGCTCCTGGTCTTTTTATCACCTCCCCAAAGGTTGGGATATCTCTTGAAGTAAGTGAGCATCTATGTCAATAGAACTTTGACCCAACACATCAGGAAAGCTGCTAGCATCTGACATCTGTTTTTAGAATACTACAAACTAGTGCTTGCTTCAGCAGCACATATACTAGAATACTACAAACTATAAGTCAGAGAGGCTGAACTTAAAAGCTTATTTCAGGAGATAAATTTCTCTTAAAATCAGAGGAATGGAAAAACGTGTGAATAAAAGAACTAAATTTTGCTACCCAGAACTACCTTATATATGATGGACTATGCTTTCATTTGATTGCTTTTTTGACATTTTTTAAGTATCCTGAGCCTCTGTCTTAGACCAGATTATCAATAGTCCATATTTTTGTTATACCTTATTTTTTGTTCATTCAACACATGCAATGTCAGCTCAATAAGTGCTTAACAGACAGTAGCAAGGATATAACATTCAGAAAACACTTCATAGGTATTTCAAATAACCTACAGCCTCTACCCCCAAGATATCTTAATCATTACTACATTTACCTAAAAGGCTGTGGGTTATTTTGTCCCTTTGTGTTTTAGCTATGATTGGAGTTAAAACATCCTAATCATGTTAGTAATCAAGTCTTATACATAACAGAAAATGTGATCCTAAAGTTGTCAGAAAATGACATTAGACTCATACTCAGTGTGGATAAACTCAGAAACGAAGTGAGAAGCAAGAAAGTAATTATATTGTAAAAGCTCATTATACATCAATGACTCTATTAAACATATTTCATATATTTTACATTTTAATATCCATAAAGGTACCATTTGGTGCTTATGATCCTTCATATATTAAAAAAGTGATAATATGCTAAGAAATAGAAATTATTGCCCAAAGTCACATAACTAGGGAACCTATCAGCCAAGATTTGAACAAAAGTGTTAGTTAAAACTTACTTCTTTTTCTATTTTTGAATCTAGTCTGTCTCACAACCTGCCTTGAATTAGTTTCTCTGATGCCTCTAGAAACCATAAAATACTAACACATTAAAATTGAATAGCACATGTGCTCCTTGTATTTAATAAATTCAAAACATACATAGCTATACAAAGGCCCACTTTAAATTCATATTAATTCAGATGCTAATAAGTATGCTTCCTAAGCCAAAGAAAAATCACAAAAAAAATTAAATCAGATGTGAAAATAGCTTGACCTTATATCTATGGTGACCATCTGTTTGGAATAGAAAAATGTTTGTATATAATTATTTCTAATATACAACAACTGTCACAGAAATAGAAATACAATATTTATTTTTTTTTCTTTTTATTGGTTCTTTTTAGTTATGCATAACATTAGGATTACTTTTGTCCTAATTATAAAAGCATGGAATATAATTTGCTTTAACTCAGTCCCAGTACTTCCTCTTACTCTCCCCTTTTACCTCCCCCTGTTTCTTTCCCTATACTGTACTAAATTTTCTGCTATTTACTTATAATATTTATTAGTCAAATGGATATACATGATGGTGAGATTCACTGTGGAATATTCTTATGTACATAGGAAAGTTAGGTCACATTCATTCCACTGTTCTTCCCTTATCCTGTCCCTCCACCCTCCCTTAAATCTCCTTTCTCTGTACCACTGATCTTCTATTTTGGTGGAATTCCTCACCCTTTTTCATCTTGTTCTCTTTCCCTTTTTGTTTCTTATTTTGGTCTAGCTTCTGTGCATTCAGCCTTTGACTTTCTGGGTCTGGCTTAAGAAATATTATATTTCAATGGTTATCTTACCTTAAGCTAGATTAACCATGAAAAAACAGAAAACACAATAGAAGTTGGAAAGGGAAGAAATTACAACTGATACACAGAAATACAAAAGATCATAAAGAAGTACTATGAACGATTATGTACCAACAAACTGAATAATCTAAAAGAAATATTTAATTACTAGAAATGTTCAAAGACTAAGGTTGAATCACAAAGAAAAAGAACATTTGAACAAAACATTAATGAATAAGGAGACTGATCAATAATCAAAATATTTTCCATCAAAAAAAAAGCCCAGGATAAGATGGCTTCACTGCTGAATTTTATGAAACATTTGAAGAACTAATACCAATTCTTCTCAAACTCTTCCAAAAACATGAATTGAAGGAAATACTTCAAAGCCACTTTTCAAGGCCAGCATTACCTTGATACCAAAGCCAGATTAGAATTCTACATGAAAACACAATCACAGTTCATTATTCCTGATGAAAATTGATATAAAAATACTCAACAAAATAATAGTAAACCAGGGATCCAAGATGGCAGGCCAGAGGGAGGCAGCATTTTGAGTCGCTCTGTGACCTGCGACTTAAGAAGTGAGAATACTGCTTCTCTGCAAGTAATTTTCCTGTTTCCACACAGGAATCACAGCTACCATACCCATGCAGGGCTCCAGGCCTCAGCTTCAGAATAGGTGTTCCAACTACTCACCCATACAGAACTACAGGGTACCTGAACAGGACCATAGGCATCAGCACCCATGCAGAACTTTCCGCCACCTATAAGAGCAGAAATTCTTGACGCAGCTCCCACACAGGACACCTGGCAGCTCCCACGCACAGGATCTCCAAGCACTACTCCTGTGTGGACACACATCAACCAACATGGGGCTCCCATGGTCGCCTCTATCTTGGGACTCTGCAGTAATGGAGATAATCCCCTACAAGCCATAGCCCGCCTGCACCAGGGAACTTCACACAGGTTCTGAAGACAGCCACAGCCACATGCTGCATGACACAGACCCAGTCTCTGAACTTATCTTCAAATGGTATCACCCACTCCCCCCACCCAACCAGACACCCCATCGATTAAACCAAATGCCTTCATCCTGGGTCACCTTCATCATCATCATTAGTGGAGGCAACTCCAAGTTTGGAACTCTGGCTGGCCAGGCACCCAGTTTCTAACATCCCCCTCTGACCAGCAGCCACAGTGATTTCCAGAAGGTTAGTAGCAGGAGAATAGTAGTAAGACAAAAAAGGGCAAGGAATTCCATCAAAATAGAAGATCAGTGGTAATAACCAGGCATAGTGACTTCACAAAACAAAACAGCTCTCAGCCAGGCAGATGTGCAGCACGCCCGAAGTGCCACACACAAGAGCCCTGAAGAGAAAGGTCCCTTATTAGGAAGCAGTAAGTGAAAGGGTGAGTGTGATACAGTTTAGAGACTAACAGAGACCAGGAACTGGGAGATCTTCAGGCAAGATAAGGAGATAAGACCAGGTGCTCACATCATAGGAGCAGGCTCAAAAAGAGATCTCTGTGGTGCAGTCTCCCTTCAGGGATCAGCTGGTGCCACACCCCACTTCCAGGTGCCCTCCACCCAGGACCTAGGGGAAATAGAGAGGCTTACCTTCACCAACCTCAGTATGGAGATACCAGCTAACAACAAACAATTTTTTCCTTCTTCTCCCTCTTTATTCTCCTGCCCTCACATACTCAACATATGTGAAACTTAATACTTCGGATGAATTAGGATATTGAGGTTTGAGACGATTGAATAGTATATTATAGTTATGTTGTATATTTTTTTTTACCCCTTTTCTCCAACTTTTTACTGTTTTAACTTTTTTTTTATTTTTTTAAATATATATGTGAGTTTGTTTTATGTATTCTACCAACTTCTCTCTTACTTGTCTACCCAATATTACTTCCACTCTATTCTCCTGCTACTAACCTTTTTCTTTAGATTTCTTTTTCACACTTCCTAAGATATAATAACTCTATATCCTCACCTCCTACCTCCTCAGCATATCTTTCTACATCCTCACCCCTGGTTCTTTCACCACCATCAGAAACTGTAAATGCTTTTACAAACCTACTGATCATATTGTAGATAATAATTGAATTCACCATTTCTGTATATTATGTCCAAATTTTAAAAGTCTATTAGCAACTATTTGTTTTTAGGTGGTATATTATTTATATTGGGATCTGTTAACCTTGTCCTACCCCTGAAAGGAGAAGTATTGGATCCCTACTGGGCACTAAAAGCCTATAGGGTAAAAATGGTAAAGCCTCAGATCCACAGTGCTAGAAGCAAAGACACATGAGCAACATGAAAAGACAAGGGAAGAAATTGCCACAAACAAATCAAAATACCACATTATTAGAATGCATGGCCAACACATCAGTAGACATTACAGAGAAGGAGTTCAGGATGTAGATAATCAAAATGTTCTGTGAATTAAAGCATGATATAAAAAGCAAATACAGGCATCAAAAGATCATTTTGACAAAGAGCTACAAAAACAAATACAGGAAGCAAAAGATTACTTTAGTAGGGAGATAGAAGATATAAAGAAAAACCAAACAAAAATCTTTGAAATGAAAGAAACAATAAACCAAATTAAAAGTTCAGTTGAAAGCATCACCAACAGATTAGACCACTTGGAATACAGGACATCACACAAGGAAGACAAAATATATAATCTTGAAAAGAATGTAGATCACATGGTGAAGATAGTAAGAATCCATGAGCAGAACATTCAAGAAGTATGGGATAACATAAAAAGACCAAATTTAAGATTTCTTGGGATAGAGCATGGAATAGAGCTCCAAACCAAAAGAATGAGCAATCTATTCAATGAAATAATATCAGAAAATTTTCTAAACACAAAGAACAAATTGGGAAACCAAATACAAGAGGCTTACAGGATTCCAAATGTACAAAATCACAACAGATCCACATAAAGGCACATTATAATGAAAATGCCTAACATACAGAATAAGGAAAGGATAATAAAAGCCACAAGAGAGGGGCTGGGGATGTGGCTCAAGCAGTAGCATGCTGGCCTGGCATGCGTGGGGTGCTGGGTTCGATCCTCAGCACCACATAAAAATAAAATAAAGATGTTGTGTCCACTGATAACTAAAAAATAAATATTAAAAAATTTCTCTCTCTTTCTCTCTCTCTCTCTCTCTCTCTCTCTCTCTCTCTCTCTCTCTCTCTCTTTCTCTCTCTCTTAAAAAAATGCCACAAGAGAAAAGAATTAGATTTCATATAGGGTGAAACCAATTACGTTATATGCAGATTTTTCAACGCCGACCTTGAAAGCTAGAAGACCTGGAACAACATAAATCAAGCTCTAAACGAAAATGAATGCCAACCAAGAATCTTGTATCCAGCAAAAATAAGCTTTAGATTTGATGATGAAATAAAAACTTTCCACAAGAAACAAAAGTTAAAAGAATTTACAGCTAGAAAATCTGCACTACAGAGCAGCCTTGGCAAAATATTCTATGAAGAGGAAATGAAAAACAACAAAAATCAGCAGAGCAGGGCTGGAGCAGTGGCTCCATGACAGAGCACCTGCCTATCATGTGTAAGGAACTGGGTTAGATTCTCAGCCCCGCATATAAATAAATAAAAGTCCACTGACTACTAAAATTTATTTTTAAAAAATCAGCAGAGGGAGGTATTATATTAAAGGAAAAAACCTAATAAAAGGAGAAACCAAGTCAAGTTAAATAACAAAATAAACAAAAATGGCTGGGAATATAAATAAAGTCTCAATAATAACCCTGAATGTAAATGGCCTAAACTCACCAATCAAAAAAAAAAGACCAATCAATATGCTGCTTCCCAGAGACTCATCTCATAAGAAAAGACATCCACAGACTGAATGTGAAAGGTTGGGAAAAATCATACCATTCACAAGGACTGTGGAAGAAAGAAGAAGTTTCCATCCTCATATCAAATAAAGTAGACTTTAAGCTAAAGTTAATCAAAAGGGACAAAGAAGGATATTTCACACAGTTCAAGGGAACCATACACCAATAAGACATAACAATTATAAACATATATGTCCCAAACAATGGAGCATCTATATTCATCAAACAAACACTTCTCAAGTTCAAGAGTCAAATTGACCACAACATAATAATTCTGCATGACCTTAGCACACTTCTTTCACCACTAGATATATCCTCCAAACCTAAGCTGAACAAAAAACTATAGAACTCAATAATAAAATCAATAACTTAGACTTAAGTGACATATATAGAATATTTTATCCTTCAACATGTGAGTATACTTTTTTATCAGCAGAACATTGATCTTTCTCTAAAATAGACCATATATTATGTGACAAAGCTACTCTTAGTAAATACAAAAAAAGTAGAGATACTACCCTGCATTCTGTCCAATCACAATGGAATGAAATAAGAAATCAATGATAAAATAAAAAAATAAAAACTAATCCAAAACCTGGTGACTAAATAATATGCTACTAAATGAACAATGGCTCGCAAAAGACATCAAGGAGGAGATTGAAAAATCATAGAGGTAAATGAGAACACATATAAACATATCAAAATCTTTAGGACACTGTGAAGGCAGTACAAAGAGCAAGTTCATTGCATGGAGTTCACTCCTTAAAATAAAAAGTCAACAAATAAATGACAAAACACCAGTTCTCAAAGCCCTAGAAAAAGAAGAACAAATCCACATCAAAAGGAGTATAAGACAGGAAAAAATTAAAATCAGAGCTAAAATCAATGAAATTGAAATAAAAGAAATAATTTTAAAAATTGACAAAAAACTTGGTTTTGTGAAAAAAAAAATGAAATTGCCAAACCCTTAGCCATGCTAACAAAGAGAAGAAGACAGATAACTCAAATTATAAACATACATGATGAAAAGGGAAATATCACAACGGACACTACAGAAATACAAAAAAAAAAAAAAATTATAAATTATTTTGAGAACTTGTACTCCAAGAAAATAGAGAAATCAAAGGCACTGACAAATTTCTAGAGGCATATGAGTTGCCCAAATTAAATCAGGATGGTATACACAATTTAAAGAGATTAATCTCAAGCAAGGAAATAGAAGATGCCATCAGAAGCCTACCAACCAAGAAAAGCCCAGGACCAGATGGATACACAGCTGAGTTCTACAAGACTGATGAAGAAGAACTAATACCTATACTATACAAATTATCTCCTGAAATAGAAAAAGAGGGAGCACTTCCAAACTCATTCTATGAGGCCAATATTACTCTAATTCCAAAATGAGACAAAGACACATCAAAGAAATAAAACTTCAGAACAATATCTCTAATGAACACAGATGCAAAAATTCTCAATAAAATTCTGTCAAATCAAATACAAAAGCACATCAAAAAGGTAGTGCACCTCAATCAAGTGGGTTAACTCCAGGGATGCAAGGTTGGTTCAACATACGGCAATCAATATATCTAATTCATCACTTTAATATACATAAATATAAAAACCTTATGATCATCTCAATAAATGCAGAAAAAGTATTCAACAAAATATAGCACCCCTTCATGTTCAAAACACTAGAAAAACTAGGGATAATAGGAACCTATCTCAACATCATATAAGCTATCTATGCTTAGCTCCAGGTCAACATCATTTTAAATGGAGAAAAATTGAAATTATTCCCACCAAAACCTGGAACAAGACAGGGATGCCCTCTTTCAAAACTTCTATTTAACATAGTTCTTGAAATACTGGCCAGAGCAATTAGACAAAAGAAATTAAAGGGATACACATAGGAAAAGAAAACTCAAATTAGCACTATTTGCTGAAAATATGATTTTATATCTAGAAGACCCAGGAAATTTCACCAGAAAACTTCAAGAACTATTAAACAAATTTAGCAAAGTAGCCGGATTCAAAACCAACACTCATAAATCAAAGGCATTTCTGTATGTCAGTGACAAATCCTCTGAAAGGGAAAAGAGAAAAACTCCCCCATTTATAATAGTGGCAAAAAAAAAAAAAACAAAAACCTTGGGAATCAACCTACTAAAAGAGGTGAAAGATCCCTACAATGAAAACTACAGAATGCTAAAGAAATAAATTAAAGAAGACCTTAGAAGATGCAAAGATCTCCCTTGTTCTTGGATGAGCAGAATTAATATTTTCAAAATGACCATACTAGCAAAAGCACTGTTCAGATTTAATGCAATTCCAATGAAAATTCCAATGACATTCCTCATTGGAATAGAAAAAGCAGTCATGAAATTCATCTGGAAAAATGAGAGATCCAGAGTAGCTAAATCAATCCTTAGCAGAAAGAGTGAAGCAGATGTTATCACTATACCAGACCTTAAACTATACTACAGAGCAATAGTAACAAAACAGCATGGTATTGGCACCAAAACAAACTGGTAAACTGATGGTAAAGAATGGAGGACACATAGACTAACAAACATAATTACACTTATATTATACAAATGCACCAAAAATGTACATTGGAGAAAAGATAGCCTTTTCAACAAATGGTGCTGGGAAAACTGGAAACCCATATGCAACAAAATGAAATTAAACCCTTATCTCTCACTGTGCACAAAACTCAACTCAAAGTAGATAAGAGATCTAGGAATTAAACCAGAGAAACTGCATCTCTCAGAAGAAAAAGTAGGCCCAAATCTCTATCATGTTGGATTAGGTCCTGAATTGCTTAATAAGACTCCTTTAGAGAAAGAATTAATATAAAGAATCAATAAATGGGACAGATTCAAACTAAACAGCTTTTAGAAAAAGAAGCAATCAGGTGAATAGAGATGCTACCTCTTGGGAGCAATTTTTTTTTAACTTGCACATCAGATAGAGGACTAATCTCTAAGATATATAAAGAATTCAAAAAATCTGAACACCAAAAAACAAATGACCCAATCAATTAATGGGCCAAGGAACTGAACAGAAACCTCTCAGAAGAAGATATACAATCAATCAACAAATATATGAAAAAATGTTGAACATCTCTAGCAATTAGAGAAACGCAAATCAAAACTACTCTAAGATTTCATCTCACTCCAGTCAGAATGACTGCTATTAAGAAAACAAAAAAATAATAAGTTTTGGCGAAGATATGGGGAAAAGGGCACACTCATACATTGCTGGTTGGATAGCAAATTGGTGCTGCCAATATGGAAAGCAGTATGGAGATTCCTTGGAAAACTTGGAATGGAACTACCATTTGACCCAGCTATCCCACTCCTCGGTCTATACACAAAGGACTTAAAAACAGCATATTACAGGGACACAACCACATCAATGTTTATAGCAGCACAATTCACAATAGGTAAATTGTGGAACCAACCTAGATGCCCCTCAGTAAATGAATGGATAAAGAAAATGTGGCATATATACACAATGGAATATTATTCAGCAATAAAAGAGAATAAAATCATGGCATTTGCAGGTAAATGGATAGAGTTGGAGAATATAATGTAAGTGAATTTACTTAATCCCCCAAACCAAATGCGTTATACAAGGAGGCTGATTCATAGTGGGTTTGGGAGGGGGAGTATGGGAGGATTAGAGGAACTGTAAACAGGACAAAGGGGTTGGATGGAAAGGAGGGGGCATGGGGGTAGAAAATATGGTGGAATGACATGGAAATCATCACTCTAAATATATGTGTGAAGACACAAAATGGTGTGAATATACATTATATACAACCAGGACAGGAAAAATTGTGCTCTACATGTGTAATATGAATTGTAATATATTCTTCTGTCATTTATAACAAATTAGAATAAAAATTTAAAAAACTGACTCTGGTGATTACAATAAAAAATTAAAAATAATAGCAAACCAAACTCAGCAACACATTAAAAGAATAATTCATCACAATCAAGTAAAATTTACTGATGGGAAGCAAATATGGCTTAACATAGGAAAATCAATAAATGTTATACATTCATTAATAGAATGAAGACAAAAAATACGATCAGTAGATTCAGGAATAGATTTTGATAAGCTCAACATCAATTTCATGATAAAATCACTCAACAGCTTAGGTATGGAGGAAATATACTTCAGTACAACAACAGCCATATATAATAGATTTTAAAGCTAACATCTTCAATAATTAAAAGTTGAAAAGCTTGATTCTTAAGATGAGGAACAAGAGTAGGACGTTCATTCTTATTGCTTCTTTTTGACATAGTGCTGGAAGCTAGAGCAATTTGGCAAGAGAAATAAATAAAAGACATCCTAATATGAAAAGAAGAAGTGAAACTGTCAATTAGCTGAAGATGTATTCATAATTCAGAAAGTAAATGAGCCCCTTCCTTTGTAATTCCTCTCTGAAAAATGAATGGATGAGGAAAACAAAATCACAAGACTCATCTTTAAAATTGGAGAATGAAAGTGAAGCTAAGGTAATTCTTGTTGAAATTAAAATTTTATTCCTGAGCTGGGGTTGTGGCTCAGTTGTAGAGCACTCACCTAGCATGTGCAAGGCCCTGGATTCAATCCTCAGCACCACACAAAAATAAATAAAATAAAGGTATTTTGTCCAACTACAACTAAAAAATAAAAATGTTTAAAAATTGTATTCCTTATGATGTCACTTGGAAATGAAGTAATTTTTTGAAAAAATTTTGTGTAGTTGTAGATGGACAGAATGCCTTTGTTTTATTTATTTTTTAATGTGGTGCTGAGGATAGAACCCAGTGCCTCACACGTGCTAGGCAAGTGCACTACCACTGAGCCACAACCCAGCCCTAAAGTACTTTTTTGATATGGAAAGAGGGCACAGTTTAAGAGAAGACAGTAGTAGTCTTTAAATACTTAGTACTTTATTGTGTTAAAATTAATTGTGGGGCTGGGGTTGCATCTCAGTGGTACAACACTTGCCTAACATGTGTGAGGAACTGGGTTCAATCCTCAGCACCACATATAAATAAATAAATAAATAAATAAATAAATAGACAAGTAAACAAAAAAACAAATAAATAAAACTAATTGTGATGTACTTTAATCTGGGATAATAATAAGGCAATAATTGGAATTAGCAAAACAATTAATTTAATAAATTTGCCTAATTATTCTAAATCATTTTTTGCATTCTATTTTTTCAAATCTTTTTTAAATACTTTTTTTACATGTTTATGGATCTTTATTTTATTCATTTATTTATACATGGTGCTCAGAATTGAATCTAGTACCTCACAAATGCTGGACAAATGCTCTACCACTGAGCCACAACCCCAGCCCTCTGAATTCTAATTTTGAAGTCATAAATGCTTAGAACACAATTGCCCTTTATGATGAAAAAAAAAAACGTTTTATTTCCTTAATGAAGATGTTCATCCAACTTATAAGAAATTTTACTTTCTGAGCGGTATAATTCTCCATATTTGACAATGAAATCTAATATTCTATGACTCAAGGATAATTCCCTCTGAAAATCTTGTTTGAATGTAATATTTCTTTGAGAAGTAAAACATTAACCTGTTGCTTACATTCAAATGTTTGCTCAAGTTATAGGATTTATTTTGAATTCACAGATTCTCTAACAATGGTGGATGGAGCAGGGGTTTGCTGGATTAGTAGAATAACGGTAGACTGTAGTAGGGGAAGGACATACGTCAATAATATGGAATACAGTTAACTAGTAGCAACCATGGGAAAGAAACCATGGGCCAGGATTTAGGATTTGGATAGGTAAGAAGAGGAATTACTGAAAAATAAGGTACAAAATTAAAACAAAAAAACAGCACATGTACATGCCTTTTGCCAAAGTATGCCCTTGAGAATGAAATTCAAAGCATCCAACTGTGCCTCAGAAGAAATAACAACTGTCATTCTACCTGGAAATAACCCCATTTAAGTCCCTTCTATAACTTTAGGAAATGAAAAGACTTATTATTAACCCTAAATAAAAACATATTCCTCAAATGAAGACTAAAAACAGCTGTTATCACTTTCACAACATTCATCAGACTTCACAGATGGGAACAGATATAGAATAATGGACAATCAAATGCTGTATTATCTCTTGTGGATTCTAAATTTTGGCTAAGTTTGATGTTTGCATGAAAATCAGCCCAATAGAAACACTACTCATATGCAATGAATATTAAATTGTGTTTGGCAGAGTATTTAGCTATATTCTCTTCAAACTTTTCCTTTTTTTCCTTAGATTAATTCCAGTAAGTTTATTTTCTCTATATCAATAAAAAATATGAAATCACTTGAAATTGAAAGACAATGAAATATTATTTATGAGCAAAATATATTTAATTAGTTTTCAACCAGCTACTAGTAAGAAAGTTCAGTAGCAGTTCATAAGAATAATGAACTGCTACTTTATTTTAATGATTACCTGGACTGCATTTTGTTTGTCTGCTATAAAAAGGAAGTATCTGTAGTTCTAGAAAGAATGCAAGTAATTCATGTGTACCATTTAATTAGTTTGAGTGACTTTCTTTTGCAAAATTATTTGAAGTATAGTTATTCAGATTGCATACCAATGCCACTATATGTAATCTTTATACCTGTTACTGAGACACATGTTTTCCTATCACATTGAGATACCTTTCAAAATAATACTTTAAAATACCTCATGTTTCTGAAAACTAATAAGTATGAACAAGATTCAAGAAATCTCTCTTTTACTAAAATATCAGAATTGCCAAAATATATGGCTGTGCCAGTCAAAACTCCAGGTGTGTGAGTAAAGCAGTGGCAGCATAATGATTTTTTAATCCAGTATTATTTGTCTTCAATCATGCTTATGAATAATTTTGATTCATTTTATGCATTTTGGAAAAAGGTGCTTTACAACTTTCATGTCCTATGGCATCATGGCATATCACACTATAGGGTGCATTTTTAAGAAGCTATTGTATTATGTATGGAGGCATAAGAAAAGGGAAAGGGAGTTACTAGGTACGATAAATTAAATATGGACTATTTAAATTCAAAGGATGGTGCCTTTAAACTATGCTGATACCTTTTTGCTTCACAAGCCATGTGCCTTCAAATTAGAAACATATAGTGAATTGTAAGCAATGTGCTTCCTTTGGTCAAATACACACCTCCTTATTTGTGTAGAGTTGGCCAGATCAGGTTTCCTGCCAATGAAAGTTTCCAAATACATCTCTGTCACCTCATTTACTCTGCTGAATCAGCACTCTATGGGCACAGAGTTTTCTTTAAAGTTTCTTCAAAATATTACACACTGGAGGGGATGCTTTCACAAAGGCTGATTCAGCAAGTGGAGCAAAAAAGGAAGTGAGAGATTTATAGGGTTCTTTCAATGCTGGAAGGAGCCCTGCTGATGGATAAAAGGATGATTATGCAAGTTAACCTATGTGTGCTGAGCTTTCAGACAATGAACCTTAGTCAGTTCATTTTGTTTGAAATTAACACTTTGTAGCCTAGTCATATATTCTGTTCATAACATAGGCCCTCCCTCACACTTGCATTTGAATGATACTTCTCACTTTTCAAAATGTTTTCATATTTGCAATTTCATTTGCTCTTCTCCATACAGTAGTTAGATGTGCAAGTCAGGAATTATTAGTCAAATTAGAAAAATACAGAAAATAATCAATATAAAATTATATAACTTGTCTAATTGTATACTTAATTTTTGGCAGAGCTGAGACTAAAAGACTGTTAGAACTGCTTGACCTTTATTCTATGAAATTTTCAATTCACATGATGTCTACCTATTTGGACATGTCAATTCCAAATGGGGTAGGAGACAGAGAAGGGGTGTATTTATTATAGGTCCATAATTTTTAAAGGTGCTTTAGTTACCTTTATGAATAAATCATTGTCTGTCCTCAAGGAAGAGTGATTGATAAAAAATAGTTTCAACTCAACAGTTTAAATCTCATGCTTACTGTTCATAAACATATGAGAAAAACATAGTCTCTAGTTTTTATATTTTAATTTAGGTATTAATTCTGTATTGTCAGCTTATTTGTATAGCTATTGAAAAAACTTTCATTTTCCGCTATGGTTTCTAATTCCTAATAGTATTTTTAATGGTTAAGATACCAACTATTGACAAAAAGATACTTAAAATTAGAAGGCTGATGTAGTTAATATTTGTTGTCAAGATGACTGGATTAAGGATTACCTAGAGAGCTGGTAAAACATTTCTGGATGTGTCTATGAAAGTGTTTCCAGAGGACATTAGCATTAAGTTGATAGAATGAGTAGGGAAGATCCACTCTTACTCAGTATGAGTTGGCACCATCCAGTTTTCTAAGGACCTTGACAGAATGAAGAAGCAGAGGAAAGGTTAATTATCTCTCTGTGTCCTGGAGCTGGGACACACTTATTCTCCAATCCTCAGACAATAAATCTTTAGACTCTATGGAAATTGGGTTCCTGGTCTTACACCAGCAGTCCTTAGATCTTCAGGCTTTTGGCCCCAGACTGAGAGTTAAACCATCAGCTTCCATGGCTCTAAAACATTCAACTTGGACTGAATCACCCTACAAGTATCTCAGTGTTTCCAGCTTGCATATTTCCTGTTCTAGTACTTATCAGCCTCCATAGTCACAAGGACCAATTCCCCTAATAAATCCTACTCATACCTATATATGAATGCATATATGTATAAATGCATGTATATAACTGTCTATCCATCTCTTTGTATATATCTCTGGAGAATCCTAACACCAGAGCTATATTTATGGAGTTACTGAGTTCTTAGATATATAATATTTAATAATCATTTCACAAAAATGATGTAATACAGTCCAGAATAGTAATGGTATAACGAATATTCCTTAAAACACAAATTAAAAATGGGAATCTTAATTCTGTCCTGCTACCAACATGCAAGTAAGCCTCCATTCCCAACTTGCTTCTAATTTCACAATTAAAACTTTTCAATATGCATATATGCTGAGTTATTCAAATAGATTTAAAAAATACTTTTAGACATTGATAGACTTTTATTTTATTCATTTATTTATATGTGGTACTGAGGATTGAACCCAGTGCCTCACACATGCTAGGAAAGCACTCTACCACTGAGCTGCAACCCCAGCCCTATATGCTGAGTTTTTATAAAGCAGAACATATGCCTTCATCTTTAAGACAATTTAATTAGGTAAGACTGAAATCCATTCATTCACCAAATAATTATTATGCACAGTTGTGAACCAGGAACCATAGTATGTACTCAGGTCCCTGCCTTCATGCCCTTATTGTAAAGCTGGGAGAAGATAGATGTTAACAAAATCTTCTCACAAACATATAAATCAATATTCCATATGCTGCAAAGGACAGTTACATGTGCTTAACTTATAAAAGGTGCATTTTGACACAGTCATGGTAAATGGGGAAGGTTACCTTGATGAAGGATTATTAAGCCAAGAGCTGAAAAGCAAGAATGAAATAAATAGGCAGGGTTTAGGGTAGACTATTCCAAGCAGAAGGAACAGTATGCATGATGATAATATAAGAGGACACATTTGCAGACTGGGTTAATAGCACTTAAACTGGGCTGAGAAACAAATGTAATAGTGAATTCATCAGTAAAAAATTAGACATTCTTTGAATAAAGATCAGAGGATTTTATGGAGGTGATCCCCACCTTCTTATGGACAATGTTCAATCTAAAATCACCTGTAATGATCCCTTGTTCCAAAGGGCTATGCTATCAATTACTCATTTTACTAATTTATTCCACTGTCCAAAGACAATGGCACACTTTGGGATAGAAAATATTTTCACCCATCCATGGATGCTACTTTAATCTGTTTGACCACTAGGTATTGTCTTTGTCTACTGGCAGGTGAACAATGTCTTTTCTTTAATAAGGACAGGATCAAAAAGAGAGTCAGCTTCTTTGCAACTGATGAAATGTCTCACTTTATTCTGGAAAACTTACACAGTTTTCTCTAGGCAACAAGAGCTAGTCATCATACAATAAAACTAGACTTACACTAAACAGAGACTTATAAGTCATCAAAGCAATTTAAAAGATCAGTTTGATATTTGACAGAGAGTCAATATATATTGCTATGTTTGTGATGACATGCTGAGGTAGCAGTTTATTCGGCTTTGAGCCTATGCAGCAGTCTCAGAAAATCAGTAAAATCAAATGAAAAAATGATAAGAAAGCCAGGCTGAGTATCTGAAAATAAGTGGGTAAAGTGGAAAACTAAGTCTATACTGAATGCGTAGTATGTGGTGAAAATACCAGTGTGACAAAGCCCTGCCTGCCTCTATCAGTCCAGTTAGCCTTTCCAGATGGCCTTCCCTGTTTCTTTTGATTCACATATTACAGCCTTCACAGTTCATTTACACTTCACTTATTAAGCCTTACTTATTATTTATCACTCCAATCTTTCTTTTTTTTAACCAAGGAGATCATAAAGTCCTTGAGGACAAAAACTATACCTTCCTTTAACTATTTTTTGTTTTCTCAAATAATTTCCCTGATTCTGTCTACACATATCAAGGTACTAAATATCCTATGTGCTAGTTGACAGAATATGATCATGCTCAAATAGTAAAGAGTTCAGCATTTATTTGTTCTAGACGGTCTGGCACCAGTTAGTTCTGGAAACAGACAAATCCAGATACAAATTCTGACCCTATTATTTATTTTGTTACATGAACAAGGGAAAAACATAAACACATTAGATACTAAGAGCTCAGCAGCAGACTAAAATTCTATTACAATTAAGTCTTCTTAAAAAATCCTGGGACAAAGATGCTATTATTATTCTCACACCACAAATGAGCATACCAAATCAGAAAAGTTAAGTTCAAGGTTACAGAGACAGCAAATAGCTGAACTAAGATACATACCTAAAGGCCAACATTCCCTGACTGAAATCAATATTAGTGGAACACATGCTAGATCCTGAAATCACATGGGAAGTTTTATTCTGAGCACAAGTACTTTCCCCCTGCAGTTTGCTTTCATTGAATTATCATTATTATCCATAATCCCTCAAATTATGAAAGAACACATTAGAATTGGATGTGGAGGAGGATAGAACATAAAGTACTATCACGCTTGTCATATGTGCTCCAAGGGGCGATGACTTACTTACAGAACTGAGATGACATAATTGTTACAAATGGTATAAGATGCAAGATAAGAGATGTTTCATTCTAAGCAAGTAGCTTAGAGAAGGGTGATTCTGCCAAAGACAATAAAGAAAAGCATCAGAATGGAGAGAAAATGTGAGTTGTGTCATGAGTGGACATGATACTGAGAGTTAGAAAAAGGTAATACCCTCTTTATAAGCCTAGAGGATAGGAAAGGCAGCAGAATACAACAGACACTAGTATGGCAATATGTAAATCAATGGATGTGTAACTGATGTAATTCTGCAATCTGTATATGGGGTAAAAATGGGAGCTCATAACCCACTTGAATCAAATTGTGAAATATGATATATCAAGAACTATGTAATGTTTTGAACAGCCAACAATAAAAAATTAAAAAAAAAAAGAATGAAAGAAAGAGTGAGCAAAGACAATGTCACCTTCCATTGTTGGTATGGTGTGTAGAACATTCATAATTTCTCCAATACAGCATATGTGTGGACCCTCCTATTCATACTTTTTTTCTACAAATGTCCTGGTGACTTAGAAAGGCTTAGCAGAAGTTTTGCAGAGCACCTGTTTTAAGCTAGTGGTTTTCACAACCTTGCATTCAAGCATCCCAAAGCCAAAGTGAAATTAAATTAATTTGACCCTTAAAAATTACATTTGTAATAAGGAGAACTAAAGACCATAAAATGAGGATAGCACAACAAAACAGAAATCAAATTAAGAGGCTGTCCTGAAGACCTTTAAGGTGAGGAGGACCTTTTATGCATTGGGTGTTGTTAAATCATTCAGTTCATTTCACAGTGACTTGCTTTTGACGCAGCCTAGGATGAAATGTACTTTATTGTTCCCATGCATAATTAATATCATTCTGTAGTCTTCATCATATAAGTCACCTCTGAATGTAATGCAATTGTGTTTTACCTGAATTTCCTCTCATAATGGACTATCAAAGCATAGATGAAGGGCCATAGAGGATGTATGAAGGACTACTGTAAGTGGTGTCATTTAATAAAGTTACTATCTACCATTCATTCACTCATTCATTCATTATTTTATCTACCCAGGCATTCATTAAATATCTATTCCACTTTTTTTCATGGTGTTGAGGATCAAATCAGGGTCTCACACATGCTAAGCAAGTGATCTACCATTGAGCTACATCCCTAAGCCCTATATTCATTCCCTTATCCAGTTACTTGAGCTTCTATTACTATCAGACACTATGCTAAGCACTAAGGGATATGGAGATGAAAATATAGGTTCTGCCTTTATGTTTCTCATACCCAAATCGAAAAAATAATTTATAAGCAAATAAACTATAGAAAAATAGACATGTGGCAAAAGGATGATTTTAATTTTTAAAAGGTAAAACAATTCCCATTGTAAAAAAAAGCTTTTTATTAAAAAAAACAAAAGCTGCATGCAATAAAATAAATCTAGGTAATACAAAAGACATCTTATTAAAAGTGACATTACCACCCCAAATAGCCCCCTCTCCCAAAGGTAAATGTCATTCAAAATTTGTTATATTTTTTTCCAAAATTTTCAAAAAACATTATTGTTTAATCACCTCTGGTAAATACATTGCTTTTTTTCACTTAGAATAATGTGCAGATATTTCTATATCTCTACTCATTCTATACTCTTTAATAACCCATTGGCATTTTGTTGTATAGGTATAACCACTTAACCAATTTCTTGTCTTTTATATTTTGGTGGTTTCCAGATGATTGCTATTGCAAATAAAGGAATAATCATAAAAAAGAGCTTTGTGTTTATCATTGTACCCGTAGGTCCATAGTGGTGGGCTTACTGCATCACAGGTTCCAAATTATACATTTTGAAGAAGTATCTCCCAATAGCTTTTCAAAATTATTGGTAAAGTTTTCTAAATGTTTTCATTACTGCATTAGGGTTATACATAATAATGGGGTTCATTTTGACATATTCATAGTCATGGAATATAATTTTCTCCTCTTCAGTCCCCAGTACTTTCCCTTTCCTCTCTCCCTCCCTCTCCCTGATCCTCTTCCTCTACTCTGCTGGTCTTCTCTTATTTGTTCATTATTTTTTTTTAATCAGTGACTTATACATAAACAATAAAGTGAAATTCGGAGCTCTATTATGTGTGTACATAGCATAATTGGGTCAATTTCTACTCCACTAATCTTTCGTCTATTTTCATGAGATCCCCATGCCCCATTTTCAAATTTACAGCCTCAAAGTAGAAGTCATTAATTCTGAGGGGATGACTAGTGAAGACTTTTTGAAGGTGGATAATTTGAGTGAGTTCACCAAGAGGAGAAGATGTAAATGGGCATAGTAGATAAAGAGAATGAAGTTGGATATATTTGAAAGAACATAGTGTATTCAGAGAAGGGTGACAAGTTGCCTGCATCTGTAGAGTGTGATAATTATACAGTCGGGGCAAAGATGAGATTGGAAAGGCAGTTTGGAGCCTGATAATAAATGATTTCATTTAGAAGTTTAGAATTTCTCCTGTAAGTGAAAGGAAGCTTTGCAGATTTTCAAGCAGAAAAGAGACAAGATCAATGGTTGTTGAAAAGTTACCTAGACAGGAATGTTAAAAAATGACTGGGCAAATGGGACGAGGGCACTAGTTAGGAAGACATCACAATACCAAGTCAAGAAATATCTTTGTCAATGGGGACTTATTCACAGATGCTACTTTTATCCAAACCTCCCTGCTTTATCCTGAAATTCTGAAAGACCACACTTTACTATAGTGGTGTATAAATCTCAAGCATTTGCATACATTTTTCTTAGAGTGCTAGTGACCACATGTGCTAGTCAAGACAGAAAACACTTGTTCTGATAACACTAACCTAAGAATAAAATGATTGCCAAAATATTTTTCAAATAAAATGCATAGCAAATAATCAATGGTGAGGTAAATGAAAATCACTGTGATAATCAGACTTAGAATGTGAAACAACTGTGTATAATATTCTTATGGAAGGAAAGTCCAACCTTTAAAAATTTTGGCAAGGAAGTGGAAACTATAAAAAGTGATAATAGAGCTCTGAAAATTAACCAGACAGAAATTATAGAAATGAGAAATGTAATTATCAAAATCAAGAATTTATGGATGATGTGGACAGAGATATGGAAACAAAGAAAATTAATTACCTGGATTCTAGAAAATAGGTTAGAAGAAACTGTACATATTGAAGTACAAACATGAAAAAAGAAGGATCACATTAAGTTTGAAAGGATTAACTATACACTTAAAATTGTAATACAAATAACAGTTTGCAGGGTTGGGGCTGTAGTTCAGTCACAGAGTGTTTGCCTAGCACCTGTGAGGCACTGGGTTTGATCCTTAGCACCACATAAAAATAAACAAGTAAAATAAAGGCATTCTGTCCATATATAACTACAAAAAAATTAAAAAGAAATAACAGCTTGTTCTTGCCAACAAATGTAAGAAATATAATATTACCAGTGTCATTGCAGCCCCTACAAGTTTCCCTCTTTGATTTTAAACTGCCTGTCCCCAAAGAACTAAATACCATCCTAAATTTTACTAATTATTTTATTGTATTTATTTACAATTTTATTGCATCTATATACATCCCTAAAATATAACATTTACTTATAATAATGTTTTGAACTGCCTATATATGAAAAAAATACTATTTGTACTATTTTAGATATTGTATTCATCAGCATTATGTTAGATTTTATATATTTATGCATGCTAATGCATGCAGCTGTAGTCACTGTATGAATGCATGATGATACCATACTTCATATATTTATTTTCCTTGTCATATAATGTGTGTGTGTGTGTGTATGTACATGTGTGTTTGTGTGCATGTCTGCTAAGCAGTGTTGTTATTGGTATTCTGTTACATGATTCCTAGTAAAAAAAATATAAGAGAATTTATCCAGGGAGGAAATATTTCAAGGTGTAGAATCATTAGCTTGTAGGATATACGCATCTTAGTAATGACAAAGTATTTTCTGAGTGGGCATAACAATTTGCATTTCCTCAGTGGATGAGAATTCCGATTCCTCAAATCTATATCTGATTTTACAATTTAACTCAATTAGGTTGAGCGAAGAAATATTATATTGTGGTTATATTCTGAATTAGAATTACATTAAACTTGATTCATTCTTATAACCTTTGGGTTTCCTCTCCTGTTAAATGCCTGTTTTGCCTTTCACTGATTTTTTAAAACACTTTTTAAAAAGTTTGTCTTTTGTTTTGGAATCATAGGAAATTAATTTTATATTTTCAATTCTTTGCCTGTCAGAATGGCTGTGTTCTGGTACTTTTATTTATGAGATAATCCAGTTTACTTATTTTTGAGAGATTGAGGAGGTTTTCATTAAGGATAGTGTTTTCTAAATCTACTGGGGAATTTTAATATGGAATAGAGAATAAGAGTAGACAATCATTGCTTACTCTATTCAAAGAGAATTGATATACTTAAAACTGAGTATTCGATCTTTAATGTGATAAGTGTAAAAAACAGTGTTTTTAGAATATTTAGATAGTTGTGTAACCATTATCACCATGTAATTCAATCAATGACCTTTGTGACTGTCTCTACATGTTTCTGGAATGTTATGTTCTTGGACAAATAGAGTATGTAATATTTCCAGATTGGCTTCTTTTACTTAGCAGTATGTAATTAAGTTTCCAACATGTGTTTCTATTGTTTAACCACTCATTTATTTTTATCACTGGATCATATTCCACTGAATGAAAACATCACGGTTTGTTTATATTTTCATCTATTGAAATGCATCTTGGTTTCTTTCAAGTTTTGGCCATTATGAATAAAGCTGTTGTAAACATTTAGGTGCTGTTTTTTTGTTTGGACATTGATATCCAATTCATTTCTTCTTTTTTAATATTTATTTTTTTTAGCTGTAGTTGGTCACAATACCTTCATTTTATTTATTTATATTTATGTGGTACTGAGGATTGAACCCAGGGCCTCACACAAGCGCTCTACTGCTGAGCTACAATCCCAGCCCAATATTTAACCCATTTCAATAAATCCCAAGAAACAAACATAGTTGGGTTTTATGGTAAGTTTATGCTAGCTTTAGAAGAAACTGACAATCTGTCTTCCAAAAGTGTGGGTATCCTTTTACATTTCCATTAATAATGAATAATAGCTACTGTTGACCTATATCCTCACCAGCATTTGTTGTTGTCAGTATTTTGGGTTTTAGCCATTCTAATTGTTGTGTAGTAGTATATCACTTTTATTTTGATTAACAGTTCTATAATGATCCATAATATTGAGAACATCTCAAGCTTATTTGCGATTTTTATGTCTTTGCTAAGATGTATTCTGTTCAGATATTTGGACCATTTAAACTGCTTTTTGAAAGTTTTTTTGTCGCTACTGTTGTTTCTTTTCTTATTTGATCTTTAATACTTCTTTGTGTATTTTGGTGCTAGTCCTTTATTATATGAGTGTTTTGCAAGATTTTTCCCATTCTATGTCTAATTTTTTATTATTTCAACAGTTTTTTTTTTTTAAGAACTTTAAATTTTACTGTAAACTATCAATTTTTTTTCCTATAATTCCAGTGGCTCAGGAGGCTGAGACAGGAGGATCACATGTTCAAAGACAGCCTCAGCAAAAATGAGGTGCTAAGCAATTCAATGAGACCCTGTTTCTAAATAAAATACAAAGTAGGGCTAGGGATGTGGCTCAGTGATCGAGTGGCCCTGAGTTTAGTCCCTGGTACCTGCCACCAAAAAAAAGCCATCAATTTTTTTTTCCACAGATAATGCTTTTGATAATTGCATCTAAAAATCATTGATAGATCCAAAATCACTTAGATATTTGTCCTATGGTACTTTCTGAAGTTATATAATTTTATGTGTTTACCTCTATTATACAGCATTAGTTTATTTTTATAATAGGTATAAGGTTTGTCTCTAGTTTCTTTTGTTGCTGTTGGTGGTTTTTAAGTGTGCATGTAAATGTCCAATTCATCCAGTGCCGCAGTCTGGCTGGGCACAAAATAACCAAGCCACCACAAAAGCCTTGTAGATTCAAACAGCAACTCTTTATTCCTGAACTCTCACTGGCACTCTACACGCACGTTCTGGGAAAAATACACTCCCTCCACCGGGCTCTGCTACCAATTCTCTCAGAACTCCGTGAGAACGCAATGGGAACTCAAGGAGCAGGCGCCTGAGGCAGCAGGATACGCCCTATTCCCAGCAGGATCCACCCTAAACCTGGAGCCACCCTAATCCCTGAGCAGGGTCACCTTTCAACCAAAAATGCCATGTGTCCTACTTGGCTATGGCTCTCAGCAATCCAGAATCATTTGTTGATAACCTGTCTTTGTATTAAAAAAAATCAGCTTATTCTTTGATATTTTGGACTTTCTATATGAATACTTATACTGAAAGTCAATAATTAAAGCCTGTTTCTTTTAACTTCATATGTCCTTCTGTAACTTTTTCAAGTGGGTTGACTAGAGCCTTCTACACATTGTTAAATTTAGGTGGTGATATAATGCAAATTATCTTATTCTGAATGTAAAGAAAATGTAAATTTTAAATTTTTCTTATTGATGTTTTAATTGGCACATATTTATGGAATACAGAATGATAATTTAATATATATGCAATTTAAAGAACAATTCAGATTAGTTAGCATTTTCATCTCTTAAGATTTTTAAAAAATTAACATATAATAATTATACATATTTATTAGGTATGTAATATTAATACTTAATCATTAAATATGATGTTTGTAGTAAGTTTTTTTAAAAATTATACTGATGTATAATTCACATAACTTAAAATTTACCTTTTTTCGGGGGGGTAACAGGGATTGAACTCAACGGCACTAGACCACTGAGCCACATCCCCAGCCCTATTTTGCATTTTACTTAGAGACAAGGTCTGATTGAGTTGCTTAGCACCTAGCTTTTGGTGAGGCTGACTTTGAACTCACAATCTTCCTGCCTCAGCTTCCCAATGAGCTGGGATTACAGGCATGCACCATAGTGCCTGGCTAAAATTCACCTTTTAAAGTATACAATTCAGTATTTTCCAGTAGGTGTGTGTGTGTGTGTGTGTGTGTGTGTTGCCAGGGAATAGGACCCAGTGTTTCTCACATGCTGGGCAAGCACACTATCACTGAGCTACATTCCCAGCACTTTTTTAGTATATTTATATAGTTGTGCATTCATAATCAATAATTCAAGAATGTTTGTGTCACCCCCAAAAATCTCCTTGCTGTCTCTATAGATTTGCCTATTCTGGACATTCCATACCAATCAAATCATAAATATGTGGCCTTTTGTGTCCATTCTTCCACTTAAGTTAATGTTTTAAAAGTTAATTCATCATGTAGCAAATATCAATACATCATTAGTTTTTGGCTACTGTATAATAATGTGTGTGTGCTATATCACTATTTTCAATCAATTTATCAATTAATATAATTTAAGATATGTTTCTTTTTAAATTTTTGGACTTTTTGAATAATACTGCTATGAATACTCCTGAAAAAAAAATGTGGGTGTACCTGTTTTTCAACTTTCCCTGGCAAGCACCTAAATCACATGGCTATTCTGTATTTAACTCTTTGAAAAGCTGCCAAACTGTTTTCCAAACTAGCTGTACTACAGTTTTGTAAATATTTTTTATTAAATTAGGGAAGTTCCTTTCCATTTCTTTTGTCTCACATACATTATAAACTATGAATTAATGTTGGATTTCAACAATATTTCTTTGCTGTCCATTGGGTAAATCATGTTTCCCCCTAAATTTTTATTAAGTAAATTCTATCAGCAGAATTTCTAATGTTAAACCAAACCACCATTACTGGAATAAATTCAAACAGGCTATTTCAATTTGACTTATTAATGCTTGTCTGGAATTCAGTTTGATAATTTCTTGATTGGAATTCTTGCAATATGTTACTTAGTAAACATTTTATTTTCTTGTTTTACCCATTCTTTGTTTAGGTAACAAAGTTATACTAGCTTCATACAATTAATTAGGAATATTCATCCTTTTCCTATTCCTTTATAGTCTGGAATACACATTTCTTAAAGGTTTGATAGAATATGCTTTTGAAACTTCTGAGTTTAGTGACTTTATAGAGAAAACTTTTAAATACTGATTCAATTACACTAACAATTTGATTACAGAAGTATGTTTTACATAAGTTTCAATAATATTCTTTCTTCCCCTTAGCCCACATTTTTCAAATTATTAAGATAATCTCATTCTCAATATTCTCCACTTACCTTTTAATGTCTTTGGCATTCTTATCTATGCCTCTTATTTTCTAATGACATAATCCTTATTTAGGTATAGTGACTTTCAGTGTATTTCTAAGTAAAAATCTACCCTGGAATGTAAGTATGTTTGAGATTGTGGAAGAAATATATTACCAGAATGTCTGATATGATTTGACTTATTTACAATTTCAAAAATAATTTATAGTTGTTAAAACTGTTATAGAAAAACATGATCTAAAATATAAGTATTTTTTTTTTTACTTTTGCCACATGTATAATTATTAACTGTAGGAATATATTCTTCCCAACTATTATTTGTCCATTTCTATAGAAATACAAGCATTGTAAAAATACCTTTTGAAAACTTTGCTTTTAGCCAGGTTCAGTTTAGCTCACCTATAATTTCAGTGACTTGGGAGGCTGAGGTAGAAGGATCATAAATATGAAGTCAACATCAGCATCTTAGCATAGACCCTGTCTCAAAATAAAATATAAAAATACTTGGGGATGTCACTCAGTAGTAGAACTTCTATGGGTTCAACCCCTAATAACCCATCCCAAGTGAAAGAAAAGAAAAAAGACAGCTTTTATCTTCTTTCTTTTTATTTTCTTCTTCCTTTTTTAAAACTATATTTAATATATTTTGGGTGACTTTGCATGTTCTAAGCTCAGGAGTTTAAGATTATTTCTCATAGTTTTATAGAATATAAATGAATACTCTTGAATATTTTACCTCCCAGTTAACCTCCCTTCTTTGACTTCCTATCCAATTTACCTTATTATGTATTCTATAACTTAGATTATGTCATTCTCTTTTTTCTTTGGTGCATTGATCTCATATTGTTTCCTATGAACTAGTCCTGTATTCTCACTAAGGCTAAGTATTTTTTTTTCCTAATATCATACCATTATAGTAAGAACACAATGAGGACTTTACTTGTCAAGTTTATTTGATCTTATAAATCTAGTCTTTTTGAATTCTGTAAGCAAACATATTCAAACGGTATTCATAGTTTATTCTCCTTAAGTAGACAGGAGATAGTTTTTAACTCTACTCTTAAAGAAAAGAACCATGTTGTGCTAACATTTTGCACACCCACCAGTACATTGTCCAATCTCAATAAATATTAAACAAGAAAAACTGAGATGTATTAAACATTGCCCTGCAGTTCATTCCATCTGCAGATGTCAGAATTTATTTTAACCAAAGCTCTGTCTGGCTTGCTGTTGCTTGTCATAAAGGAATTCATCTGTTCATCTGTCCAGTCATTTTAGGCCAAATGTGTTCACAGTCAGAAGTGGGGCCAGGGGAACAAAGATTTTTATATTTCTAATCATTTTATTTGTTAACAAATTATTTTTTCTTCAAATTTTTACAAAAGTAATTTCTAATAGTTGATAATCATTCCCATACAACCTTGTTCACTTATGCTATATCTATGTCAATATGGAAAGGCAGATGAACATAAGCTATATGCTATAACATACTATATTATATTATGTTATATCTATTTAAGGTTACCACTAACATTCTTCTACATCCATTGGAAATATTCTCCTTTCTGCACCTAAGACAATGGCCTTAGCATAGACATCCATTGGAAATATTCTCATTGTTTTGAAAAATCTGCATTACTTCCTCCCTGTGAGACACTAAACTGCATGTATCTTATTAATGTCTTTGTGATTTCCTTATCTTTTGAAAAGTTGCATAATATAATATCTCAGCTACTGGTGAGAAACAATTCTTTCTACCAAAAGAATTAGATTCTGAATATGCCATGTTTCCATCAGGAATGCCAAATCCATCCAAAGCTCCTTCTCTAGTTATGTACATAGGCTTCTAACAAGACTTCGTTCAGAGGTATGAAAAAAATTACTTTTTTTGAGATGTGGAGAAATTACTTTTAGGAAAAGAATTTACAACACACACCCACAGTCCTTCATGGATAGATGCATTCTCTACTATTTTTAGATGGAAGCTATGAAATCCCTCATATAGAGAAGTATTTGGAATAAATACTAATATGTTGCAATTAAGTTCCTCATATCTAGATAAGGAATAAATTATCAGAGTTAGATTTTACAGTGAATCTTAGAACAGTTATCCTACTTAGCCGTATATTATATATCTGTAGATTCCATCAACAGACCAAAAGTATTGCTGAAATAATGTTAAAAAAATAAAATTTGCTGCCCACTAAGCACTAGGCTGAATCGATGAGAAAGAAGAGGTCTGAACTCAAACCCTGTTGTAGCCTCCGGTCATTTGTAGATCTTTAATATTTCTTTATTAATTGTTGTTTGAGTGTTGTTCACTGTTGTGTCTCCTCCTTTTTGTGCTGTTAGCTAGGCCTAAGATGACTGAGTTTGTGCTGAACACATATAGAATATATTTTCTGATCATTATTCCCTAAACAACATAGAAAACAACTATTTATAATACATTTACATTATATTCGGTACTATAAGCAATCTAGAAATGATTTAAATTATACAGGAGAATGCCTATAGGTTATATGCAAACACAATACCATTTTATATAAGGTTCTTGAAGATGCACATATTTTAATATCCTGGCTCAGGGGGTCCCTGAAACCATGTCCCCACAAATATTGAGAGAACATCTTCAGGTGAGATTCCCCAACTGCCACAACAAGTATATGCAATCTTGCTCTACAATTCTGAATCATTTTAAAAACAGAACATAATTTGTCATATGCTTCTTATAGGATCTGGAATGAAATCAGGTAAGTCACCAATGCCCTCCCTGATAGTCTTCTTCTTGGGAAATTTGGTCAGAAAATGCAGTCCATTAGAAGGATACAGATCTTTTTCTCTTTAAACAAAACATAAGTAACATTAAACCATTTTAGAAATGTCACAGTTTCTATTTTTTTTAATTTTTGAAAGATTTATATTGATTTTTTTTTCTTTTTAATTTGTATTTTAGTTTTTATCAAAGCTTTACATTCATATATCATCAAACTCAGAAGGCTCTACAGACTCTTTTTTATTGATTTTATTTTTTTTAAATACACAAAAGTGGAATGCATTACAATTCTTATTACACATATAAAGCATAATTTTTCGTAGGAGACAACACTTGCTTCATGAAAAGGAAAAATAAAGATAATCGTGGCTCGTGGTTAAGAATGGAAGATTGTGGGCTGGGGCTGTGGTAGAGCTCATGCCTTGCATGCATGAGGCACTGGGTTCGATCCTCAGCACCACATAAAAATAAATAAATAAAAACAATGAGATTGTGTCCATCTACAACTAAAAAACAAAGGAATGGAAGATTGATGAACTGCATCCACTTCTGCTTCCTCATATAGCTCTATAACAGTAAGATGAAAATAAAATTGAAGCAAATGAATGAGAAGAAAGCAGTAGAGACAAAATGAGGGAGTAGTGATAGATAAAATAGAAGTTAGAAATTTAAAAGTTAAATGTCAGAGAGGAGTCGGGGAGTGATATGGAGGACAGTAATGAAACAAGTGCTATGTCTAGAATCTAGGGAAGACTCAGAAATTGCCATTACCAAGTAACTCTAAAGATCTGGATTTGAGCATGTTTGAAGAAAAAATGCAAACCAATAAGAAGGTTGTTTTGTAGTCTCCATATGAAGTATTAGACTTCTAGATCCATTATAAAATGGAAGAGAAATAAAAGGAATCTGGGGATTATGATTATAAACAAAGAAGATGCCACAACTAACACTTGGATATAATCTAAGAATGTATGTTCTGAGTAAAGGAATACCCTCACCTACTTCTCCCTTCTCCCTTCCAATTTTGAGAGCCCTGACAACTAAGATTAAAATTACAGGAATGTGATTGGTAGATGGATTTCCTTTTCAGAAGGTTGGCTAACCTAGGAAAGATAATGCACACAAAGAAATTATAATCAGCTTTTCAATGCCTTACCCTTAAATATGAAAAAAAATTAAAACATCCAAGGATAAGCTTGTGGAAAACTTCTAAAATAAAAATAGATCAAAATAAACAAAACAGATAATTTATATGAAAGATATATATAAAGGAAGCAACAAATGAAGTTGTCGTCATCATCATCATCACTGTACAGAACAATAAAAGAAATAAATTTATTAATTGGAAGATAGAATTGATCAAAATGTACATAAATTAGGTAAAATGTTTAATCTGGAAAAAATAGAAAAGTCAAAAAAGCAAATCTGTGTAGGAAGTCTTACTTAGCATAATAAAATTTTAGCATAATATAATTTCTAAAAAATCTTAACAAAAATCACAAGGAAGTAAGTTATCAAAAACATAACAAGACTGAATATCCTGTAATTGTAATACATGAACTGCCAGAATTGAGGTACCAATCAAATATAATGAATTAAAAATGACCTACACAAAGGCACATTACTGTGAAATTTGAAACCATTCATGAAAAAAATAGATGTTCTTAAAAGCCTTCCTAGACATTCTAAGAAACTGAAATAAGAATGACATCAAGTTTCTCAACAGGAACACTGAAAAATAGATAATACTTGACAAATACCTTGAAAATTCAAAGAATTTCTTCCAAACAAAAAAATTTATATCTAGTTGAAGCATCCAAAAAGTGAGAATTAGAGTGAATGCTTTTTTAGACATGAAAAGATATAAGTAAACTCAAGCATGTATGATCTCTCAACAAGCAATGAAATATGTATTTCATGGAATCTAAAGAGAAAATAACTGGCTGTAGTTCCTGTGGAGGGGCGGGGGGCATCCTGGGTTGCTCTGCCAGCCAGTAGTCTGCTCACACCTTGTGGAACGTTCTGGAAGTTTGAGAGCAGCTGGCTGAGAGGGGCTCTGAAGGACCCAGTGCTCAGATTGTGGTACCATTGGAAGCTGTACTGGTCTAAAAACATATAGATGGCTGAAAGTGGTGGGAAAGAAGAAATAAAATGGATAACCACAGTTTTTATTAGCTCATCTCTTAAGGAGTTGAATTTTTATTAATGGATGCTAAAGAATGCATTGTGTCAGCTGAATAAACATTTCTAAACAAAATTGATAAGTTTATTAACATTCACCCAAATAGTTTTTTGGTTTTGTTTGCTGTCCTCCATGGGCCTGAAGAAAGGAAACTGATGTTCAGGATTCAGCAGAGATTCCTGGGAAGTAAAATAAAGGATACTTCCAGTATACAACACCCAGTAAAAGCTATTAATCTTATGTACACTATTGCTAAGACTACCTCCAAACCATACAAACATATCATCTGCTATAGAATGATAACAACTGAAGCTTACATCTTAGAGCAAAGTCCTGTTTGGAAAACATTTCAAAAGATAAAACTGGGTAGAGATGCAATTAACCCAAATTAAAGTACCAATTGTCCTTTTGAAAGACTATCAAAAAATTTGATCTGTTAAAGTATAATGTTGAAATATATTCTTTAAATATATTTATATTGATTTAAAATAATAACATGTACACAATTAAAAGTAATTTTATTTAAAAAAAGAGAGAAAAATAAGAATGGAGATCAGGAAATAAAGGATTGAGGCAAATACAACCCTTAATATGATGATTGAGAGAATGCCTCAACTAAGAAGTTGAGAGAGAATATCTACTACTAAAATTAATAAATGCAGTTATACTACTTAGAAAAACAAGGCAATTATGAAAAGGAACAGCTAGGAGTTGAAAGTTATTACTCTCAGAAATGGTACTTGAGGGTGAAGATGGGTTGGAGAAGTAGACTGCTGTTTTTCTTTCTTTGACTTTTTAAGCAGTGGTTATGTATTATTTATAAGAATAAAAACTGCATAAAAAGAAATCTGAAGGGGCTGGAGTTGTGGCTCAGAGGTGGAGCACTCACCTACCATGCGTGAGGCACCAGGTTCGATCCTCAGCACCACATAAAAATAAAATAAAGATATTGTGTCCACCTATAACTAAAAAATAAATATTTTTAAAAAATCTTTAAAAAAAAGTAATCTGAAAACTTCAAAGAGGATCTATTTTTGAACTTCAACTCCATTCCCCAGGGGCTTCAGGTGAGTTTGAACATCACGGAGGAAGAGTGTGGCCAAGGAAAGCAGCTCACATGATGATCAGAGAGCAGAGAGATCTCCACTTGCCAGATACAAATTATATCCCAAAGACACGCCCCCAATTCCCACCTCCTCCAGCCACACCCCACCTGCCTCCAGTTACCACTCAATCCCATCAGGGACTCTTATAACCCAATCATTTATTCTCTGAACCTTCTTGCATTATCTCACTGTGAGCTTTTGGTGGACACCTCACATCCAAATCATAACAATATCTAAAATATTTAATACATTATATATTTTGTATATGTCACATATATATTTATGTATCTAGATCAGCATATACTGCATGGCACATTATGGCCTCTGAACAACATTTCTTAATTCTTTCTTAAAATTACTCCAATCTGATATTTGTTCTTAGGAGTAATTTATTTACTGTGTTGATTTGGCCTCTAGTCACTTCACAGGTCATATCTCCTAAATGATATTTCCCTCCTTTAAAAGTTTGAAGAAATGTTGCTAGTACTCACTTTATTGTATTTAAATATCCCTTTTCCTAGTCATTGAAATCTCCAAGTTTCTAATATTACCAAAGATTGTATCAGAGAATATCTTAAACATAGAGCAATGGAAGAGCAGCACATCTTGAGATATATCTGTTATTGATAGAAGCCTGCCATATGACTTTAGAATCTGCTTTTCTGGCTTCAGCTTTTTTCTTAGTTTGGTCTTTCAAAGTGAATCTTCGTATCTGGAATCCTCCAGGTAAGAACCCTTCATCAAGTGCCTCCAGTATTACTGTGTAACTGGGAGATATTTTTAATCATTGTGTCTGGAGTTTGTGCTTTTTGACATTTCTGCAAAAAAAAAATATATATATATATATATATTTGGAGAAAATATAAAAGCCATGCCATGCATTTGTACAACCTCATTTCCTTCAATGTAGAATATTAAATTCTTTCCATATGTAGAAGGGAAATCTGGTATGCTTTTTTGCTTCTACCTATGACCTCTTTCTGATGATTTTAATCTGTCTTCTCTCCTATTGTATATAAAATTTGTATTTGCTAAGTTCCATTCTACATTTATTTATTAGTCATAAAGAACCTATTTTAAAAAGTGTTACACTGATATTGGTTAAATCTGAAAAAAAAGTTTTGCCTATGTGGAAGACTAGTGAGATAATATATAGCTTAGTGCCTAACATAACATATGTTAAATTGATTTGAGCTAGTGCTCCTTCCCATTATAATTAATTCCTGATTCTTTATTCTACTTACTATTATCTATTATTTATATTTAATTTAGTTTTATTGTTTGGATTGCTGCTTTTATCACCCTTTTATTTTGTTGGGATATTTTTTTCTTTTCTTTTTTTTTTTTTTTGTTTTTCTGGAGTATTGTGCTTTGAATTGAAGAAATTGGGATTCAATTGGGATTGAACCAAGGGGTGCTTAACCACTGATCCACATCCCCAGCCTTATTTATTTATTTATTTATTTATTCATTTTCATTTTGTGACAGAGTTTTGCTAATTTGCTTAGGACCTTTCTAAATTGCTGAGGTTAGTTTTGAACTTGTGATCCTCCTGTCTCAGCTTCCCAAGCCACTGGGATTATAGGTGTGTGCCACTGTGCCCAGCCAGGCATTTTAGAAAGACTAGATAAACTGGTCTTCCCACAGGAAGTATTTAATGTTGCATTGGGCAATTGTGAAGAAATTATTAACTAGCTCACTAATCATGATATAATTATATCTGTCCCTATTATATACTTCTTATATCCCTGAATATTTTAGTTCACATAGCAGCATCACACCATTGCCTCAACCAATTCCTGCAAAGTAGATTTCCCTTTTGCAAATAAATAACCAAGGTTTAGAAACTCAAATGACTTGTGTAAGTCCATTCACTTAGTAAGTACTGAATACGAGATTAAACCTTCCAACTGCAAGCAGAATTCTTACCTTAGCATTGTGTACTTTTACAGAAAAATGTATTTTACAAAAAGGGTAGTTTGCTTTCCAAATTTTCATCAAAGATGAAAAATGATAGAGACAATAGTGGCATAAGAGGTCTGTATTACCAATCTTTAATACAAACTACTTTAGTCACTGCTTCTCAGTAAAAATTCAAGCTACCTCAAGAATACTATATCCGTAGCTCATGTTAAGAATGTTAAATATGAATTTGGACTTTAAACTTATATGAAAAGGCAAAACAACCCTGTCCTATTACACACTCCCTTGTGTTAAAGGAATAAAACTAGGACATCTAGATTGCTATACTGAACCCTCCTCCTTAGTTGACAGAGAACTTTTCCTTTTGTAATCTATCCTTTATTTTCTAACAAAAATGTCATATTCTACTGAGTCCCTTCCAATTCAATTTCTTCTTTCATTTCTCAGCCAACCTCATTTATTCAAGAGGGGCAAAATGACTAAATCGCCAGGATTGAAATTTTTATACTCTATTTCTCATTTCAAACCCAGAAAGGGTGATAGAAAATACTTAGCTTGATTTCCTCTAAAGAATGGGGCACAGCAGAAAGAAAACTCCAAGAAATACCTAATTTAGTTAAGGCTCACACCAGGACAATTAGAGTCATAGGATGGTCAGACTTCTTTTCCTTAGCTTGCCTCTGGTTTTCTCTGGAACACTTTTTTAGTTGACAGTAATATTGAGGGTACCACCCTTTTTATTTCTGCAGAACATATTGAACTATTATCCAGCTACATTTTCTATGAAGATGTGCAAAAATTGGCCAGTGATTTCCTTGGTCAGCTTTGTACATGCCACTGAGACATTTGTACTTTTTCTAAGGCTTAAAAGCAAGTACAACTTATAAAATTACCAAAAAAAAGACATTATAAAGAAGATTTTCTTTGGATACTCAGTAAAGAAAGAAAGGTAGTAGCCTCTTGGATAGTGCATAGCCGAAAGCCATCTAAAAAAGACTTTCTTGGTGGAATGAGGCTCTTTTAGCAGGTGGGATGCAATGTGAAAATGCAAGTTATGGGAAAGGGAAAAGTGAAATGGGTGATAATTGGAGAAAAGCTTTTGTACTGTTCTTATGGTTAAGTGGTAGATTTTATTTTAGTACAGCATATCTAAGAAAACCTTCTTCATGATCATAATGGGACCTTAAAATACTTCACATAAAAACTGTCTTTGCCTTAAAGCACTTATTTTAATTTAAGTGGTTCAAAGATTAGCTGCGGCTTATTAGAAATGCTGTTGGTAGGGGAAGCTGCTCTCTGGACTTGCATTTGAAAATAGTTCATTGAGCAGATTCCCAAGGATCCGGCTATACCACTAGAGCTATATAACATCAGTAATAGTCTATGTACAGATAGAATGGGCCCATGTAAGACTAGAATTTGTAGCTTTCAGGAAAGCAATAAACAGGAGAGATTAAACAGGTATTTGCATTCTAAAAATACAGAAATAATCACACCTTACTTTCTATGACATATAAATAAAAGCAAAAATTTTAAAAATCTACCTTTAAGTTACATTCTGTTCAAGGTCTCAGTTTCTTTTTCAGACTTTCTGAAATTCCCTCCAACCCATTCTCCCACTATTTTGTCTATGCAAAAAAGTAAGTGAAACTCATAATTTTGTGATTATATTAATTCCACGGCAAAGTGGAAGCCAAGCATGCACTGAGCTGGAGAAAATTCAATGGACTATAAATCAGGACCTTGCTCTACCATTAACTAGATATGTGACCTTGAGTCACTTTCTTAATCTTTCTTTCTCAGTGTGCCTCAATTTTACCTGTTTTCAAAACAAAGGCAATAAACTAAATTATCTCTATTTTCTCTTCCATGATCCTTTCCTTATTAGCAAAGGAAAGCGTCAAGATGACTGAGTAGAGAAGGTTACTTTCCAAATTTCTCCATGGCTCAGGGCCAGGAAAGAGGACAAACAGCTTCACTTTTTCTCTTTGAGGTCAGTGAAGAAAGAAAGAGAGAAAGAAAGAAAGAAAGAAAGAAAGAAAGAAAGAAAGAAAGAAAGAAAGAAAGAAATCCTCCTGATATTTAATACTGGACTCTCAGAATGGCCTAAGAACTCAGACGTTTGGATAGAATCAAATGTTGTTTAAAAAATGAAAGAAAGAAAAAACCCACCACCAGCACCGAAAGCTGCTGATGCAAAGCCACCACGGACAAGTCAGAGACAGAGAGAGAGAGAGAGAGAGAGAGAGAGAGAGAGAGAGAGAGAGAGAGAGACTAAGAGAGTCCCACATTTTGAGTGCCACCAAGGTATGTCTTGAAGTGGAAAGGACTTTGATCTGGGACACCATCAAACTGATCCAGTGGGAGAACTGCACTTTATTTTTGTGTGAGAGGGATGCTACATGTCCCAGACCTTTGGAATTTAAGCTGGGTCTGAAAACTTGACCTGTCAGAGCCCCACCATGCAATACAGGGTATGACTAGAAAACCAAGGGAATTTGAGCTGTAAAGTGTTGTACCCAGGGGAATTTGATACACTCAGATCCAAGAGATCCTGGGTGCCTCTCACTCTGAGTCTCAGTTCATTGAACCAGCTGAGGATGACTGAGGAATCGATCATGCAGGAAGGGAGTGAATGTGTGCTTTGGGACTGAATGCATATGGCTGAGACACAGGAGTAGTGAGAGGCAGAGATGGGAAAAGGACTGACTTCTTCATTGCTCAAGTAGAACCCAGAAGAGATTCAAGCCACATAGAAGCCTGGTGCCCACCAGAAGCAGCTGGGCTCTGGAGGTATGCTGATTTAAAAGCTTCACCAATATCATTTCACAAAGCATCAGGAGTCTAGCTAGACCTAAACCCTGCCTCTAGGAGCTTAGCCCCTAAGAACCCATTTCACAGAATTCTAGATGACCCCTCACTCTGAGTGGAGTAGACAACACATATCCTTCCACCTGCCACAACTCATACTGCTGAGAAGGGAAGCTAAGAATGGGTAACATGACAGTAACATTACTAGCTCCATAAAAGAAGGAATTGGTGGTCCCCAACTACTACACTTTTGTGCAATACATACCTCAAGAAAAAAAAAAAGGGAAAGAAAGACAACTGGGAAATGACAACCAACATGTAATATTATGGACAATTTTAACATAAACGATTCCTTCATATTCCATCAAGAAACTTAAAAAAATCTATTGTGTGCTGAATGGTTAGTGGATATTTGTACATATGTATTTCTCTCATTCTTATTATCTCTAATATTTCTTGAAGGTAGTTTCTTCACTGTCTTTTAAGGAATAGGGTTTTGGATTAGTATACCTTGATATATATATATATATATATATATATATATATATATATATATATATATATATATATTTTAACCTATGTCTTATGTTGCTTTTGTCCTATTTCCCATGATTATCTTCTTATCTTTTCTTTCATGAACAATCAAATTACATTGGTCTCTTTTTCATTCTTCCTTTAACGCTTTACTACTACTTTCTCACATTATCCCTCTCAATTAATTCATTCTACATCTCCTCTGCATTCTCCGTCTTCACCTTTTTGAAATAGAAAACTCTTTTGTAAACATAATATCCCTACTTCTGGCAATTGCCTACCATACCCTTTCTGTTTATAAACAGAAATAGTAATTAATGATTTATATTAATGCTGAATATTAATTGTATTGGTTGTTGTTATTATTTGTCTCCTAAAAATGTGAGATACTAGAAAGCTTCAGAAACACTATAAATCCATACGATAAAAGCTCTGCCACCTCAGATTCTTACTGATGAATGAGTAGACATACACACAACATGAAAAAACAAGGAAAAAAACCATATCACACAAATCAAAATACCTCATTAGCAGAATCCAATAATATCACAGTGGAGGAAATGTCAGAGAAGAAATTTAGAAAGTTCATAGTCAAGCTGATTTTCAAGTTAAAATATGATATAAAGAGTAAAATCAGAGGTCATGCCCAGCCTAGATCTGCCCACATTGACCTGCTCAGGACCCAGGCTCACAGTAGGCTCAGATCCATCCCGCCACCAGCAGACACCCACTGGAGCCCAGCCTCCAGCACAGGACCACTCCTTTTGACCAGCAGACTACTGCAGGAGGGCAGGCCCAGACCACATCTGCCCTCACCAACTTGTGCAGGACCCAGGTCCAGGGTAGATCCGAGTTCACCCCCCCTCACCTGGGAGCCCACGCTTAACTCACTTCCATCTTGGCACACTGCAGCCATCACCATAGCCTTCCCCACACAGTAGCCCCCACCTTTTTGACAACAGTCAGGACCTAGAAGCAGGTGAATCTCAGAGAAGGCATCCCAAAGAGAGTGTGAAGCCCACCCTTTCAGCCCCATCTCTATAAGACATTGCATCCATCTTGGGGTACCTTTACTATTATCTGGAGTTACCTCAGCCACCAACATCTTTAGTTGCAGAACCATATATTGAGGGACACCAGCAGAGTATGGAAGCCTAACATCAAGGTGAGGGACAGATAATCTGCACAGGTACTACAAGATTATAGGGTAGAATTTGTAATACCTCAGATCCACGCTGCAAATAAGAACATCACATACACAACATGAAAAATCAAGGGAGGAAAGTGCCCCCCCCCCTAAAAAAAAAAAAACAGGATACTACAATAAAAAACCCTGGACAGCAGTGTTGATGAAATGTCAGAGAAGGAGTTCTAAAGGTTCATAATTAAACTTACCTGTTAATAAAAGAGTGACATAAATGAGCAAATGCAGGCAAAAATTGAACATTCCAACAAAGAGATAAGAGAGCAAATACAGGTAGCAAAAGATTACTTCAAGAAAGAGATAGAGACTCTTAGGGAAAAAAAAAGCAGTCAAAATCCTTGAAATGAAAGATACAATAAATCAAATAAAAATTAATAGAAAGCATAACCAATAGACTAGATCACTTGGAAAAAAGAACATCAGATAATAAAGACAAAGTAAACAATCTGGAATATAAAGTTGATCACGCAGTGAAGATAGAAAAAAAACATGAACTGAACATCCAAGAATTATGGGACAGCATCAAAAGACCAAATCTGAGAGTTTTTGGGGTAGAGGAAGGCACAGAGTTTCAAATCAACGGAATGAGCAATCTCTTCAATGAAATAAGCAGAAAAGTTCCAAGCATGAAGAATGAATTGGAAAACCAAATACAAGAGGATTAAAGGACACCAAATGTACAAAATTACAACAGATCTATACCAAGGCACATTATAATGAATATGCCTAACATAGAGAATAAGGATAGAATCCTACAAGTCACAAGAGAAAGAAATCAGATCACATATAGGGGGAGTCGAATTCATATCTCAGCAGATTTTTCAACCCAGACCCTCAAAAAATAATGGAACAACATATAACAAGCTGTGAAAGAAAATGGATGCCAGCCCCCATCCCACGCCCCTGCCAGGTGACCACCGACAGAAAAGGCCCAGTGGCCCGCGGTGGGACAGAGCTTCCAATCACTCCTGCAAGGTAGGCAGGCCTGCGACCCACCTGCAGAAGAGGAGCAGCGGCCTGCTGAGAGGCAGAGCCGCCCCCTCCCCCTGCACCGGCAAGGTAGAGGGAACTGTGACCACGCACAGAGCAGGCCCAGCGGCCTGCTGAGGGGCAGAGCCGCCCCCCACCCCTCGCGCCTGCCAGGTAGGGGAACTGTGACCACGGACAGAAAAGGCCCAGTGGCCCGCGGCGGGACAGAGCTTCCAATCACTCCTGCAAGGTAGGCGGGCCTGCGCCCCACCTGCAGAAGAGGAGCAGCGACCTGCTGAGAGGCAGAGCCGCCCCCTCCCCCTGCACCTGCAAGGTAGAAGGAACTGTGACCACGCACAGAGCAGGCCCAGCGGCCTGCTGAGGGGCAGAGCCACCCACCACCCCCCGCCCCTGCCAGGTGACCACCGACAGAAAAGGCCCAGTGGCCCGCGGCGGGACAGAGCTTCCAATCACTCCTGCAAGGTAGGCGGGCCTGCGACCCACTGGCAGAAGAGGAGCAGCGGCCTGCTGAGAGGCAGAGCCGCCCCCTCCCCCTGCACCGGCAAGGTAGAGGGAACTGTGACCATGCACAGAGCAGGCCCAGCGGCCTGCTGAGGGGCAGAGCCACCCACCACCCCCCGCGCCTGCCAGGTAGGTGGAACTGTGACCACCGACAGAAAAGGCCGAGTGGCCCGCGGCAGGACAGAGCTTCCAATCACTCCTGCAAGGTAGGCGGGCCTGCGACCCACTGGCAGAAGAGGAGCAGCGGCCTGCTGAGAGGCAGAGCCGCCCCCTCCCCCTGCACCGGCAAGGTAGAGGGAACTGTGACCACGCACAGAGCAGGCCCAGCGGCCTGCTGAGGGGCAGAGCCACCCCCCACCCCCCGCGCCTGCCAGGTAGGTGGAACTGTGACCACCGACAGAAAAGGCCGAGTGGCCCACGGCAGGACAGAGCTTCCAATCACTCCTGCAAGGTAGGCGGGCCTGCGACCCACTGGCAGAAGAGGAGCAGCGGCCTGCTGAGAGGCAGAGCCGCCCCCTCCCCCTGCACCGGCAAGGTAGAGGGAACTGTGACCACGCACAGAGCAGGCCCAGGGGCCTGCTGAGGGGCAGAGCCGCCCCCCACCCCCCGCGCCTGCCAGGTAGGTGGAACTGTGACCACCATCAGAACAGGCCAGACCTGCAACCGAGAGACAGAACAGGCCCAGTGGCCTGAGGAAGGGTAGAGCCGCGCCCCCCCCCCCGCACCTGCAAGGTAGGCGGACCTGCGATCCACTGGCAGTACAGCCCCAGAGGCCTGCAGAGGGGCAGTGCCGCTGCCGGCACCTGCAAAGTAGACAGAACTGTGACCACCCACAGAACAAGCCTAGCGGCCCGCAGAGGGACAGAGCCGCTGCCCGCGCCTGCGAGGGAGACTTTGCAACTATACAAGACCAATATAAATATATAGGGGGAAAATTCAATAACACAACAGTTTCACTAAGTAGAAAGGAACGCGAACAGTATGAAGAGACAAGGAAAGAAAGGACCACAAGCAATGCAGGTCAACTCAACGTTAGAAGAGGTAATAGCTGCAGCAGATGGAATGTCAGATAAAGAATTCAGGATATACATGCTTCAGATGATCTGGAGTCTCAAGGAAGACATCAGACAGCAAAATCAGACAATGAAAGATCACTTCAACAATGAATTACATAAACAAATCCAAGAAGCAAAAGATCAACTACACAGGGAAATAGAGGTTATAAAAAACAAACAAACAGAAATCCTAGAAATGCAGGAAGCAATAAGCCAACTTAAAAACTCAATTGAGAATACTACCAGCAGAGTAGAACACTTAGAATACAGAACATCAGACAATGAAGATAAAGTATTTCAACTTGAAAAGAACATAGACAGCTCAGCAAGACTGTTAAGAAACCATGAGCAGAACATCCAAGAAATATGGGATAACATCAAGAGACCAAATTTAAGAGTCATTGGGATACAGGAAGGGACAGAGTTTCAAACCAAAGGATTGAGCAATCTATTCAATGAAATAATACGAGAAAACTTCCCAGACTTGAAGAATGAGACAGAACCCCAAATCCTAGAAGCCTACAGGACGCCGAATGTGCAAAATCATAAGAGACCCACACCTAGACACATTATAATGAAGATGCCCAACATACAGAATAAGGAGAGAATTTTAAAAGCTACAAGAGAAAGGAAGCAGATCACATTTAGGGGTAAGCCAATCAGGATAACAGCTGATCTTTCAACACAGACTCTGAAAGCTAGAAGATCCTGGAATAACATATTTCAAACACTGAAAGAAAATGGGTTCCAACCAAGAATTGTGTTTCCAGCGAAATTAAGCTTCAGGATGGAAGATGAAATTAAAACCTTCTACGATAAACAAAAGTTAAAAGAATTTGCAGCTAGAAAACCATCTCTTCAAAACATCCTTGGCAAAACATTACAGGAAGAGGAAATGGAAAATAACAATGAAAACCAACAGTGGGAGGTAGGACACTAAAGGGGGGAAAATAATCAAAGATGAAAACAAACCATGTTTAGTAACATAAATAAACAAATATGGCTGGAAGAACAACCCATATCTCAATAATAACCCTAAATGTTAATGGCTTAAACTCACCAATCAAGAGACACAGGCTAGTAGAATGGGTCACAAAACAAGACCCAACAATATGCTGCCTACAGGAGACGCATTTGATAGGAAAAGACATACATAGGCTGAAGGTGAAAGGTTGGGAAAAATCATATAACTCATATGGACTTCAGAAACAAGCAGGAGTATCCATACTCATATCAAATAAAATAGATTTCAAGCCAAAGTTAATCAAAAGGGATAAAGAGGGATACTACATACTGCTCAAGGGAACCATACACCAACAAGACATAACAATCATAAATATATATGCCCCAAACAATGGTGCAGCTATGTTCATCAAACAAACTCTTCTCAAGTTCAAGAGTCTAATAGACCACCATACAATAATCATGGGAGACTTCAACACACCTCTATCACCACTGGACAGATCTTCCAAACAAAAGTTGAATAAGGAAACTATAGAACTCAATAACACAATTAATAACCTAGACTTAATTGACATATATAGAGTATACCACCCAACATCAAGCAGTTACACTTTTTTCTCAGCAGCACATGGATCCTTCTCAAAAATAGATCATATATTATGTCACAGGGAAACTCTTAGACAATATAAAGGAGTAGAGATAATACCATGCATCCTATCTGATCATAATGGAATGGAACTGAAAATCAACGATAAAAGAAGGAAGGGAAAAGAATATATCACTTGGAGAATGAACAATAGGTTACTGAATGATCAATGGGTTATAGAAGACATCAAGGAAGAAATTAAAAAATTCTTAGAGATAAATGAAAACACAGACACAACATATCGGAATCTATGGGACACATTGAAAGCAGTTCTAAGAGGAAAATTCATTGCTTGGAGTTCATTCCTTAAAAAAAGAAAAAACCAAGAAATAAATGATCTCATACTTCATCTCAAAATCCTAGAAAAAGAAGAGCAAAACAACAGCAAAAGAAGTAGAAGGCAAGAAATAATTAAAATCAGAGCTGAAATTAATGAAATCGAAACAAAAGAAACAATTGAAAAAATTGACAAAACTAAAAGTTGGTTCTTTGAAAAAATAAACAAAATCGACAGACCCTTAGCCATGCTAGCGAAGAGAAGAAGAGAGAGAACTCAAATTACTAACATACGGGATGAAAGAGGCAATATCACAACAGACACTTCAGAAATACAGAAGATAATCAAAAATTATTTTGAATCCTTATACTCCAATAAATTAGAAGATAGTGAAGGCATAGATAAATTTCTTAAGTCATATGATCTGCCCAGATTGAGTCAGGAGGATATAGACAACCTAAACAGACCAATATCAATTGAGGAAATAGAAGAAACCATCAAAAGACTACCAACTAAGAAAAGCCCAGGACCAGATGGGTATACAGCAGAGTTTTACAAAACCTTTAAAGAGGAACTAATACCAATACTTTTCAAGCTACTTCGGGAAATAGAAAAAGAGTGAGAACTTCCAAATTCATTCTACGAGGCCAACATCACCCTGATACCTAAACCAGACAAAGACACTTCAAAGAAAGAAAACTACAGACCAATATCTCTAATGAACCTAGATGCAAAAATCCTCAATAAAATTCTGGCCACTCGGATACAAAAACTTATCAAAAAAATTGTGCACCATGATCAAGTAGGATTCATCCCTGGGATGCAAGGCTGGTTCAATATACGGAAATCAATAAATGTTATTCACCACATCAATAGACTTAAAAATAAGAATCATATGATCATCTCGATAGATGCGGAAAAAGCATTTGACAAAGTACAGCATCCCTTTATGTTCAAAACTCTAGAAAAACTAGGGATAACAGGAACATACCTCAATATTGTAAAAGCAATCTATGCTAAGCCTCAGGCTAGCATCATTCTGAATGGAGAAAAATTGAAGGCATTCCCTCTAAAATCTGGAACAAGACAGGGATGCCCTCTCTCTCCACTTCTGTTCAACATAGTTCTCGAAACACTGGCCAGAGCAATTAGACAGACGAAAGAAATTAAAGGCATCAAAATAGGAAAAGAAGAACTTAAATTATCACTATTTGCAGATGACATGATTCTATACCTAGCAGACCCAAAAGGGTCTACAAAGAAACTATTAGAGCTAATAAATGAATTCAGCAAAGTGGCAGGATATAAAATCAACACGCATAAATCAAAGGCATTCCTGTATATCAGTGACAAATCCTCTGAAATGGAAATGAGGACAACCACTCCATTCACAATATCTTCAAAAAAAATAAAATACTTGGGAATCAACCTAACAAAAGAGGTGAAAGACTTATACAATGAAAACTACAGAACCCTAAAGAGAGAAATAGAAGAAGATCTTAGAAGATGGAAAAATATACCCTGTTCATGGATAGGCAGAACTAACATCATCAAAATGGCGATATTACCAAAAGTTCTCTACAGGTTTAATGCAATGCCAATCAAAATCCCAACGGCATTTCTTGTAGAAATAGAGAAAGCAATCATGAAATTCATATGGAAAAACAAAAGACCCAGAATAGCAAAAACAATGCTAAGCAGGAAGGGTGAATCAGGCGGTATAGCGATACCAGACTTCAAACTATACTACAGAGCAATAGTAACAAAAACAGCATGGTACTGGTACCAAAACAGGTGGGTGGACCAATGGTACAGAATAGAGGACACAGAAACCAATCCACAAAACTACAACTACCTTATATTTGATAAAGGGGCTAAAAGCATGCAATGGAGGAAGGATAGCATCTTCAACAAATGGTGCTGGGAAAACTGGAAATCCATATGCAACAAAATGAAACTGAATCCCTTTCTCTCGCCATGCACAAAAGTGAATTCAAAATGGATCAAGGAGCTTGATACCAAATCAGAGACACGCCGTCTGATAGAAGAAAAAGTTGGCTACGATCTACATACTGTGGGGTCGGGCTCCAAATTCCTCAATAGGACACCCATAGCACAAAAGTTAATAACTAGAATCAACAAATGGGACTTACTCAAACTAAAAAGTTTTTTCTCAGCAAAAGATACAATAAGAGAGGTAAATAGAGAGCCTACATCCTGGGAACAAATCTTTACTCCTCACACTTCAGATAGAGCCCTAATATCCAGAGTATACAAAGAACTCAAAAAATTAGACAATAAGAGAACAAACAACCCAATCAACAAATGGGCCAAGGACCTGAACAGACACTTCTCAGAGGAGGACATACAATCAATCAACAAGTACATGAAAAAATGCTCACCATCTCTAGCAGTCAGAGAAATGCAAATCAAAACCACCCTAAGATACCATCTCACTCCAGTTAGATTGGCAGCCATTATGAAGTCAAACAACAGCAAGTGCTGGAGAGGATGTGGGGAAAAGGGTACACTTGTACATTGCTGGTGGGACTGCAAATTGGTGCAGCCAATTTGGAAAGCAGTATGGAGATTTCTTGGAAAGCTGGGAATGGAGCCACCATTTGACCCAGCTATTCCCCTTCTCGGTCTATTCCCTAAAGACCTAAAAAGAGCATGCTACAGGGACACTGCTACATCTATGTTCATAGCAGCACAATTCACAATAGCTAGACTGTGGAACCAACCTAGATGCCCTTCAATGGATGAATGGATTAAAAAAATGTGGCATTTATACACAATGGAGTATTACTCTGCATTAAAAAATGACAAAATCATAGAATTTACAGGGAAATGGATGGCATTAGAGCAGATTATGCTAAGTGAAGCTAGCCAATCCCTAAAAAACAAATGCCAAATGTCTTCTTTGATATAAGGAGAGTAACTAAGAACAGAGTAGGGTCGAAGAGCAGGAGAAGAAGATTAACATTAAACAGGGATGAGAGGTGGGAGGGAAAGGGAGAGAGAAGGGAAAATGCATGGAAATGGAAGGAGACCCTCAGAGTTATACAAAAGTACATACAAGAGGAAGTGAGGGGAAGGGGAAAAATAATATAAGGGGGACAAACGAATGTCAGTAGAGGGAGCAGAGAGAGAAGAGGGGAGGGGAGGGGAGGGGAGGGGAGGGGAGGGGGGATAGTAGAGGATAGGAAAGGCAGCAGAATACAACAGACACTAGTATGGCAATATGTAAATCAATGGATGTGTAACTGATGTGATTCTGCAATCTGTATATGGGGTAAAAATGGGAGCTCATAACCCACTTGAATCAAATTGTGAAATATGATATATCAAGAGCTATGTAATGTTTTGAACAGCCAACAATAAAAAATTAAAAAAAAAAAAAAGAAAATGGATGCCAAACAAGAATCTTAAAGCAAAATTAAGCTTTAGATTTGATGATGAAATAAAACCCCCCATGATAAACAAAAGTTAAAAGAATTTACAACTAGAAAGCTTACACTAGAGAACATCCTCAGCAAAATATTCCAAGAAGAGCAAATAAAATCAATGATGAAAATCAGCAGTGGGAAGGAGTACACTAAAGATAAATCTAATCAGAGGAAAACCCAACACATGTCAAATACCAAAAATAAACAAAAATGCCTGGGAATACAAATCATGTCTCAATAATAACCCTGAATGTTAATGGCCTAAACTCACCAATCAAAAGACATAAACTGGTATGTTGAATTAAAAAAAAATAAGACCAAACAATATGCTGCTGCCAAGAGACTCATCTCATAGGAAAAGACATCCACAGGCTGAAGGTTAAAGGTTGGGAAAAATCATACCACACACATGGACTGCAGAAGCAAGCAGGGGTTTCTATCCTCATATCAAACAAAGTAGACTGCAAGCCAAAATTATTCAAAAGGGATGAAGAACAATACTACACATTGCTCAAGGGAACCATACGCCAACAAGACTTAACAATTATAAATACATATGCCCCCCAAAATGAAGCATCTACATTCATCAAACAAATTCTTCTCAAGTTCAAGAGTCAAATAGACCACAACACAATAATTTTGGGTGATATTAACACACCTCTTTGACCACTGGATAGACCTTCCAAACAAAATCTGAAAAATGAAACTATAGAACTCAATAATACAATCAATAACTTAGACTTAACTGACATATATAGAATAGTTCATCCTTCAACGAGTGAATACACTTTCTTTTCAGCAGCACATGAATCTTTCTGTAAAATAGACCATATACTGTGCCACAAAGCAACTCTTAGCAAATATAAAATGTAGAGATTCTACCCTGCATTCTATCAGACCAAAATGGAATGACATTAGAAATCAATAATAAAATAAGAAATAAAGCTACTCCAACACCTGGAGACTAAATAATATGCTACTGAATAAACAAGGTGTTGTGGAAGACATCAAGGAACAGATTAAAAAAAATAGAGGTGAATGAGAACACAGATACAACTTATAGAAATCTCAGGGACAATTCAAATAGGAAAGTTGGGGCAATTCAAAGAGGAAAGTTGAATGCATGGGGTTCATTCCTTAAAAGAAGAAAAAGTCAAGCTATAGAACTAAAAAGTACAATGAATACTTTAGACTTAACAGATATATGTAGAATATTTTATACATCAATGACTGAATATAATTTCTTCTCAGAAGCACACAGATGATTTTCTAAAATAGACCACATCTTAGGCCATGAAACACTGATTAACAAATACAACAAATAGAGATAATACCTTGTATTCTATCAGAGCTTAATGGAATAAAATTAGAAATCAAAGATATAATAAAAATAGAAGCTACTCTAAAACCTGGAGACTCAATAATACTCTATTAAATGATAAACGTATAGCAGAATAAATCATGGGTCAAATAAAAAGATGTATACAAGTAAATGATAATAGTAACACAACATATCATAATCTCTGGCATACTATGAAGGCAGTTCTAAGAAGAAAGTTCACAGCACTGAGAACATTCAATGAAAGAATAGATAGTCACCAAATGAATAACCTGACGTTACATTTCAAGGCCCTGGGAAAAAAAGAACAAATCAACATTAAAAGCAGTAGAAGAAAATAATTAAAATCAGAGCTGAAATCAATGCAAGGGAAACAAATTATTTTTAAGAATCAATAAAACAAAATGCTATTTCTTTGAAAAAAATCAGTAAAATTGATAAAATCTTAGTTATGATAAATAAGTGAGAGAGAAAAAACCCTCAAATTTCCAAAATCCATGGTGAAAAAGGAAATATCATAGACACCACTGAAATACAGAAGATAATCAGAAAATATTTTGAAAACTTGTACTCCAATAAAATAGAACATATTGAAGTTATTGACAAATTTGTACAGAATATGACCTACTCAAATTGAATCAGGACAGAGAAAATTTAAATAGATTAATTTCAAGAAATGAAATTGAAGATGCCATCAAAAGTCTACCAACAAAGAAAAGCCCAGAACCACATGGATTCTCAGCTGAGTTCTACCAGACATTCAAAGAACCATTAACACCAATTCCCCTCAAACTATCCCATGAAATAGAAAAGGAGGGGATGCTTTGAAACTCAATTTACAAAGCTAGTATCACCATGATTCCAAAAAAAGGCAAAGATACATCAAGTAAAAAAATACTATGGAACAATATTCCTGATGAACTAGATGCAAAAATTCTTGATAAAATACTTGCAAATTACATACAAAACACAATACAAAGATAGTGCACCATGATTAAGTGGGTTTTATTCCAGGATGCAAGGTTGGTTCAACATATGGAAATCAATAAATATAATTCATCATGTCAATAGGTGTAAGGAGAAGAATCACATGATTATCTCATTAGATGCAGACAAAAAACACTTGACAAGCTTCAGTATTCATTCATGTTCAAATCACTAGAAAAGATAGGAATAGTGGGATTATAGCTCAATATTTTAAAAGCTATATATGTTGAACCCAAGTGCAACATCATTCTAAATGGAGAAAACCTGAAAGCATTCCCTCTAAAAACTAGAAAAAGACAGGGATGCCCTCTTTCACCACTTCTAGTCAACACAGTCCTTGAAATTCTAGACATAGCAATTAGGCAAAAGAAAGGAATTCAAGGAATACATGTAGGAAAAGAAGAGCTCAAACTATTCCTATTTGCTGACATGATTCTATATTTAGAAGACCCCCCCAAAAAAAAAAAAAACTCCAGCAGAAGACTTCTAAAACTCATAAATAAATTCAGCAAAGTAACAGGATATAAAATTAACACCCATAAGTCAATCGTATTCCTATACACCAATGAAGAATCAGCTGAAAGAGAAATTAGGAAAACTATCCCATTATTCTATCCTCAAAAAAATCCTGGGAATTGATCTCACAAAAGAGGTGAAATACCTCTACAATGAAAAGTACAGAACACTAATGAAAGAAATTAAATAAGACAGAAGATTGAAAGATCTCTCTTGTGCTTGGATAGGCAGAAATTAATATTGTCAAAATAGCCATACTACCAAAAGTGCTACACAGACTTAATGCAATTTTTATTAAAATTTCAATGATATTCTTCAAAGATTAAAAAAAAACACAGTCATGAAATTCATTTGGAAAAATTAGAGGCCCAGAATAGCCAAAACAATCGTTAGCAAGAAAAGTAATGCAGGAGGCATCACAATACCAGACCTTAAATTATGCTATACAGAACTATAGTAACAAAACAGGATGGTATTGGCACAAAAATAGAATTGAAGACCAATTTAATAGAAGATACAGAGACATACCTACATAAATACAGTTATTTCATACTAGACATACCTACACAAATACAGTTATATCATACTTGACAAAGGCATTGTAAACATACAACAGAGAAAAGATAGCCTTTTCGGGCTGGGGTTGTGGCTCAGTGGTAGAGCACTTGCCTCGAACATGTGAGGCCCTGAGTTCGATCCTCAGCACCACATAAAAGTAAATACACAAAATAAAGGTATTGTGTCCAACTACAATTGAAAAATAAATATTAAAAAAGGTATCCTTGGGCTGGAGATGTGGCTCAAGCGGTAGCATGCTCGCCTGGCATGCATGCAGCCTGGGTTCCATCCTCAGCACCACATACAAACAAAGATGTTGTGTCCGCCAGAAACTAAAACAATAAACATTAAAAAAAATTCTCTCTCTCTCTCTCTCTCTCTCTCTCTCTCTCTCTCTCTCTCTCTCTCCCTCTACCTCTCTCTCTCTAAAAAAAAAAGGTAGCCTCTTCAACAAACGGTACTGGGAAAACTGGAAATTTTAATTTTTAGTAGACTGAAATTGAACCCCTGAATCTCAGCCTGCACAAAACTCAATTAAAAGTGGGTCAAGGATCTTGGCATTAGACCAGAAACCTTGTGCATACTAGAAGAAAAAGTAGGCCCAGGTATCCCTCATAATGGCTCAGGAACAGACTTCCTCAGTAAGACTCCTAAAGCACAAGAAGTAAATCAAGTATCAATAAATGGAATGACATCAAACTAAAAAGCTTCTTTACAGTAAAGGGAACAATAAAGAAAATGAACAGAGAACCTACAGAATGGTAGAAAATCTTTACTACCTGCACCTCAGATAGAGCATTAATCTCCAGGGTATATAAAGAACTAAAAAAATATAACACCCAAAAAGCAAATAACCCAATCAATAAATGGGCCAAGGACTGAACAGTCACATCACAGAAGAAGAAACACAAATGATCAAAAATATATGAAAAAAATGTTCAAAATCTCTAGTAGAGAAATGTAAATTAAAACTCCACTGAGATTCCATCTCATGCCAGTCAGAATGGCAATTATCAAGAATACACAAAACAATAAATGTTGGAGAGGATATGGGAGAAAAGGCACAATCATATGTTGCTGGTGTGCCTGAAAACTGGTGCAAACACTCTGGAAAGGAGTATGGAGATTCCTTAGAAAACTTGGAATGGAACTACCATTTGACCAAATTATCCCACTTCTCAGTTTATACCCAAAGGACTTAAAATCAGCATGCTACAATGATCCAGCCACATCAATGTTTATAGCAGCTCAATTCACAATAGCCAAGCTATTGAACCAACCTGAATGTCTTTCAACAAATGAATGGGTAGAGAAAATGTGGTATATGGACACAAAGGAATATTACTCAGCTATAAAGAAGAATGAAGTTATGGCATTTGTCAGTAAACGAAGGAACTGGAAAACATCATGCCAAGTGAAATAAGCCAGCCTCAGAAAACCAAAGGTTGAATGTTTTCTCTGATACATGGATGCTAACCCATAAGAAGGAAGAGTAGGGAGGGGAAGTATAGAAATTCAATGGATTAGACAAAAGGGAATGAAGGGAAGGGAAGGGGGATGGGAATAGGAAAGACAATATAATGAATCAGATGTAGTTTTCTTATGCTCATATATAAATACATTATCAGTGTAACTTCACATCATGTACAACCACAAGAATGGGTTCAAAATTGTAATGGGTTGCACCGCATTATGTATAATATGTCAAAATACACACAAATGTCATGTATATCTAAAATAAAAACAATAACAACAACAACTGAGTCACACAACATCTGCAATAAGGAGATTGTAATGAACTTAATTGAAAGAAGCCTGGATTGTTTGTTGGTAGTTATGATCTCACTTCTGGGCTATAAGCTCTTTGATTCTAGGGAATATGTTTTATTTGTCTTTGTACCATCCAAAGTGTCTTGTGGTCTCATAAATTGTAGATAGTAAAGTTATAATGAAAATCAATAAAGGAGTAATTACATTTTTAAAATTAATGTTTTAACAAAAATTCACTATTTTATAATAAGCTAAATTTTCATGATTGCATAAGTTTAATTGATAAGTTCAGTGTTCATAAATATACTGATATGCCTGAGGACATTTAAAATGTTTATTGAGTATTTTAAGAAAAGTCACATAAATTTAGTTTACATAGTTAATTTACTCAGGAATTTTATTTTTCTACAGATAGTCAAAAAGGTAATCTACATGGGAATTATTAATAATACAGAGGCATGTGAACTGATGAAATTCTACAAATATATGACACCAAATTTTCTATGTTAAGGCAGGCATATATATATGGTTTAATAGTAATGTTCTCAGAAGTTAAAAAGTTTAAAAGGGCCCAAGGAGCCACTGGGTTTAGCCAATAACCCCTTACCAAATGCAAACACCAAACTAGTGTTTCTAATAATTGTTAGATATTTCATTCTCTACCACAAGGCTAGTAATTTTAAGAACCAATTATTCACCATGCTCATATTCTTATTATTGCCCATTATATAAGTGCATTAGACAATTCTTGATTGAGAAATATTCTGTTGTTTGCAATTTTACTTTTATCCCTTTTGTTTTGTCACATGATCTTCTTAGACACCGAATCAATCAAACTAGCAATAATGAATAGAATATATTGTTTAATATTTGTAAAATTTAACAAAGGGAAGGCACTTTCATGATATTCAAGGAATTATTTATATACTTATAATAACATCATCATGACTCAGTGCTTGATGTTAGATGGAGCAAAATGACAGTTTTGGGGGGGTCTTTAATTATGTTTTGTCCCTCTAGTGATATAAGCTTTTTAAATGTCTTCCATAGCTCTTCCCACATATGTGTCTTTTTTATACCTTTATTTTATTTATTTTTATGTAATGCTGAGGATCAAACTCACTGCCTCACACATGCTAGGCCACTGCTCTATCACTGAGCCATAACTCTGCCCTCCTACATGTGTCTCTTAATTTTATCCCTCCACATGTAGAGTATTGGTGGGAGTTGGAAAGATCAGGAAAAAGAATGAAAGTCTGGTTAAATAGCAACAATTTATAATATGAAGGCATTCTATCCTTTCTAAATTAAAAGTATTGGTATGATTATACATTTACAAAATTCACACATTTTCCTAGCAATCTGTATATGGAAAAGTCTGGCTCTGAGACCCATAGTGCATATTTTAAGGTGACTGTATTGAAACAAACATGCTTACAATGAGGTGAGCAATTTGAACATACATTGATGGGTAGGGGTACTTCAGATGTAGATACTCACTTAATAACCACCTGAATTTCCAACACTCTTTGTCTCACAAATGAGAAGCTATAATTCCCTTGAGCACAACCAAGTACTAAAATCCATTAGAATGGTATGTGCGAGACAGCCAGGCCTTGATGACTTGATTTTAATGATTTGAAAGGCAGAGGAAGACAGCAAAACTAATTTCCACCTAGAGAAGGATTTGCTTTCCTCTGATCATTTGAAATCAGAGCCAACTATAATAATGGTTCTGTATGACCCTAAAGCTTTCTTTTCATTTAGATCAGACTTATTGGTCTTCATTAGACTACACTATAAAGAAATAGGTCATTTTCTATAGAAGGGATATGAAACATGCACATTCTATTGTCAGATTTAAAACACCCTCATATTTTAGTTGAACTTCAGTCCTGTCTGTGCATGCTGACTACAAGAGTATATCCTGTGACTGTCAGAACTGATGATTACTGAATATCATTACTTGTTATAATTAATAACAGCATGACAAAGCTTTCAGTCTGCTTTGTTTGGCATATAATGCAAGGTTTCAAAGATACCTCTTTTTCTTAGCCCTGCACTTCAGACAGGACCATCTGCTGCCTTTCTTTTCCAGTACTGGAGATGATGCAGAGAGATAAAACAATTTGCCAAAGGTCAAGCAAAACACAAGGAAAAGTTCAGAGAATAAACTTCAAACTTACTAATAATTAGGTACAAGATTCCATTGTCTGATGTTCCAGGGCATTGTACTCTGACTTGTGCCCTAGTGAATGCACTACTATTTCCAGTTCATTCTCTATAACTGCTCTTTAAACTGTAGTTAATAAGAACCAACACCACATAGTGTCAGATACAGCACTATCATAACACAAGACTTTGAATAAAACAGCTCAGTCATGATTGAAACAAACAGAAGAATTAATGGAGCTCTGCAATACTGTATTTAACCATCTTTCCTTTAGTTTACCCTGAAAAATCAAATTTCATGTTGCTCTTGAAAAGACACATTCTACATTAGCACAATGATCAACTTTGTTGCCGAGTAGTTATAAGAATTCAATGAAGTAAAAGGTCAAACACAAAAGGAGCTCATAGAAGCCTAGATGATCATACCTAAAGAATTACCTCAATATAACATTTATAGTTCCAAAGGGCTTTATTAAAATGGTTGCATATAGGTTCACATACAAGGAGACATTCGTGTTTACATGATATTTACTGAATAAAAAATAGACATCCTGTCAAAATTCCAGCCATAGAAACTTGCCAGAGATGATTCCATATATGCTGCCATATCATCAAATATATAAAATCATTATTTTCTATTTAGGGTTATGTTGGTGGGAAAAAAACAAGTTGATAAGTGTAATTTGTGTCTCTCCAGGGGCATGGTTTAGGAAAGTGGGAGTACTTTATTAAATTATCACTTTTTAAACTATATATTGGACTCCTAAATTGATAATTCTAACAAAACTATAAAATTAATTTAGATAGTGGAAGGAAATATGTCTCCAAATATTTTGACATGTTTTAATACAGTATTTTAGGTAGAAAGATAATAAAATGAATACATTTGTCATTTTAATACATTAAAATCATCTGTGTAGAGGCCTGAGTCCATCCCACCACCAGCAGACAACCACAAGAACTCAGGCCTGGCCCAGACCCATCTTGCTGAACTGCATGGGAGCCAGGGACTATGGAAAGCTTGAGTCTGTGCCCCCCACCACCTGGGAGGCCAGGTCAAACCCACTTCCATCTTGAGACACTGCAGCCAGCCAATAGTCTTCCCCATGCAGTAGCCTCTACGTTGGGACAACAAGGCAGGCATCCCAAAGCCAATGTAAGGTCCACCCTTTCAGCCCATCTCTGAAAGATGTTACATACATCTTGGGGGAATTCCACTGTTATCTCAAGTTACCTCTTGCTAACTTATAGTTGGAATAGCATCCATCCTGGACAGGGTCTGGAAGCACAAACACCAAGGTGAGATACAGATAATCTGCACAGATACTACAAGATTACAGGGTAGAAAATGTAATATTTCAGATGCACACTGAAAGAAAGAAAATCACATACACAACATGAAATAACAATGAAGCAAAGTGCCCCAAACAGACCAGGATAACAGAACTCCAGGACAGCAAAGTTGATTAAATGTTGGAGAAAAAGCTCAGAATGTTCATAATTAAAATGATGTGTGAATTAAAGAATGATGTAAAAGAGCAAATACAAGCAAAAATTGATCACTCCAAGAAGAGAATAGAGAGCAAATTACAGACAACCATTGATGGCATTAATAAACAGATAAATAAATCAAATACAGGGATCCATTGATCACACCAACAAAGAGATAAGGAAGCAAATACAGATAGAAAAATATTACTTAAAGAAAGAAATATAGATTCTGAAAAAATTCAGGAAATGAAGGAAACAATAAACCAAATAAAAAACTCAATAGAAAGCATCACCAATAGACTACATCATTTGGAAGACAGAATGTCAGATAATGAAGTCAAAGAATACAACTGGAAAATAAAGTGGGCCACCCAGTGAAGATGCTAAAAAACCATAAACAGAACATCCAAAAATTATGAGATAGCTCCAAAAGACCAAATCTAAGAGTTATTGAGATAGAGGAAGGCACAGAGTTTCAAACCAAAGGAATGCACAATCTCTTCAATGAGATAATATCAGAAAATTTCCTAAACATGAAGAATGAATTGGAAAATCAAATACAAGAGGCTTACAGGACACCAAATGTACAAAATTACAACAGATCTACACCAAGGCACATAACAATGAATATGCATACAGAATAAGGAGAGAATCTTAAAGGTTGCAGGAGAGTGGAATCAGATCACATATAGGGGAAGATCAATTCTCAACAGATTTTTCAATCCAGACTCACAAAGCCAGGAGATCCTGGAACAGCATATACCAGCTCGGAAAGAAAATGGATGCCAACCAAGAATCTTATATCGAGCAAATTAAGCTTTAGATTTGATGATGAAATAAAAACCTTCCATAATAAACAAAAATTTTAAAAAATTGCAACTAGAAATCCTGCATTAGTGTTCCATGAAAAAAAATTGAAAAACAACAATGAAAATCAGCAGAGGCAGGTATTACACTAAAGGTAAATCTAATCAGAGGAAAACCCAAGTCATGCCAAATACCAAAAATAAATAAAAATACCTGGGAATACAACTCATGTCTCAATAATAACCCTGAATGTTAATGGCCTAAACTTACCAATCAAAAGACATAGACTGGCAGATTGGATTTTAAAAAAAGACCAAACAATACACTGCTGCCAAGAAACTCATCTCATAGGAAAAGACATCCACAGGCTGAAGGTGAAAGGTTGGGAAAAATCATACCACTCACATGCACTGCAGAAGCAAGCAAGAGTTTCTATTCTCATATCAAATAAAGTAGACTGCAAGCCAAAGTTAATCAAAAGGGAAAAAGAAGGAGATTCCATACTACTTAAGGGAACCAAACATCAACATGACATAACAGTAATAAACATATATGCCCCAAACAATGGAGTGTTACATTCATTATACAAACTCTTCTCAAATTGAAGAATCAAATAGACCACAACACAATAATACCGAGTGACTTTAATACATTTATTTTACCATTGGATAGATCTTCCAAACAAAAACTGAACAAAGAAACTACTGAACTAAATAAAATAATCATTAACTTAGATTTAACTGATATATAAGAATATTTCATCCTTCAAGAATGAATACACTTTCTTTTCAGCAGCACATGGATCATTCTCTAAAATACATCATATGCTATGCCACAAAGAAATTCTTAACAAACACAAAAAAGTAGAGATACTACACTGCATTCTATCAGACCACAATGGAATGAAATAAGAAAACAATGATCAAATAAGAAAAAAAAAACTGCTTCAACAACTGGAGACTAAATAATATGCTACTGAATAAATAACGGGTTGCAAAAGACATCAAGTATCAGATTAAAAAATTCTTAGATGAATGAGAACACAGATAGAACATATCAACATTTCTGGGACACTATGAAGGCAGTACTAAGAGGAAATTTTATTGCATGAAGTTCATTTCTTAAAAGAAGAAAAAGTCAAGAAATAAATGACTTAACATTACATCTCAAAGCCCCAAAAAAGGAAGAACAAATCAACTCCCAAATCAGTAGAAGAGAGGAAATAACTAAAATCAGAGCTGGAATCAATGAAATTGAAAAAAAAAGAAATAATTGAAAAACTTTAGAAAACAAAAACTTGGTTCTTTGAAAAAATAAATAACAGTCATGCTAATGTAGAGAAGGAGAGAGAAAACTCAAATTACTAAGATATGGGATGAAAAAAATATCACAACAGACACTATAGAAATACAGGATATTTAGAAATTATTTTGAAAACTTGTACTCTAATAAAATAGAAAATATTGAAGGTATTGACAAATTTCTAGAGTCATATGAGTTGCACAAATTGAATCAGGATGATATACACAATTTGAACGCATCAAATTCAAGCAATGAAATAGAAGACACAATCAGAAGTATATCAACCAAAAAAAAGCTAAGGACCAGATGGATAAACAGCTGAGTTATAGAAGATATTTAAAGAAGAACTAATACCAATACTTTTCAATTTATTTCAGGGGAGGCAATTTCTTTCTGAGAGGCAACACTTCCAAACTCATTGTATGAGGCCAATATCACCCTGATACTAAAACCAGGCAAATATACATTAAGGAAATAAAACTTCACACCAATATCTCTAATGAACATGGTTGCAAAAATTCTCAATAAAGTTCTAGCAACTGAAATTAAAAAAAGCATATCAAAAAGATTGGGCACTGTGATCAAGTGGGATTCATCCCAGGGATGCAAGTTTGGTTCAACATATGGAAATCAATAAATATAACTCATCACATCAATAGACTTCAAGATAAGAATCATATGATCATCTCAATAGACACAGAAAAAGCATTTGACAAAATACAGCACACCCCTCATGTTCAGAACACTAGAAAAACTAGGGATAATAGGAACCTATCTCAACATCATGAAAGCTATATATGCTTAGCCCCAGGCCAACACCATTCTAAATGGAGAAAAATTGAAAGCATTTCCTTCAAAAACTGGAACAACACAGGGATGCCCTCTTTCACCATAGTTCTTGAAACACTGGCCAGAGTAATTAGATAAAAGAAATTAAAGAGATATGACTAGAAAAGGGAAAAGAAAAACTCAAATTAGCACTATTTGCTGAAAATATGATTATATACCTAGAAGACCCCAAAAATTTGACCAGAAAACATCTAGAAGTAGTAAATAAATTTAGCTAAGTAGGATACAAAATCAATACCCATAAATCAAAGGCATTTCTGTAAATCAGTGACAAATCCTCTGAAAGGGAAATGAGAAAAACTACCCCATTTATAATAGCCTGAAAAAAAATACTTGGGAATAAACTTATCAAAAGAGGTGAAAGACCCCTACAAGAAAAATTACAGAACATTAAAAAAAGAAATTAAAGAAGACCTTAGAAGATGAAAAGATCTACCTTGTTCTTGGGTAGGCAGATTTTAATATTGTAAAAAATGGCCATACTACCAAAAGCACTATACAGATTTAATGCAATTCCAAACAAAATCCAAACTACATTTATCATAGAAATAGAAAAAGCAATCATGAAATTCATCTGGAAAAATAAGAGACCCAGAATAGCTAAAGCAATCCTTAGCAAGAAGAGTGAAGCAGGTGGAATCACTATACCAGACCTTAAACTATACTGCAGAGCAAGAGTAACAAAAACAGTCTGGTACTGGCACCAAAATAGACTGGTAGACCAATGGTACAGAATAGAGGACACAGAGACTAACCCACAAAATTACAGTTATCTTCTATTAGACAAATGCACGAAAAATTTACATTGGAGAAAAAAATAACCTCTTCAATAAATGATGGTATGAAAACTGGAAATCTATATGCAACAAAATGAGATTAAACTCCTATCTCTCACCATGCACAAAACTCAACTCAAAGTGAATCAAGGACCTAGGAATAAAATGAAAGACTCCGCAGTCTCTAATATCCATCATGTGGGATTAGGCCCCAACTTCCTTAATAATACTCCTGTAGTGCAAGAATTAAAATCAAGAGTCAATAAATGGGATGGACTCAAACTAAAATCTTTCTTCTCAGCAAAAGAAACAATCTGTGAAGTAAATAGAGAGCCTACATCTTGGGAGTAAATTTTTACCCCTTACACATCAGATAGAGCACTAATCTCTAGAGTATATAAAGAACTGAAAAAGATAAACACCAAAACAAACAAACAAACAAATAACCCAATCAATAAATGGGCCAAGTAGCTGAACAGACACTTCTCAGAAAAGGATTTACAATCAATCAACAAATATATGAAAAAATGTTCATCATCTTTAGCAACTAGAGAAATGCAAATCAAAAAGATTTCATTTCACTCCAGTCAGAATGGCGGCTATTAAGAATACAAACAGCAATAAGTTTTGGTAAGGATGTGGGGGAAAAGGCACATTCATACATTGCTGGTGGAACTGCAAATTGGTGCAGCCAATGTGGAAAGCAGTATGGAGATTCCTTGGAAAACTGGGAATGGAACCACCATTTCACCCAGTTATCCCACTCCTTGGTCTATTCCCAAAGGACTTAAAAACAGCATACTACAGGGACACAGCCACATCAATGTTTATAGCAGCACAATTCACAATAGCTAATCTCTGGAAACAATTTAGGTGTCCTTCAGTCGATGAATGGATAAAGAAAATGTGAGATACACACACACACACACACACACAATGGAATATTACTCAGCATTAAAAGAGAATTAAATCATGGCATTGCAGGTAAATGGATGGCATTGGAGAACATAATGCTAAGTGAAGTTAGCCAATCCCTAAAAAACAAATGCCAAATATTTTCTCTGATTTAAGGATGCTGATTCATAATGTAGTGGAGGGGTGGCTTTGGAGGATTAGATGAACACTATATAGGGTAAAGGGGAAAATAGGAGGGAAGGGAAGGGAGGGGGCACGGGGGTAGGAAAGACGTTGGAATGTGATGGACATCATTACCCTAAGATCATACATGAAGACACGAATGATGTGGCTCTACTTTGTGTATAACCAGAGATATTAAAAATTATGCTCTCTATGTGTAATATGAATTGTAATGCATTCTGCTGTCATATACAACAAATTAAAATTTCTAAAAAAATGGAAGAAACAGAAAAAAGTGCTATATAAAGTACCATGGTCTATTTGCCTGTCTTGGGAGTAGAAGAGAATAAAAATCAACTTTTTTCTTCCTCCTCCCTAAAAGTTGTCCATAAATGCCCTCTGGGAATACAATACAATTGTTCCAAACTAAAATAAAATAAAATGTAAGAAAAAACAAGCAAAAAAATCATCTGTGTAAATGATGTGTGACTATTAAGAAAATATAGCATTAAACACTGATGGATATCACAAAAACATTATTGTGCACATTCCTAATACAGAATTAGTGACGCTGATAGGTTAAGGGGGGATTTTCAGTTTTGCCTTCATGCTGTTTTTTTAATCTAGATGCTAATAAGTTATAAACTGGATGTATTTTAAGACAAGAGTGTTATGTTTTTCTATCAAAATGTTTTCCCTGATTTGTCTAATCCAGTTTTAAATACTCAAACTTTAAATAGCTCACTAGGTGGTAGTTACAGCTCTTAGCTTCATATAACTGATTCTATTTTTAATTACATTTTATGACAGCAAAGATGTGAAAATTCAATCTATTGTTCCCTTGTCAGATTGAGAGAAGACTGATATGTCAAGTGCATGGTTCTTGGTCCACTGTAAATTGATGGCTACCTGTACAGGAAAATTGAAATACTGTATAATTGACTCTGTTTCATAAATTCAGAATCAGTAAAAAAAAATAATCGTCCAGTCTGATTACTTAGGGTCAAATTTTGTTGTTCAAAATTGGTTCCAAAAGATGTTTTGTAGATGTATCATGTACGAAAGCATAAAAGTATCACATTGATCTCACTATTTGAATCCATCTAGCATTCTGCTTCCATGGCAATTCCTATTTTGCTTCAGTGATGGCAGTATAAATTGGCACTCTATTCTTTCACTTCAGATAATAACTTCATTCCTATGTTATTTTATTAAAAATCACTAATTCAATTAACATAATAAGATCCCCAGAAATATTTATGTAATTATTTTTCCTATACAGAAAAGGATCACCACATAAAATATTAAGATAGCTTGAAACAAAATCATAAAACATATCCTAGAAACCACTCTCCAAAAACACAAAATGGTATATCTTTTATGTAATTTTTTTCCCTTTTTTACAATTTTGTAAGAGCTAAAGAAAGAATACCACCAGTCAAATGAAGGAACTCACTCTAATGACTTAAAATAATTAATATAATCCAATTAGGGTTCCCAATAGAAAAATGTAGTATCCTTCAATTATGTTAATAATATATTAAACCATTTTTTTGGTTGTTTTTTTCAATTTGTAGACAAACAACTTTAATACACAAATAGTAAACTAAGAAGTCTGATCTGCATAAATACCAGTTACTATTAAAATCAAATAACACTTAAAAGCAACTTAATCTGATATATATTCAATGTAATCCATGACTGGTTGGCAGGAAAATTAGGCATAAGTTGTAAATAGTTAGCATAAATTGTGTTGATTAGTATCAGTATTTGCATGGACCCACCCTATTCCCTTTTTCTCTAACACACATATACTCTTCTCAGCACACTTTAAATATCTCATTTTCAACTAATTATATCATCATTTGAATTTCATAAACTTGGATACTAAGGACAGTGAGGGGCAGTGGCAGTGATTCGTACTGAGGTAGATCACATAGTTAAACAGATGACAGGGATACTTACAAGCAACACAAATCATAATGAGGTTCATTTAGGTAGGTAACGATGAAAACTTTGGCATATTAGCAGAGAATGAAATTCAATGATATAGGTTATCCAGAAGTGGGGCTCTAAAGTGCACTTAGATGTTCATATCTGAGTATTTTTCAAAGTGTATAATTAGTCCATCATGGTGAATGGAAGGGAGTAGGGCAGCAGGAGTAATTTGAAGTTTGGAGAATATCTACATAATTATTCAGGTTTGAAAGGGCTCTGAATGCAAAGAGTGGAGGGCTTTAGTTCCAGGTAATATTAGGATCATTGGGACTTATGCCTTATACTAACAAGCAGCCAAACTGAGGCTTCTAAATATAATTCTGGGTATTTATGTGTCTCCTCTGGACAATTATAGTGGATTTCTAGCATACCTAGAATGATGCCTAACTGCTCCCCATGGCTTACTATGACTTGTCTCATATCTACCTCATCTTTTTTATGTTCTCTGGATCATGGCAAACCTATTGTCATACCTGGGTTTTCATGCTTTCTGTTGTCTGTGCCTGCAACAATAGCAATTTTTTTTTTATTTTAATTAATTAATTAATTATTTTGGTAGTGGGAATTTAACAAAGTGCCAAATGCTTTATTACACAGATTTACATTTCCAGCCATTTATGTTTCTTTCATTTTTTAAAAAAATTTGAGACAGGGTTTTGCTAAGTTGCTTAGGGCATCACTAAATTGCTGGGTCTTGCTTTGAACTTGCAGTCCTCCTGCCTAATCTTCCTAATTCACTGGGATTACAACTGTGCACCACCATGCTTGCCTAATTCTCTGAATTTTTGAAGGTACTGTCTTATTAGCTTTTCTTCATCATGACAAAATACCTGGGAAAATCAACTTAAAGGAGAAAATATTTATTTTGACTCACAGTTTCCATGATTTGTTAGTTTCATTGTTTCTAGGCCCTGAAGTAAGGCAGTACATTGTGGCAGAAAATGTATAGAGGAGGAAAATTGCTCATCTCATGGCAACCAGGAAGTAGAGAGAGTCAAAAAGGAAGGGGCCAGGGACAAGATATACCATTCCAGGGAATGCTCCTAGTGACCTGCTTCCTCCTGTAATAGTGATCCACTTCCTTTTTTTGAATATAGCATTGCTGCTCTGAGCCTTACTTTAAAAGGTACATTTTTTTTCTCTCTATCTCCTCCTTCTTCTCCTCCCTAACAGGATTATGAAGACAGGTCTATCTTTTCTTCTCTACCTTAGGCCTAGTTATCTGTCCTTGAGCACACACCTACTATAGGAAGGATATGGTGCTCCATTTAGAAAATTACTATCTCCCAAACTAACAAGTGAATCACAATCCCCCTACAGGAAACACCTGCACTGTAGCCTTTGAATGATTTCTTTGAAAGCCTTTAGTTCTCCCTGATAGGCAGAATCATAGCCTCTAGAAAGGAGTCCCTTGTGCTTCTCCTTTGCTAGCAAAGCAATTAATCTTTTCTTTCCCCTTTTCTCAAAACTTGTCCTCTTTCCTTATTAAATTGGCATTGGGGACAAGGACCGAGCTTTCTGTAACACTCCAATTAGGTATTACCTCCTACAGTTTCTATCACCACCCAATAATGCCATCAAGATATTATTCCATCAAAGGATTAATCCATTGATGAGGTTAGAACCCTCATGATCCAATTTCCCAAAAGCCCCACCTCTGAAAATTGCTGCATTGGAGACCTAGCCTCAATACATGAGTCTTTGGGGGACATTTCAGATCTAAACTATAAAAAGTACCTTTTCAAATATCACCTTTTCAGACATGTCCTCTCTGATAACCCTTTCCATGGTAATACGCAACTATCCTCTAGCACATTTTCAGTCCATTTTTAATGCATCATGTTATTGAATTTATTTGATACCTCTTTGACTAGCGTACTGGCTCCCTGAAGGCAGAAATTTTTTATCTCTTGTATCATCTTGTATCTCTAGCACAAAATTTGAAATTATTGCTATGAAACTAATGAAAATTAAACTTCAAGGACTCCCATTTGCCTATATCCCTTTCAAGACCCTGTATATACTTTTTCATTTATAATTTTGTAGTATTCTTTTTAAGTGGGTGTATCAGTATTGTATAAGCTTTAGAGCCCAGTAAACTACTGTTTAGCATCTAGTGCCTGGCATTATAAAAGCCTTCAATGGTTATTTTTTGAATGAAAGAACAAAATGAATGAATTTCTTACACACTTTAGGATAAAACAATTTTAAGATATTTTTAATAGCAAATTTTGATAAGGATTAAACTTGGATTGAAAGGTATAAAGATGTTGGATGTCCATTAAGGATTTGGGAAAGGGCTTGTTGTGAGGATGTCAAAGAGATAATAGAAGAGGTTGCCACAAACTCTAAAGGCAAAATTTCCTTACTTCATAATTTTTCCTAGTGGTAGTACACCAAATTTAGCCAGATATATACATTATAATTTACAGCCTTAATAAATGGTGTCCCAATTATAATTACATTCATTCTGAAACAGCTCTCTTTCTCTTATATTTCTTAAGATATGAACTACCCTCTCTAGTATATATAGGGAAGAGACATATTTTAAGGAAATTACTGAAGCATGACTGCCTCCTCATTACTGTACTGGGTTATTTCTTCCTTTTCCTTACATAAATTTTATAGTTCCCCTGGGTTTTAAGAAAGTTTACAGATTCAACCAGAATTGTCTCATAAAATGACATTTGATTAGTGGAAAATAGACACACAATGTATAAATATCTGAAAAATAGAGTTAAACATGCACACACATATATATTGCCCCCCCCCCCCACACACACACTTGCATACAGGGAGATGGTGAGATAGAGAGATGTAAGCGAAACACAGAATTTATTTTTGCTTCTTAATAGTAGCTCTTCTATAGAATCATCCAGCTCTTCCTGAATCACTAATAAGGAATTCATAAAAAGAGCCATTAATAAAAGAGCTTAGTTAAATAATACATTATACTTTAAATAATGGTCAAAAGTAGTTAAAATGAAAACTATCTATGAATTGATCACTCTCAATTTATAGAATCCCATCTGCCTTGGTTTTTAATCTACTCAAATTGTTTTTGGGCCAGTAGCACTGCCTGAGGCAAATTTATATCAACCTGACAAAAAGCAATAGAAAGTCTTGCTTCAGAGGTTCTCATTGCTTAAAGCTACAATACTTCTTTAAAAGCTCCAAGGTGTTATAATTAAAAATGTATCAATTGCTTAACTTGTCAACCAAAGGCAGTTATTGTAAAGCATTATTTCCCTTCAAACAGCTAGACTCTCATTGCTCATGTGTGATTGCATTTATAGAAAAAAATAGAATTAAAGTGCAAAATTAACTTCTGGGAAGGAAATCTCATCAAAGCATCTCCAAAATCTTCTGGAAAATGTCCATTGTATGGGAAGCTGTACATAGTATATCTCTACTCATATTCATAGATAAACATGTGCAAACATAATTAAGAAGCAGATTTATGATGACAATTTGAGAAGAGGGGTGAATAAACTTCAGAAATTCTGATTGATTTTACTAACACAATGACAATTGAAATTGTATTTAAAGATACTTCCTTTCAGTGATTTCTTTCTTACTTCATTTTCTTGTCCCTCTCCTTTTTCCTCAACAAATGTAGAATGCAATTAGTAGCATAATGATTGTACAAATAATTAGGCACTACAGACTCACATCACACTTACTTAAGACTATTTCATACATTTATTGCCATGTCAAATTAGGAAATTGTCTCTCTTACAAAAAATTTTGTGAAGCAAAATTATCTCATATTTCCCCGATTACATCACAAAAAAATATAAAGTTTTAAAAATAAACAGGGGCCAGGGCTCAGCAGTAGAGCGCTTGCCTGGCACACGTGGGGCACTGGGTTCGATCCTCAGCACCACAAAATAAATAAATAAATAAAGGTATTGTGTCCAACTACAACTAAAAATGCATATAAAAATAAACTTAATCAATAACCTGCATTGAGGGCAAAGGAAGATTCTTCTGTCTCGTACGGAATGAAATAAAATAATGTCTCTATAAATTTAAATACAAAAATCAGTTATACTCTCTTGCATTTGTGCAAACAAGTTATTTTTCATAGAGAACTTTTATTTTAATTAAATAACACACTAAACCCCCTGCAAATAATTGTGCTGTTAATCTTACTACATTACTTTGAACTGAAAGTGAGGAAAATCTGGTCAATGTTAATCAATTGCCTTGGAGGAACAGAGAGATCTTTTGACAGAGTTGCATAATGGATGAATCACAAAATGAGATAATTGGGAGTTGTTTGTCCCAGAGGGTGCTAGGTTTATAATTACAATTAAAAACTTATTTTATATCCTAATATTATCTTTTGTAAATACACATACTTTGTCTTTACTTGACTACATCAATATATTTTTTATAAGCCAATAGTGTTCTGTTCATCTTCAACCTGGCCTGAGGTTGGAAAACTGAACTATGTAAATAAACCCAACTACTTGTATACATGAGTGTTAGTATATGGTCATTCAAAGATAACTCCTTAACAAATAAGGTAAAACGTTTCTCGAATATATGATGCCAGAATGATTTTTAGAAAAAAATGTGAATGCTTTATCCCCAAAATTTAAACTTGCATTATTTCAGAATTATATTTTATAAACTCCATAAGCTCCAGGTGAATTCTGTTTATTACCCTCTTAGAAAATTCATAGGCAGAGAAAGAATTACTTCAGTGGTATTTATATCAAATATACAATTATTCAGTGGTGATACTTTAACAACTACTTTGTTAACAAGAAAATGAAAGCATTTTGTTGACAGATTCTGTGCCCTGTGATAAAGTCAAAACATAATCCCTTAACACCTAACAATTGAGGGTTTTTAATATATTGCAGTGATTTTTTTTGTCACAGAGTTTATAAAACTTTTCTTTAGAACACTAGTTGTGAAGTAAGTATATGGCTGGTTGTATCACCTCTATTCTTATTGTACAATGAAAAATTGAAACTTGGTAAGTGTAACACAGAGAATTTGAATTCAGGTTTTTTGACTCCAAGGCTAGTGCTTAGTTTTCTATACAACACTAAGAAGTAACAATTTTGAAAGACAAAGAATAAGGTAGGAAGGGGTTAAACCAGGATAATAATAACTGATAATCTGTCCTTTTTTCCTTTTTTTTTTTTTTTAGTACTGAGGGTGAAATTCAGGGCACTCCATCACTGAGCTACATCCCCAGTCCTTTTTATGAATTTTTAAAGAATTTTGAGACAGTGTCTCACTAAGTTATCAGAACTGGCCTCAAACTTGCCATCCTCCTGCCTCAGCCTCCTCAGTAGCTAGAATTATATGCATGTACCACCACATTGGGCTACGTGTATTCTTTTCTAGGACAGTCACAGGTATCACTAGCCTTGTTCTTTTTATGAATTTCTCATTCCTAATTATGCATGTCAGCATGCCTAGTTGTAGATTCATACTTTATATTTTGGTTAAGATATATTCTCCAGTTGGTGGCTAAGTCTTTAATTATTATTTTGATATTTCACCATGGTCATATAGTTATTATGGTGTGAAAGAGAATACTTACAGAAAATGCTGAAATGAGAATTAAGGGGCTCTCATAAATCTCTTTTTATTTTTTTTTTTAGTTGTGGGTGGACACAATACCTTTATTTTATTTATTTATATTTATGTGGTGCTGAGGATTGAACCCAGTGCCTCACACATGCCAGATGAGTACTCTGCCACTGAGATATAATCTCAGCCCCCTCTCAGAAATTTCATAAGAAATCATCATCATTACTGAATCCTTCATTTTTGTTTCAATGTTTAGGTGCTATCTAAATCTTATTATTTTCAGGATAACTATGTAGTTATTGTCACTCTCAGGTTAATGTTCTTTACCTCAGTGCTTCCTCTAATAAATTTGTAATTATGAAAAAATGTCAATATTATCTATTTCTCAAAAATGACATGAATACCAACTTTGTGTATATGTACAACCTATAATATAACTTATAAGACTTTTATACTTTTAAGATGAAATATTCTACTGTAAATGAAAACCCTACCCTCTTATTGGATAGAATAATCATATATATTTTTAGAGAAGTCACAGTATGTTCAATGAACCAAAGGTGGCTTAACTTACTTTGGATCATATAAAAGCTTTTTATGTTCTGAAATATAGCATAGTAAAAAGATCAAGAAATTGTTGGCAGTTGTAATTTTTATCTGAAATAATTTCATAGCCAATTCCAGTGCCTCTCTTTCCTCTTCATTTCTGAATTCAGCTGTCAGGCTATTCTTCTTATAGTCCAGCCTTCAGGGTACTCTTGTTAATTGTTGCTCCATACCTAAATTCGAATGCCTTCAGAATCTGTCCGCCTCTACCCTTCCATTGCTTTTCTCTTGATTGAGCATCATAAAGTCCATTATGCATTTCCAGCACTGTCCAGGGGAGGGTGTCTTTATCTACAAATAAGAAATATTACTTCGTGGATATCCTTAATATTGGGGACCTCAGGCTAACTCAGGTAGTGAATAGGAACCAGTAAGGTCTTTCAATAAATATATCTAGGTCTTAATATTCCTAACACAAATTCAAGACATTGGTAGTATCATGATAAATCTCTCAGTTGAAGCACACAACCATAATACTCGCTTTAGACCCACATGAGCTTCATTATCTTATCTGCATATACTGTTCTCTCCATAAAACATTTGTCTTTTATCTTCCTCAGTAGTTTTGAGTATATTACTTAAGCTCTCTATATTTCAATTTTCTTATGTGTAAAATGAAGACAATAATGACAATGCCTACTCCATCAGGTGATATAAAGACTGAACATAAAACCCATGGAACAATACTTAACCTTTAATAGGTTCGTCAATAAATTTTAACTATTACTGGTATAATTATTTTAGCATTATGATCATTAGTATTTCCTATCAATCCCTAACTGAACATAATATAAAAATGGACAGAAATTTTTTCGCTTTAATTTTACTGACTTTATTTAAGTTTGTTTCTACTTTTAATTTTAAAACTCTGTTAAATTTATAGCAATCAAGCAAATAATAAACATTAAATTATGTATTTTATATGACTATTCATTTTTTACTTGAAATCAATTGTCTTCTAATGAGATGGGAATGATGGTCTCTACCTCTGCTCAAGTGGCTAAAATAAACTTTATAAAAAACAGGGAGGAAAGAAGAAAGTAAAAGAAGTTGGAGGAGGACATTTTCACATTAACAGCAAAGAAGCATTCCTATTCAAAAAGCCTCTATCTAGAATTTGTGAGGATAGAAATATTTTCTGTGTTAGTCAGCTTTTTGTCACTGTGAGCAAAGTACCCTTAAAAATAGAGGAGAGAAGCTTTATTTTAGCTCATGGTTTCAGAGAGAGGGGGGAAGGGTCACAGGGAAGATTCACCCATCCAGGACACTCCCCCAGTGACTCAACTCCTCCAATCACCCCCATTATCTTCCAGTAATTACCACTCAGTCAGTTGACACAAAGGAAGATGGACAGTTCTTACAATCCAATCATTTAAACTCTGAACAATCCTGCATTAACACAGGAGCTTTGGGGGGATACCTCATGTCCAAATCATAATAATCTTAATTTTAATATAGAACCAAGATGTATTATATGTTAAAATGACATCTTCTTTTTAAAATATATTTCAAATTCCAGAATAGTGGTATTCTTTTAATACACATTTGTAGTCTATTACATATATGTTGAGTGTTTATTCTCTTCCAGATATCAAATAAAACAGAATCCCCAAAACACTTATGTGATGAAGATATATGTTTGAATGGCATCATAATAAGAAAAAAAATGGGGTTGGTACAGTGCTTGCCTCGAAAGCACAAGCCCTGGCTGGGTTCAATCCCCAGCACCACCACCAAAAATAAATAAATTAATTAATTAAATAAAATAAAAAATAAAAAGAAGAAGAATATGAATTGTATTCATATTATCAAATATCCTACTTTTTCTACATTATATTTATATTTAAGCAATTATTCATTCAAATCTTTGGTATTTGTTGCCATGTTTTTATGCACATTTGTATTAAGTTTCTCAAGTAAGAAATATAATTCTCATTATAAAATATGTACAATTTCTTCAAGTGAGTATAATGCACTTTCTGGAAGCTACTTTTTAACTGACTAGGATGATCAACAACTGCCTCTCTACTCATAGTTTCTAGCCATAGGTGAATGCATGTTTTGCACTTCTATCTCCTTCTTGTTTCCTGACCCCACTATGAGAGAAAGCACTATAAACAGCTTACCCTCCCTTCATTTTTTTCTCATTACATGTGTTGCACAGAGATTTGTGCTTTGTTTTGTGTTTAATGAGGGTGTTTGCAAAACCATCATGGTTTTATGTCCTCTATTATAGATGATAAACTTGTGATTAGAATATTTCAATTTCCTACAAAAGGAAACCTCAAGATGCTCTGATTTTTGTTATACAACTCACTTAGCTGGCATTAACCAAGGTGGGGTTGGAAGTTGGGAACAGTTTTTTTTTACCCTTATGAGTCATAAAATTTCAGAGCTAGAGAAAAAACAAAATTCAGAAGTGTTATACTGTAACATCATTGTAATAAATGCAACGTGCCATACTCAGAAAAGAAATAATGTCTTCTGCCCTTTGAGGAGAGGAAAGTGTTTTTCACCTACTTTTAATTTAATGATTTTCTGTTACAGCTACTGAATTTTAAATGATAAAATTTCCCCTTCATTTTTCACACTGGATAAAGAGATTTGACACTTAGCATATTTGTAACTGAACCAAATTTTGTGATAAATATTTGATATTTCAGATAACATACTTAATGAGTTCCTGGATGTTTCAATAGGCTGTGCCATTTTTTTTTTTCATTTGTGTTTGGGTTTTTATGACCAGTGAAAAACTCTAAACACCTCTCTCATTTTTCCTTTTCCGTCCTGTCCTTTCCCCTCATTCTGGCAGCCTTTTAGTGAAGGTGCACATCTGCTGCCATAAACATACAAATTAGCACATCAATGTTTCTGATGGAAAAAAAAGTCAGTGCAATAAGAGAATGTTTTGAAAGCAAGCCAGTTTGTCAGTAAATTATAACCTTCATTACCATAAAACTCTAACAAATAGAACCCACATCTCATTAACTGAAAGCACAATATGACTGCAGCAATATTCATCTCCCCAAAGAGTGCTTATCCACAGGAGAAAAAAAAAAGATAAAAGTTTTGCTTAGAGCTGCCACTAATGACAGCATTAACTTTAATTTATTAAGAATGTCTAAGCATTTTGCAAAAGGGACATTTTAACCCCTCCCCATCTTTTTCTTTAAGTGCAGAGACAGGTTATAAAGTGGAAGAGTTCTATGACAGCTAACCACATTGCACTTTAACATCATTTTTTTAATATTTATTTTTTAGTTTTATGTGGACACAATATCTTTATTTTATCTTTATGTGGTGTTGAGGATCGAATCCAGTGCCTTGTGCATGCCAGGCAAGTATGCTACCACTTGAGCCACATCCCCAGCCCTAACATCATTTTAATAATTCTTTGACACTGAGGCTGAAGAAAAAAATTCCAGGTAATGATTTCTACTTTCTTTGGTCACTAATTTTTTTTCTATATAATATGTGAGATCCAAATTCTACATACCTTTTATTTCTCTGGGGAGTTCATTTATGTAAAGATAACAGAAAAGAACTCTCTTCACCACTTTTTCAAAAGTTACAAACCTCTTTTCACACCTAGAATATTCAATAGGATTTTCAAGGCCATAGGTAGCCCAAACCAACTTTTATCTAAGTTATATTGTCATAATTGAGCAAAAATATTTCTGCAATAACTATACCATGTTGTATCTGTGGTTCTTCATTTTAAGAACATTTTTCAAATTCTAATAAATCAAAACTATTTGTAGTAAAGTCTTTGTAGTAGATTATAGATAATTCAAATTGCTAGAGATGACTGATTTCACACACAAAAAGACCTAATTCAAAATTAATGAAGTCATTTGGCTGAAAGAAGAGACAAAGATTAACATGGAATAAAGAAGTTGCTGGTGGAAGGTAAGCAAATGTTGTAGATTCGTCAACAATTTAATTACGGACCAAGTAATTTAATTTAAGTGAAAACATCTTGGTCTTACTTTAAAATACTGTAGGAAAGAAGTAGGGGGATGGCAAGTACATAATCTAAACAAGATTCAAAACTATGTTGATATATTATTTATTTATTTTGGTACCAGAGATTGAGCCCAGGGGCCTTTAAACACTGAACTACCACCCCTTTTAATATTTTATTTTGAGACATGGTCTCACTAAGTTGCTGAAGCTAGCTTTGAATTTGTGATCCTCTTGCCTCAGCCAAACAAGCTGCTGGGATTACAAGCCTGCACCACCCTGTCTGGCTATATTGATAATGTTTAAGACGGGACGATCGGTACATTGGAATTAGTTATATTATTCTCTTTACCTATGTGAATTCTTGAAAGATTTTATAATTTAAATTTTATAAACAGAAAAATTATTAAAACATATATTGGGTAAAGAGATCTCTCATCGTTTTCATCTGCCTTCTATTCTGCAAAGAAACTAGGAAAGGCTGTGGGAGAGACAGTACTGTGGATGGAAAGGTGTATTTTGTTTCATACTAGAGAAGGAATTAAATGCCACATTTGCCAGCTATTAGCTCTGCGGTCTCTTACAAATCTATGAGCTTACTTATTCATTATACAATAAGGATGTTTATTCATATATCATAGAGTTGTTATAAGAATTAAACAGAAGATTTGAGAGTGCAAAAATATAGAAGATTTGAAGTGCTACATTAAAGGCTCCTTTCCTTTACCTATGAGCATATCAGATTTAACCAAAAATTAAACCAAAAAATTCAATAAATTTAAAAACCCAGAGAAAAACAAAATAAAAATATCTAGTTTAATCTAAATTTCAGATGAATGAACACTTTTTAGTACAAGTATGTCCCCTGCACTATTTAGATAAGAAAGAAACTGAATTTATTTGAAAATCAAATAGCCTGCTTTCCTATATTCCATCTGGTGCGTCTGAAAAAGATACTTTGGAAAGTAAGATAGTCTTGCAAATCCTTGACATAACAAGCATAATTCAGTTCCAGATAAGAGTCTTAGCTACAGTATTGAGGTTAAGCATTAATGGAAGATTTCTCATTGAAAGAACAGGAAGAGACTAATGAGAGAAATTGCAACAGAGATAACAAACCCAGAAATATGCACAATTCTAAATCTCCAAGAGCTAAATATTGCTTGAGGTTATCTATGAATAAAGAGCAGTAAGAAAAGGAAGGAGTATTGTAGAAACATGGGGATCCCACAGAAGTTACAACACAAGAGACTTCTGACTTGAAGGGAAAGAGGAACTCTATTTAAATTAAACTCATAATCTCTGTTTCTGTGCCTTCTAGTGTTCAATCAATTTGTTTCTTTAATATTTTTTTTTTATTTTCTATAAGCATTCTACTGAGAACATGTCTATTAATGTCCTTAATACTATGTTGGAATTCTAACAATAATTTTTTTAAAGGAAAGGCTTAAAATTATAAAATGGTGTGACACAAATACACGGTAAGCGATATCCAAAAGTGATGCTCATTTATTGGGTAGGGAAAACCTTGAATCCAAGTCAATTTTCAGGACAACAAATACAGATATCTCTGGACTGTCTTGTAATATAGCAGTTTCTTGGGTTGGGGAGATGTTTGTTTATTCTTTCTTTTAACCCCCTCCTGACACCTTGAAGGATGTTCACTGGGCACAATATAACAAGTCAGGGGCATATTCAAACAATTGAAATTTATAGAAAATCAAATACATACATTAATTAATTTTAATTTGCAATTTTTGAAAGGCAAATAAATGTTCAGCTGTCTCAAAACAGGAAATTCACTAGAAGTTCTATACAAATTCATGAACAAATGCAGAAATAAAATGCACCTAATTATAAGCTGATAAACAAATTTTAAATGCTTTTTCTTTTGTTGAATTTTCATTACCAAGCATAAGCACACAGAGATCTAGTTTTACTGTATCCAGACATGAATTTGGTATTATTTTCTATATATTTTATATATTTAAATGTTTCTAGATATGTATAATCTCTCTCTCTTTCTTTTATAGAATTCCAAGAGCACCTATTTGAATGTTTTACCCATAAAATACTCAAGGAGTTACCAAGAACTAACTTACAAATATCAAACCATGTTATTTCCATTATCTTAGGCAGATAGATAATATCCATCAGAGACAGGCCATTTAAATTAGTCCAAGAATAGAAATAGGCAAAAGGGGTACATAAGGAGTGAGACTCTCACTCTCAGTGCAGGTTTGGTGTTTCCTGACCCTGAGAGCAAACGCCTCTTTCACTTTTGCACACAGGATGCCTTGCTTGCTTCACCCTAGTGCAGGCGCTGCTTTTGAAATTGCCAGCATATTTGTCATAGCATTTCTGTGTTTAAAATCACACTTTGCGGAAAAAAAAGCATCTTTGTAAAACTTTAAGTGTAGTGCATCATAGTCATTTTCTAAAGCCAGTTTTTCTCTAGCAGATATCACAGTCATTGCTTAACATCTGCTCACCTTCACCATCTGCTTTCAGCTTCTTAAGGTAGGACTATTTCTTGATTGCCACCTGCTTGTGCTGCTCATGCTTTAAGCCTTGTCATCCTTCACCAATTTTTGCTGCTCCTCTGGGACCAAGAATAAGATGGAAGAGTTTTTTTTTGTTGTTTTGTTTTTGTTTTTTTTGTATTCTTAAGACATTACATTTGGACATATTATTGGCATTTTTCTTTTTCTCCACTTTCATCTTCACAGTCAGTATGTTTCACATCCCAAACAAAAATATTTAATGATATTTATTCATAAATGCTAAAATGAAGAAAAACACAACAATAATTGATATGTCAGTAAATCCTCAGGCTTTTTTTTTACTTATAGTTCACAAAATCAACCTATATGTACTGTGCTGAAGAAATGTTGGATTTGCTTTGGTAGAAGGTAATAAAATACTTCTTTCTTAATGTTCTATTTATTTTGAAGTGCTCAGGAAAATAATACAAAATTAATTGTTACAAATTAAGATTGAAGATGTGATCTTGCTTCCATTACCATAATGGAAAAATGAAAGTTATCATGATGGCATTTTGTCACATTTTTATGTTGTAAAATAACTAGAATCATATGATTTATCTGTGATGATTTTTTAAAATAGTTTGTGGTAGCCAAAATAAGTGTGTATACTTTTGTAGGAAGGGCACAGTGGTAAAGCAACATTCTCAGCACAGGCATGTTCTGTAAACACCACTTCTCTCTGCTAACACTAACCTTTATCTCCAGGCTGAAGTACAGCTTTCCACATTTTTCCATAATAGAGGTACTCTTTTCTTTCTTATTTTACACTTACTATACGTTTTTACAAAGAAGTTACTATGTTCAACCCACACTTAAGGAGGGAGTGGGGAGTCCTGTTCTCCATACATGAAGGTGGAGTAACTATAAAAATTATTTTTAATTCTTATGCAAGAAATTTTCTTTGCTCCTCCTTTTATTTGCTTATTCAATAAGTATATCAGCACAAACTCATAGATATTTAATGCTCAATTTGGATTGTAATCCAATACTCTTTAATTAATTTTGTTCAAATTGTTCCAACTTTGGCCTTTGGAAACTCTTGTAATTAAACACTGTGCCCCTTTGACATAACCTCATTGCATGGTTTTCTTTTTCTTTTCCTTTTCATTCTGAAACTTTTCTTTCTGGTAGTTATTGCAGTCTCATCTTGCACATTTCCTGTCTCAATCTTTAATATTGAATATTAGAAAACAGGACCTATTGTTGGGTGGCCCTCTCTGCTGGCAAAGCAAAGAGATAAGTGTGCTTATAATAAACTATGTATATTAACAGCTAAAATATTTCTGTATGTCCTGTCTGTATTTGTTACCCTAAACATCAGTAGATACTTATGCCATCTATGTGATCCATTAATGTATGCCTCATTCTAGCCTCTTCTCTCTTGTAACTGTCAATTCCCATCCCACCAGAGAGAAACCTGGCTCCCAGCACCTGCCATGTATTTTCTTAAATGTTCAATTCCAGTATACATGTGTAATAAAATCAATATTGTTAACCCATGCCATCAAGGGAAGGAACTTTTCCCACTAGAACACAATGCCTCTGTATAGTTTCTTTTGCCTTTAGTCACACAAACTCCACTCATTTTCTGTGTTACTTAGGTCTGCAGCATATCGCCCTATCTCATTCACTGAGGTTTTGACTTATGTTGTCACATATTTAAGTAGTTTCAAACCTAGGATTCCACTGACCTCCTAAGTGATGTTTCTAACAAGTTTTCATACATTAAGATGAAATCTTGTGCTTTAATGTTCAATAGGTTTTAACAAAAGTATAGTGTGATATATCCAAAATTTCCATGTCATACCATTTAGTTTCTCTGTTGTAAACAATTCCCTGTGTTTTAACTATCCAACCTTCCACACTTCATTGCAATCATCCAGTAACCACTGATTTATTTACCATCTCCATAGTTTAGCATTTTACAGGATGTCATATAATTAGAATCATATAGTATACAGCCTTTGCAGACTACTATCTTTGATAACATGCATCAAAAATATGCATTTAGGGTTCATTCATCGTTCTATGGCATAATAGCTAATATTTTTATTACTGAATAATATTTCAACGTACAGATACATCACATTTTGTTCATGCACCTATTGAATGACATCTTGGTTGCTTCTAATTTAAGTGATTATAAATAAAATTGGTATAATCATTTCTATAAACACTAATGTGCGTTTTTTGTGGTAGTGGGAATATAACCTACCACTGAAATGCATCCTCAGCACATTTTCAATTTTATTTTGAGACAAGGCCTCACTAAGTTACCTCTCAATTTTCTGGGATAATAGGCAAGCACTACAGTGCCCAGCACATGGGCATGCTTTTGTGTGGACATTACTTTTCTAGTCCTTTGGATTAATAACAAGGAATGTGGTTATGAGATGAATGCTACAAGTATGTTCAGCTTTGTAAGAATCGTTAAAGTGTCTTCAAGAATAGCTATACCATTTTGTTTTCTGACCAGCAATAAATTAGAGTTTCTGTTATTTCATATCCTTGCCAGTTTTTTATATTGTTAAGATTTTTTTCTATTTGTTCTAGCCATTTTTCATTGGAATGTAGTGGCATTACATTGTTTGTACAATATGAAATTATGTGATGAAGAATTATGTTGAGTATATTTTTCCTATTCTTGTCATCTATATAGCTTATTCATTGAGATGTCTTTTTGTTCTTTTATCCCTTTTCTATATGAGTTGTTTCCTCATTTTTGAGTTGAAGGTGCTCTTCAAAAAGGAGTTAAAATATACCGTTCTGGCATATTGAATGTTTAAGTTAAAGGCATTTGAAAAGCAGCAGGTGCAAAAAGATCACTTTTACCTTTGTGTTGTTTCCTTAAAGCAGAATATGAAATTCCCAGTGAAGAGCATACTCCTTATACCAGAAAGGATAACATTTTCCTCAATCAGGTTAAATATTTTTGTCTCCTCAAACATTTATCATTCATTTACAGTTAAAACATACAAAATCCAATACCTTTTCTTGTAAATTATTTGAAATACATAATATTTTCCATTATTTCTATTCACCTTACAGTGCAATTGCACACCAGAATTTCTTACCTTAACTAAATATTGATACACATTGATCAGCCTGTCCCCAACATTTCCTCCTCTGTGTTTTCCCAGCCTCTGGTAACCCTTCTACTCTCAATTTCTATTAAATCAAGTATTATTTTTTGTGGTGACTGGGAGTCTAAATCAGAGTTTTATGCATGCTAAACACGTGTCTCCACTGAACTATGTCCTTGTACGTTTTTCTCCTATCTATATTATGTCAAGATAATTATTGGGACCCTGACAGATGGAGGTAAAGTTTTGCTGCTTCTATAAGTTCTGGCCAGGAAAATAGAATCCTAAAATTTAGGGATGCCTTACTACCTCTGGAATCTGAGGATGGGATCCTTGGAGACTTGACAAAAGTCTGCAGAACATAGAAGCTCTTTATAGTCAACTTTATAGTCAACTATCCTGAATCTTTGTCTGTAGTCCTAGTTAAGAGAAGAAGACAAAACCTTTTCCATGATCCTTCTTTGACAAACTCAGAATGGCAGGATTTGTCATAATTGGTTTTTTGAGTTGTGACTTTTGTGAATTTGGTCTTAGTATTCATTGGTAATTGATTCACAGCTTCCTGGGAATACTTCTAATTTTCTTTGTCTCTCTTTGTGTGGTTTGTTCTAAGAAGAAAAATCATAATAAGATTCTCCCTTGCCTTGTTTTCAGCTCTTGGCTCTGTGTTCAGTGAAGATATTAATTCTACTCTATACTAACCTGGAGTCACAATTTCTTGGGCTAAATCAAGCAGCTAGCCAGCTGACTAGGATTCCAAAATAGAAAGTTTCTCTTTGTCTAATTGTGGCTTCTCTCAGGGGAGTATATCTTAATTGTTCAACTTTAGTCACTTTGTTAACAGCCTTTTTTTTTTTTTTTTCTTGGCTATGGCTGTAAGAAACTTTGGATCTCGAGGGGGGACTACAACTTGGGCAGCCTCCTTAGAATGCACTTCTTGTGTCTAGGGTTAAGCCACAAAAAGATTATTGGTTTAAGCCATAAAAAAGTTAATTTTGAGTCATAATTGAAATAGTGGACATAGATATGTATATGATATGAACATCTGTATCTACAAGATTTTTTTTCTTTTTAAAGCACTCTCATGATAAAAAATGTCCTGTTGGTACTTATGAGAGCAATAGGCTTAAGGAAATAACATAAGGGCTTACACTGGGGCTGTAGCTCAATGGTAGAGCACTTGCCTTGCAGGTACGAGGCCCTGGGTTCGATCCTCAGCACCCAGGGCCCAACAACCCATTTGTTTATTTTAAAAAAATAAACAAATATTGTGTCCATTTACATCTAACAAAATATGTAAAAAAAAAGAAATAAGGGCTTATACAACATGCTTATTTTCTCTGAGAAAGTTATACTAACTTAAATTGTTTTTCAAGTTCATGTGATTCAGAATAATCTTTAATAAATAAAAAGCATGTTCAAGTGTGTTGATTAATTAAAGCAGGTATACCTTTAGAATCACCAGTATTAACCATAATATAGACATGATTCCTTTATCTCTCTTTGATAACTAAAAAACTTACATATGTTTCAAATTGTAAAAGTATAAATTCAATCAAAGAATAAACTGTGTAACAACAACAAAAAATACATTGCTTGATTTTTATTAAACATGACAATGAAAATGATGAGGGTTATTTGTACACAGTCTGCATAAGATTCTGTCAGTTTCAACTTTACATCCTAGAGGACAAAGAAATTATTTCACAGGGGATGTGTGTGTCTTACACATGGGTATTTTACCTCTGCTTTTAGAAAGCAGCATGAAGATTAAAGTGATCTTTGTTCACTTGCTGTTTTTCAAGTGTCTTTAAATTATATAGTTAATACACCAGAATGGTATATTTCTAATTTATTGGTTGTATGTTTTTTATATAAGTACTCTATCAGGCATGTTTTTTAAATATATTATTGCTATCTTCATAGACTGAATTAGAAAATATCCCCTGTTTCTATTTTCTGTAATATATTGGGAATTTTTTTAAAGAGAGAGAGAGAGAGAGAGAGAGAGAGAGAGACAGACAGACAGAGAGAGATAGAGAGAGAGAGAGAGAGAGAGAGAGAGAGAGAGAGAGAGAATTTTTTAATATTTATTTTTTAGTTTTCGGTGGACACAACATCTTTGTTTGTATGTGGTGCTGAGGATCGAACCCTGGCTGCAGGCATGCCAGGTGAGCGCGCTACCACTTGAGCCACATCCCCAGCCCTATTGGGAAATTTTGATTATATTTCTTCCACAATGTTTGATAAAATTTCCAAGTAAAACCATTTAAACTGGAGTATTATTTTTCAGAATTTTATTAAAAATATATTCAACTTTTTTAAAAATGCTTATGCCTGTTTGAATATCTATTTCCTCTTTGAAAGAATAAGTTAAATTTGTCAAATTATAAAATTTTTAAACATATGGTTATTCAAAGCACTTCTGGTCATTATTTTAAAAAATGTTACTAGTGCTTTCTGATATTAGTGCTTTTGACTCTCCCTTTTTCTTAGTTAGATAGGCTATTATATTGATTGTTTCAAAAGATCAGCATTTGGTTTAATGGATTTCTTGTACCATTTTTCTGTTTTCAATTTCACATGTTTCTGCTCTAGTTTTATTATGTTTTCTGATTTATCTTAAATTAGTCTTATTTCTCCTGTTTGCTCAGGAGGAAGCTGAGATTATTGATGTTTCTTCTGTTTTAATGCATGTATTCAATGCTATAAATTTATAAATAAGAACTGCTTTCACTATATCCCACAAACTTTAAGAAGTGTTTTCATTTAGTTCAAATATTTTCATTTGTCCTTCAGATTTTTTGACTTGTCATATAATCAATTAATATGATTAAAATATTTAACTAATATGTTTAATTTATAAATATTTAGTGAGGGGCTGGGGTTGTGGCTCAGTGGTAGAATTTTGTGTGAGTCCCTGAGTTCAATCCTCAGCACCACATAAAAATAAATAGATAAAATAAAGCTATTGTGTCTCTTACAACTAAAAAAATAAATATTAAAACGATATAAAATATTTTATAATAAATAAATAGATAAATAAGTAAATAAATATTTGGTGATAGTCCTTTTAGTTTTCTAGTATTGACTTCTAGTTTAATCATATTGTGTACTTTATGTTATTTATTTTCCTTTAAATTTGTTAAAATGACTCTGGTTAATATGGCAGAATAGAGGTCACTTTCCTCATTGCTTCATGGAATGAAAAAAAGAGTACAGCTAGGCTGCTTCTCAGTAAGAGGGGATGGGGTGTTAAAAAAAGAAAGAGACTTTACTGGAAATTAATACTGAACATTCAAAGTGGATTGGGGATTCAGGAGGTTGGATTTAATAAAATAAAGAAGAAATCCCCAGTGCTGCGAGTACCACTAGTGCCAGCCAGAGTGGTTCTGCATGCCGGCTGGGGCTGGGGAGAGTGTGTGTGCAGGGGGGTGTAAAGGGATAAGGAAATTAAAGGAATCCACATTTTTAGGAGGACTGTGGTGTGTCTGGGTACACAGATATCTGAGATCAAAGACACTGCTGGACTAACCTGTAAGGTGTGCTGCCCGATATCCTTGTGCAGGAAAGAAATCACATCTCTTCTGGATGCCTGAGGAGGACAGAGGGAGAAGCCATTCTGTAACTTCCATGTGGGCCATTAGATGTGGGAGCCGATTCCTTGCAAACCTAAGCTGGGCCAGAAATAGAGGTCTGGCAAACACACAACACACAACATAGAGTGCCTAAGTGATCAGGAGAAAATTAGATACTAAGTGCGGTTCACACAGGACAATATGGGTCATAGAAACACCCCTGGCTCTCCCCATCCCCCTTGAGTCTGACAACTCACAAGACTGAATGGGAGAGAGGTGCCCAACTGGGAATTTAAAAACGTGGGAGAGGAAGTGACTGAACCTGAAACTGTAGGAAATAAATGTCAGGTCCATATGTGATGGAGGAAACAAAGGATTGACTCCTCCATGACAAAAATAGAACCCAGGACAGATTCCTGGGGTTTAGTCTCCCAGCATGGACCAGCATTTACTGGGCCCTGGAAGTACACTGATTTAAAATCTTCAGAACAATCGACATTCAACAAAGACCCTAGAGCCTACCTAAACCTAAACCCAGCCTCCAAGAGTTCTGCCTATGGAATCTCCTGTTACACAACACTTCAGTGAACCCACCCTGAAGGTGGAGCAGGCATCACACTCTATCCCATCCAACCTAACACTCCTGAGTAGGGAAGTTGAGAACATTTGGAAATCCAAAGGAAACAATTCTTTGACTTTTCGCCAAAACCTTTTTTTTTACTATGTTTAATTGTGAGGCAAAAGGTTCGTGGATGCTTATACATATACAGATTTGTCTCTTTTTTCTCATTTCTAGCATCTTTTAACTTTTTTTTATTTTTTGGTCAGGGGGATTGAACTGAAGGGTGCTTAACCACCAAGCCATATCCCCAGCACTTTTATATTTTATTTAGAGACAGGGTCTCACTGAGTTGCTTAGAACCTCCCTAAATTGCTAAAGCTGACCTTGAACTTTCAATCCTCCTGCCTCAGCCTCCCAAACTGCTGGGATTACAGGCATGTGCCACCATGCCTAGCCTTTTCTGGCATTTTTGAAGGGAGTTATTTTTCATAGCTCAGTCTTTTAAGGATTAGGATGTTTACTTAGGCTATTTCAGTTTTGTTTTGGATTTTTATTTTTTAGTTTCTTAGTGTTTTAATTTTAATTTTATATATTTTTCTCTCACTTTTCTGTTTCCCTTGATTCTCTTTCTCTTCAGCTAACAGGAAAACTCTACTATTCTATCCTTCCTCTTTCTTTAATTTTTAAACTCATTTTCTCTCCTCCTTCCTCATAATCATCAAATCCTACATCTCATCTCTCCCTGTCCACCATTAAAAATTATAAACCTTTTTGTACACTTACTGTTTTTAATGTGGGCAAATACTGATCACATCATTCCTGTTTATTGTGACAACTAACATTGTAGATGTTTGATGTAATACTGTATTTTGTTTGCATTGATTATTGTTATTATTTGTCTCCCCCTAAACTGTGAGGTATCAGAAATGTTCAGGGACAATATAAGTCCTCAGGATAGAAAATCTACTGCCTGCATCCATACTGTTAGATGGGTACACACACAAACAACATAAAAAAGCAAGGGAATAAACCACCCCAAACAAATAAAAATGATTCAATAAAAGAATCCATTTATACCACCGTGAAAGAAATGTCAGAGAAGTAGTTTAGAATGTTCATAGTTAAATTGAGGATGTGAGGTAAAGGATGATGTAAGAGTAAAAATTAGAGAGAAAATACAGAATTGAAATGTCATTTCAATAAAGACATAGATATTCTGAAAAAATATCAAGCAGACATCCTTGAAAAGATGGAATCGATAAACCAAATTAAAGCATCAACAGAAAATATCACCAGCAGACAAGACCACTGAGAAGACAGAGTTTCAGGCAGAAAAGATAAAATACATAATTTAAAATAAAGTTGACCATGGAGAAAAGCTATTAAAAGACTATGAACAGAACTTCCAAAAATATCGGAAAACATATCAGGATAGATGAAGGCTCAGAGATACAAACCAAAGGAATGCACAATATTTTCAATATCAGAAAATTTCCCAAGCTTAAGAATGATATGAAACACCAAACAGAGGAGGCTTAAAGGACTCCAAATATACAAAATTACAACAGACCTACAATAAGGCACAATATTATGAAAATGCCAAACACAAAATAATGATAGAATTTTAAAGGCTGCTAGAGAAAAACAACAGTCATATTTAGAGAGAAACAACTCTAGATCTCAGCTGATTTTTCAACCCAAACATGGGACGATAAAAGGTCTTGGAAAAATATATAGCAAGCTCTGAAAGAAAAATGATGCCAGTCAAGAACACTATTCCCAGCAAAATTAAACTTCAGAATTGAGGAGGAAATAAAATATTTCCATAGTAAACAAAAGTTAAAAAATTCACAAATAGAAAGCTGGCATTAGAAAATGTAATCAATAGAATATTTCATGAAGGAAGAAATGAAAATTAAAATTGAAAGCAAACAAAGGGAGAAACTACATCATAAGAGTGGTCAATCAAAAGAGAAACTAGTTCAAATTTTTAAAAAAACAGAAATAAATCAAATGACAGAGAATAAAAATCATTTCTCAGACTGGGTTTGTGGCTCAGTGGTAGCATGCTTGCCTAGCATGTGTGAGGCACTGGGTTTGATTATCAGAACTGCACGTAAATAAATAAAATAAAGGTCCATTGACAAATAAAAAAATATTTTAAGAAATCATTTATCAATTATAACATTGAATGTAAATTATCTCATCTCAGTCATTGAAAGAGATAGCCTGAAAGGTTGATTTTTAAAAATAAGATACAAGGGGCTGGGGTTATAGCTCAGTAGTAGAACACTTGCTTAGCACATGTGAGGAATGGGGTTCTTCAATCCTCAGCACCACATAAAATTAAATAAATAGCTGGGTGCAATGGCACACATCTGTAATCCCAGCAGCTTGGGAGGCTGAGACAGAAGGATCATGAGTTCAAAGCCAGCCTCAGCAAAAGCAAGGTACTATGCAACTCAGCAAGACCCTATCTCTAAATAAAATACAAAATAAGGCTGGGAATGTGGCTCAGTGTGGTTGAGTGCCCTCAAGTTCAATCCCCAATATACTCCCAAAATAAATAAATGAACAAATAAATAAATAAATAAATTTAATTAATTAATCAATTAAAGCTATTGTGTCCATCTACAACTAAAAAACATTAAAGTAAATTTAAAAATAAAATAAATAATAAATAAACAAGATCCAACAATATGCTTTCTCCAAGAGTCCCATCTTATAGGCAAAGATATCCACAGACTGAGAGTAAAAGGATGGGGAAAATATATCACTCACATGGATCTCATAAACAAGCAGGGATTTCTATCCTAATATCAGATAAAGTGGACTTCAAGCTAAAGTTAATCAGAAGAGACAAAGAAGGTCTTTTGTTAATTATGCACCAATAAGCTATAACAATTGTAAATATTTATGTCCCCCAAAATAGAGCATCTATATACATCAGACAAACTCTTCTCAATTTCAAGAATCAAATAGATCACAGCACAATAATACTGGGTGCCTTTATTATGCCTTTCTCATCACTGGATAGATCTTCCAAACAAAAACTAAATAAAGAAGTTATAGAACTAAGAATTACAATTAGTAATTTAGAATATATATATATATATATATATATATATATATATATATATATATGGAATATTCCATCCATCAATTACTGAATACACTTTATTCTCAGCAGCACATGGAACAGTTTGTAAAACAGACCATATCATGGGCCACAGAGCAACTCTTAGCAAATATAAGACAATAGAGATAATACCTTTCATTCTATCAGATCACAATGGACTGAAATTAGAAATGCACAATAAAATAGAAGCTACTCTAACACCTGGAGACTAATAATATGCTGTTGAATAACCAAAAGATAGCAGAAAAAAATCAGAGGTGAAATAAAAATATGCTTAGATGTAAATGAGAATAGTGACAGAGAATATGAAGATTTCTGGGACATTATGAAGATGGTTATAAGAGGAAAGTTCCTTGCATTGTGCTCCTTCATTAAAAGAATAAAGTCACCAAATAGATAACCTAACATAACATCTCAAACCCCTGGATAAAGAAAAACAAATCAACACCAAAACATTAGAAGACAGGAAAGAATTGAAATCAGAGTCAAAATCAATGAAATGGAAACAAACAAAAAACAATTAAAAAAATAAGTGAAACAAAAATTTGGTTTTTGAAAAAATAAATTAAATTAATAAACCCTGAGAAAAAGATAAAACTCAAATTACTGAAATCTATGATAAAAAAGGAATATCACTATGGAACTATCAAAATACACATGATGATCAGAAACTATTTTGAAAACTTTTACTTCAATAAAATAGAAAATCTTGAAGACACTGACAAATTTTTAGAGAAATATGACCTACCAAAATTTAATTAGGAGGACACATAAAATTTAAACCCATCAATTTTAAGCAGTGAAATAGAAGATGCCATCAAAACCCTACCAACAATGAAAACCCCAGGACTGGAGGTATTCTCAGCCAAGTTCTATAAGATCTTCAAAGAAGAACTAACATCTAACCTCAAATTTTTCCATGAAGTAGAAAATGAAGAAAACCTTCCAAACTCATTCTATAAGGCTGCTATCACCCTAAACCAAAGCCAGACAAAGACACATCAAGTAAAGAAAACCTCAGAACAATATCCCGGATGAACATGTACAACCACAAAAATGGGATGCTAATTTGAATAAGATATAGTCCATGTATGTATAATATGTTAAAATATATTCTACTATTATATATATCCTAAAGAACAAATTTAAAAATTATGGAAAAAAAATAAATAAAATTTTAAAGTGAGTACTATGGCTTAAAATGTGATTTATTTCAGCCAAATATTCAATATGAGCTTCAAACATCTCTCTCTCTCTCTCTCTCTCTCTCTATATATATATATATATATATATATATATATATATATATATGTAGTTTGATGAAGTATTTTATGAATATTAGTAAAAGTAACGTGATTGGATTAAGCTATTCAAGGCAACTATAGGTTTACTGAAGTTCTGCCTGCTTGATTTATCAATTATTGAGTCAATGTAGTTGATGTACCCAACTACAATAAATGGACTTGTCTATATTTTTTGAAATTGTATCAGTATTTTCTTCACACATCTTGGCACTCATTTATTAGGTGCCGACACATTACAATGGTTGCAGCAAAGTGACACTTCACTATTTTGTAATTTCTACATTTATTCTTGATCATTCTCCTTTTTATGATGTCTTCTTTGTCTGAAGTCAATAAAGATAGGCCTACATACTTTGATTATGTTTAGCATTGTGCATGATATGAGTTAAATTTTTTTCTCATCAAACAGCAGAGTCAAGACTATTAAAGTAAATGTATACAAATATACACATACACTGACTTGGTACAACAAATTTAAGATAAATTTTTATTAGTAATAGTCTTAATTCAAAAACATCTCTAGGATCTATTATCAGAAGAATAGATAAAAAGTGCTACTTTCATAAAATAAACTGTTATTCAGTAATAACAATGGATGAATTACTGATATGAGCATCAGCATAAGTCTCAAAAGAATATAGTTAAGCCAGGCCTAACCAAGTGTATAGCGAATGTGTAAGTATTTTAGAATTGGTCAAAATATCCTATACTGATAAATTGAGAAAGGAGTTCCTTCTGAGTGGTTAGAAGACAGAATTATGTGAAAAGAAACATAACAAAAAATGTTGTGTTTATAGAGCATTCTTCTGCATTTTAAGTGGTAATTGCATGGTGTTAAAAACACCAAATGGAAAACCAAAGATATGTTTTATTCCATGTAAATTTTGTCTCAAAATATCATTTATACACTGAATAAAAGAGAACTAAGGTAAGTGGAGATGGCAATTTTATTTAACCCTTTCAAAACCATTAGATGATTTCTCAAGTATCCATTTCAGTCATTCATATTCACAGTTGTATAAAAATACTTGTTCTGTAAATACATGAACATATCCCAAATGTGAAAGGTCAAAGCTGAATTAAAATTGTCATAACATATAAGGAAAGAAGAAAAGAAAGGAAGAAAGGAAGGAATGGAGGTAGAAAAGAATGAAAGAAATAAAGAGAGGGAGGGAGGGAAAACAAAAGGAAGGAAGAAATAAAGGAATGGAGGGAGAAGAAAGAGAGAAAAAAGAGAAAAGGGACGGAGAGAGAGAAAGATTATTATGTAGCATATTAGTCAAAGAAATAGGCATGAAATATGTAGAGGAGCAGACAGACATTTTCAGTTACCTGTCTAAAAATTAACTCTTTAATTTTGGAGGACTAAAGGATTATCAATTTATGATAAAAATATGAATCTATTACCTAAATCTATTCAGAGAGGACTACATGCATGGAGGTAGAAAGAGTTAACATATTGGCTTGAATAAAGTCCTACCCATAAGAGTGACATATTAACAGTTTTGTTTGCAAGAGATTATTCACCAGGTACTGTATTTAACTTAAGCTTATTCATCAAAAATGTCATATGAGAAGATTTTTGTGAAGATTGAATACTATGCTTATACATGTAAGACTGTAATATTAATCAGTTGTTTTTTTTCCTTTTAATATAGTGATACATTTTGTACCTTTGCTGTTTTAGAGGTAGAACTAATGTCCCTAACAGTAGAATATATTAAATAAGACTTCAACTGAATAGTCATCATGCCTAGAACAACCATGATTTGACCAGCAGAATAGCTAAATCCATCTAACAATGATCCTTATTAATTCGTGGTTCTACTTCTAAAACTGTAAAACCAGAGAGACCATTTTGTTAAATTCCCTCATTTTAGAAATGAAGAAATTAAAGCTTGGAGAGATCAAATGCCTTGTCTGAATTTGCACAAATGAATTATTGGTATACTTAGAACTAGAACACATCTTATCACAAGTCCATATTTTCTAATTAATTCTTGTCATAACTCAAATTGATATACTTCATTTTTCACATATCACATGATACACCATTGACCAAAAGATGAATGAAAGTTCATAAATGCTTGGTGGTTGATTAGAGAGAAAGAAGAGTAGCTTAACCTGACTGAGGGGGAAAAAAGAGTTTAGGAGAAGCCAGGCACTGTGGCACATGACTATAATCCCAGTGGCTGGGAAGGCTGAGACAGGAGGACTGTGAGTTCAAAGCCAGCCTCAGCAATGGCAAGGCACTAAACAACTCAGTGAGATGCTGTCTCTAAATAAGATACAAAATAAGGCTGGGGATGTGGCTGAGGGGTCAAGCAACAGAAAGTTATGCAGGGTAAAATCCATTCAAATACATAAATTTAGGTTTATTCTCTTTGTTATCAGTATATGTAAATTATCATCATTTGTCAGCCTATAAAGTGATTTCTATCTCCAATTAGAACCAACCATAAATGGAAAAAATACCATTTTAAAAGAAAACAAATTATTTTTATTAATTTTTTGGTACCGGGGACTGAACTCAGGGGCACTCTACCACTGAGCCACATCCCCAGCCCTATTTCGTATCTTATTTAGAGACAGGGTCTCACTGAGTTGCTTTGTTATTTTTCTGCCTCAACCTCCAGAGCTGCTGGGATTATATGGGTGTGCCACCACACCATGTGCAAAACAAATTCTTTAACTCTACTTCTTAATTTTGTACTTTTCCAAATATCCCTTTTTTGGAAGATATTTTTGTCTGAATTTTTGCATTCACATTTATCAATTTCATATAATTCATTTCTTTAGGAATCGGTATATATAGATTTGGTGCATGCATAGTTTTTACATGTGCTCTAATACTCTAAGATATTCTCAAAATATCCATAGAGTTTGATAGAGCAATGGCTCCTAAATCTTCAAAAATGAAGATTACTTCTTAATTTCTACAAATTATGTGGGACCTCACATAATAGTTACATCTTAGTAGTTATTGATTGGTTTAAATAAGTAAACTCCAATGTATGCTTGTTAATACTTTCAAAAAGTTTTATTGTCAACCATATAATTTGCATGTGTTCAAAAAAGTTGTTTGCATATTGTAAAACATGGAGTTTGTTCAGTGTTCACTATAGCTAGGTTTTATAACATGCCTTCCTTCTCAATCTAACAATAATCCAAGGTTTGAAGCTTATAGGTTTAGAACTGGTTGGAACTATTACAGTGGAGGATGCAATGTAACAACCTGGTTCTCTCTGTTAGCAATAATCAATTAATGGGAAATAACCTACACTGGTCCTGGTTACTACTCATAATCATACCCATAATCATGAATTATCAGATTCATGAGGACAGGAACTTTGTTAGATTTGCCTTCCACCCTACAGCCAGGAAAATGACCAATTTATATAATGTTTTCAGTAAATATTAGATAAATAAATCTGCAAAGGTACTATGTTAAGCATGTTTCCAAAAAAGGAATTCTCTTGAGCTAAGTTTCACAAAACTGACAACTATGGAAAGACTTACATAGTATCAAAAAATATTCTCCCTCTGACAACATAGCATATCTTTGACAACTAGAAAACATATATTACATAAGTAATGCAATATTCAAATTTAGGTGTACCTACCTATCCAAATATGTTTGTTTCATAAGTTTGAATAGAGATAAAATAAAGAAAAATATCAATATTTAGAAGTATAGAGCAACATTACAGGAAGAATTTGTTTATGAACATAATTTAGAAAAGAATAGAAAATAATAATGGTGGGCTATTATTATTAGTATAAAACAAATAGTGTTCATAGAACTTTATTAGAAATCTGCCCAAATGGTATAATATGTATATGGAATAATTACTGTTTACCAAGCATAGTGCTAAGTGTTTCACATGCTGTATTTTATTTATTTTTTATAATGACTCAGAAGTTGGACAATAGTATTATCGTTATTTTCCAAAAGAAGAAAATGAATTTCAAGGAAGGTTAATTACCTCTATAAGTTCATACAGGTAATTCCTGAGCTATTACTCTTAACCACTATGTTCAAAGACACAGTAAGTATAAATTCCAGTGGCTTTTTATCTAAATAAGTTAGACTACTTCTCTTTATCCTCCTCAGTTGTAATTACAGCTGTCATTTCCCATAATTCTAGTTATTTTGCTGTGTGTGTTCTTGCTCACTACTTGCCATTTTTTAAGGTGAAAGAATTGATAAGTAGCATTAAAGTGCCTTTATAATATTGAATTTTATCTAAAGTCACATCTAGAATTTAAAAAACAAACTTCACAGTACTATCAGAAATTGGAAAAATCAAGTGGTTGTGAATTAGTCTCACCATTGAACATGTCATCAATTTTGACCTTCAAGCAGTTGTCAATTCTCCCTTTTGATTCAGTTTCTTTTTCAGAGTTGTTTTAAGTTCTAGAAGAAAATGAAACATGTAAACAACAGAATAAAATAAAGCTGGGCCGCTAACCTTTGGCTGGACATTTATTTTCCTGTCACTTTAAAATCTTTAAAGAAAAGAGACATTTGACATTTTTTCTTTTTAGTAAGTACTGTTTTTTTTTTCCCTCTGTGCTTCTTACATTCTTTTCTTCCTACCTTCTAGGTCCTGATATCACACCTACCAAAGAAGAGAAGATGGGAGCATATTTACAACAGAAGGTTTGGAACAAGACAGAAGCTTTTGCATTGAAAATTGCTTTCCATCTCAGCAGCTCATTTCCTTCTCTTGCTCTTGTACTTAAAGTAGTGTGAAGTATTTAAGAGGTCAGTGTCATGGTTTTCAAAACAATTTTCAGATTGTGGGGAGAAGTGGAGGAGTAATTTCAAAGGCATTGGCTAAAAGTAAGTTTTCAGCAAAGAGCAATACATTTCTGTTCTCGGACTTGTAAGCATGAAAGGTCTTTATCAGAACACTTTGATTCTCTTTACAATTCATATTCCCCAAAGTGAAAAAAAAGTTAGGATTTTTATTGTTTGGTGAAATCATACTCTTGGAACAGGTCTTCTCAGTATGTTTGTCTTTCTCGGCACTAGATATTTGTATGTTTTTGTTTCAATCACTGCTTCTAGGTTCTAAAATTTAGATAAATTATGCAAATAAAATGTTTTTGCAGACCTACCGACAAACCAACCAATGGGGTGAAGTAATGAACATAATATTTAGATGTTTGGTAGATACATGGAATATTAATGCACATATAAAAGCACATTTGCTTAGTAAGTTCTCATTGTTTCTGTAGGCTTTAAAGACTCCATAGCATCAATTTTCCTTTTATTGCCATTTCCTGACTCTTATAGTGGTATATTCCAGTATGTTGTCAGGTAATTGCCATGGAATAAATTTATAGTTAACCTACATTACATTCCCAAGAATACTGAAGTAAATTTGGTTTTATATATATAAAAGGTTAGCAGCACTTATAAATTCACCTTGGCCATAGGAAAAAATTGTGACTTACTTAGTGTATCACATCTTAGTTTAGGTTTGGAAAGTAGTGAAACCTAAAATGTATCCTCTTGTCACAAATAACTGTGTGATATAATGAATACTGAGCACTTTATAATGTCAGTTCCAAACCTCTTTCTTGCAACTTATCCAAAGCACAAGGCTAAACAAATATAATTAGGTTTTGCTGCATAAAGTTATTATTTGTTTAAATGTTGTAATCCTCTTACTAAGTATAAGCTGAAATTTAATTTAGTGTCAAGCAGTAAATATTGAAAAGCAATCTGGGCTTTCATCGAATCTACCTTGGTATGCACCCCCTTTGATGATTTTCATATTTACATAATTAAAACTTCATTCCCCTGCTGTTTTCTCAAGTCCAGTGAAAATTTCTTGGAAATACAAAGTGGAGAGTGAAATAAATCAAAATCATTATTGTTATAATCTGATGAAACCAAACAATTGTGCAACATGATGCAGAATAAACACATAGAAACAGTATTTTCTCAACTGGATAACCAGAGATCCTTAAGAAAATCATCTTTCAGATCCCATTTTATTGTCATAAATGTTAGCACTTATTGCTTGTGCAAATTAATAGGATTCACTGTGATATCTCTACATATACATACATATAGCATGCATTGATAGTGTCCATCCTCTCGAATACTACCTTTTCTCCTCTTCCCCACTTTCCCCTCTCCTCCTATTTCCTTTCTTAGTCCCTTGTAGTTTTCAGGACCATTGGGTTTTTTAAATAAATTAATTAATTTATTTTAATTAGGTGTATATGACATCAGAATGCATTTTGATTCATTGTGCACAATTATAGCACAATTTTTCATTTCTTTGGTTGTACACAATGTAGAGTCATACCATATGTGCAGTCATACACGTACCTAGGGTAATGATGTACCTCTCATTCCATCAACTTTCCTGCCCCCATATCCCTTCCCCTCTCCTCCCTACGCTTTGCCAAAGTTCCTCCATTTTTTCCCATGTAGCCCCATTGGATCAGCATCCACTTATCAGAGAAAGCATCTGGCCTTTGGTTTTCTGGGATTGACTTACATCGTTTAGCATGATATTCTCCAACTCCATTCATTTACCTACAAATGCCATGATTTTATTCTCTTTTAATGCTGAGTAATATTCCATAGTTTCTTTATCCATTCACCTATTGAAGGGTACTGAAGTCCCCACCAACCAGCAGACCCACCCAGATTTCAGGAACATTCTTAACAGAGTTGGATGGATCCAAATGTAATAACTGAGGTGATTTCATCCCATAACAAAAATACAGTCTGATAACTTTACCCAAGAAAGAACTCCAATTTTAACTTACCATTGATACAATACAAAGAGTCATAACAAGGAGAACTTAAAGCAATGGTAAATAATTGATATCAATAAATAGGAAAATACATTGTTTTCTGCTCTAGAGCAGTTGGAAATGTTTCCAGTAGTTCAGAGCTGAGCTCCAGCAGTCCAGCCACTGGACATTCCATTTGAAATGTTACCTGAAGCTCCATAGACAGTGCCTGAATCTTAACACGTCTGTCATTCTGAAATGACATAAAAAATACATAAAACAGAGTCAAACAACAAAACCCCAAACAAAAAATCCCTATAAGTGTATAAAATGAAGTGGCTGCACAGAGTTAAAAGCAAAGGGAAAATCTGATTTTGAAGCCAAGCTTTGTTAACAATTCTGTATACAGCTCTAGTCGAAGACTAGAGGTTAACCCAAAAATCTGTGACAATTCTACTGGAAAACTCATTCCTAATTAATTTCTAAGACTCTGAAGCAAGTTTTTCTGCTTGTTTTAGGCTGGAATCTTATGGATCTTACTTTAGGTCTCCAAGGTAATTTTTGTGTTTTTAATGATGTCATTGTTTTAAAAAATGATATATGTTCTTTATTTTATATATATATATATATATATATATATATATATATATATATATATATATATGAAAATATAAATGTAAATAAATAAATATATATATGAAAATATAAGATTATAACTCTATCTGCAGTACCTTTTTGTCCTAGATTTATTTGAGTAGCAGTTTTTTCCTATTTGAACCTTACTCATCCTGTAAACTAAAGATGTTGTTCTGTTCCTGAGAAATCTTTGATGATTAGATTGCTCACCTCTCAACTGTCTCTCCTTTCAGTTAATTTGTAAGGAAAATAAAGTCAACATTCAATAATTAGGCATTTATTTGGTGTAACTTAATTTTATTTTTTCCAAATGAACATAAGCTCCCCAAGTCACAATATATTTTTGCATTTCATTTATATTACTTGCATAGTATCAATTATATAGGAAACATCTGATGAGTACTTGTTGACTTGCCTTGGTATACTCTTTTGTGTTTTCTGAATTTAGGAAGAGGAAACTAAAAACAGGAATTAAATATGAATCAGGTCTGAGATTTCCCTGAGATCTGAGGGTGATCTTTTCAATTTACATTAACTGTTACATATTTGAAACTGTGTTTTACTAAAATGACATAACTCCTAAAATGTTTGACCTAGAATTACTTTATATACTTAAAAATTATTGAGTACTCCAAAGCTTTTTCATTTGAGTGAACTGTAACTATAAATATTTAACACATTAGAAATTAAAGCAAAATTTTCAAACAAAGTAATATACACACACATGTTCCATGGCACATCACAGCTATGACATGACATATCATGTCGTCTTTGGAAATCTCCAGTGTACTCTCAGGAGGGAATGACAGGGAAAAGGCAAAGAAAGTTTTTTATATAATAACAAAAAATATTTTGAAATTGAAGCCCCTCTTAAAGAATGTAGGAACCAGATAATTAGTTTAGGTCTCTAAAATAAATTTTGTGTTTTAAAATAATATGTTTGTTTTCTAAAATTATGCATAATCTTTGTATAACAAAAACAAAAATATGAAAGACATAAGACTGATAAAAAGACCATACAGACTGTATGAATTATAGTCAGCCTATAAAAGTATTAGACTTCATCTAGCAAGCTATTTATTTGACCATTTGAAAGGGATTGGTGAGGGGCACTAAAGTGGGAAAATCTTTGTTTGTATTTATTTATTTATTTATTTTGTTTAAAGAATAAATCATTGAGAGAATCATCAGATGCAGATGAACTTAAAACAACTGTTCAAAACATCATGATATTTGGGAGTTTATTGAACAAAAAGTAATTGGAGTGAAAGGATATAGTCTAAAGCTTTTTATGTCAAAGTGCTTTATTCGGTCAGTGTTTTAGATGATGAGAAGACTTGTCACAAAATGTCTGGTACCAACTCCATAAGGCAAGGCTACAAGCTTACACCATGTAATTAGTATAGATGGTCCCCATTTTAGGATAGTTTGACTTATAGTTTTTCAACTTTACAATGGTGCCAAAGCAATACAAATTCAATAGAAACTATACTTCAAATTTTGAGTTGGGATCTTTTCCTTGGCTAGCAATATGTGTTAAGATCTTCTCTCTTGATACTGGGCAATGGCAGAGAGCCTTAGCTATCAGTTATGTGGTCATGATACTCTTCAGTGTACTGTGTTACTAAGCTAAGCTGTTTGGAAGGTTAGGTGTATTAAATGCATTTAATCTTATGATATTTTCAATTTACAATGGATTTATTGGGAGATAACCCCATCAAAAGTAGAGGAGTATTTTTCTTTTTCTTTTGTGATTTAGAGACCATCCTATTAGAAACAATAAGTATTTACAAATAACTAGACCCCAGAAGAGATCAACTGAAGAGCAATCTTGAAGATGGAGCCCAGAAATCTGCTAGGATATCCAGGGGAATCTCTTACTGAATATAGCTAAGATACTAAAGATAGTACTGAGTGACTAGGTCACCCTGAATTAGTACAATATCCCATACATCAATTTGCTCTGGTTTAATCATATACATAATAACTCAGTGCCTCTAGAAGGGTTTGTTGCTTTTGTTCAAATATTATGGGACTGTTGAGATTTTGCTACATTAGTAGGATTCTTCCACTATACTTCAGTAATTTTTTAAAAGGCCCTTTCCCATTGCTTGTATCTCCACAGTATAATATTTTCTTATGGTGAACTCTTGCCTACATTAAACACATATATCAATTTGATACCATAAAAACTAAAAGTGGAAGATACAAAATAGTTCAAAACTAAAGGCAGATAGATGACTCCAGATTTTTTGAGTATCCAGGACTTTTAAACAAATACTTAAGTCAGCAACATATGTATATAGAATAATTCAGAAAAGAATTAAAAATGGTTTCTCTGGATGGGCTTTATTATTATTTTGAGTTTCATCAGCATATTTTCCTGTACACTGAATTATAGTCAGTCTATAAAAGTGTTAGATTTCCTCCCGCAAGCTATTTATTTGACCATTTAAGAGAGATTGGCAGGGGGCACTAGGGTAGGAAAATCTTTTTTTTTTTTTTCCTAAAGAACAAATCATTGAGAGAATCAATCAATCAAATCTTCACTATCAGGAAACCAACTAACCTTCTTTTTTCCCCTCAGGCTTTTCTCTCTAATCATCACAGGAGCTTTCAGTGATTCCTGCTGTGAAACACAAGATTCTGAAGCCCAATTAAATATGCAGTCAAATACAAAAATGCAGACTCTTTATTCTAACACAGCTACTGCATTAAATACAACAATGGGTGAGATTTATGTAGTAGCAATTGAAAAGTTTAAAGCACTTTACACCATGGGGTTTTTTAGTGTGGTTAATCCTCCCCACCTGAATGACTTAGGAAATGAAAAATGGTCTTATATGTAGGTGAAGTAGGTGCCTACATCCACAGTGCTATTTAAAATATGCCAAAAAATTCTTCTTGCCCCAGAAATATCACCCCTTGTTATATTATCCTAACAAGTGTGAAGTGATTTACAAGGTTGCAAAGCAATTTCAAATAATTGTCATATTTAATTCTCTCAACATCCTGAAAGAGTTTGAGGGGTAGTTTCATCCCTATTTGCCATATAAGAAAATTGACGCCAAAATGTACTAGGAAAATTATTATATTTTAATCACATACTACATGAAATTCATTAATTAAAAATGACTTAAAATCTTTCTCTCTTTAATACTGCTTTATAGATGGGGGAAATAAGCTTCATATAAGTTCAGAAACCCAACCAAAGTTACAGAATTGGTAATTGGCAAAACTGAAATTTGAATTAGATCTGTATTACTCTGATTTCAAAGCCAAAGCTCTTCACAATTTGACTATATGATTCATTTTTAATAAATTGATAAAGTATTTTCTATATGAATTCCTAGTGTCCTCATTATAAGCAAGATAAAATTATCCCAAATAGTCTTTGCTTTTCAAACTAAGTACTCAAGAAATAAGTATAACTTCAACTTCTTGGACTAGCAATTAATTTTGATATGACTTATGTCCATATCTAGATATATGATGCCATTATAAATGTATGTCCTGAAGAGCAATTATAAACTGTAGCTTTTCAAATTAATTTCAGTTTGCTCTTTAGGATGTGCTTACACCTGTATTCATAAGATATATCACATATGAACATAAAGCACATTACTTATATAAAATTTTCTTTTAGTTGTAGATGGACACAATACCTTTTTTTACTTATTTATTTTTATGTGGTGCTGCAGATCAAACCCAGTGCCTCACACATGCTAGGCAAGCACTCTATCACTGAGCTAAAACTCTAGCCCAACATTACTTTTTATTTTATTTTTATTTATCATATTTTTTCTAATTCAGAAAGATACTCAGCAATACCCATTAATGCCTCACTTAAATGACTAAAACCCTCGTCCAATTTCACCTGAAACATATATTCACATTCACACCCCACAACATACACACATATACACAACCCTGTTTTCTCCAAATTGCTCTTATTACTGAAGCTAGATGATCTAACCATGACTATAAACTCAGTTCTACTCCAGTCCTATTCTGTATATTTGTATCTCAAGAATCCAATGGGAATTTAATCTTAATATTAGTAATACTGAGCTTACATTACTATTATTTCCTCAGGAATAGTCACTTGGTGCTTCCATAAAGCCTAGTCTTCTCTGTCACCAAGCCAGTTGCTCCACTGCAGGGTTTTCAGTCATTACCATCTTGCTGAATTACAACTTAATACCTAATGCTTTAATTACTTTCCAGATCCGTGTATAGAGACACTTCCTAGAATAAAACTTGGATGATTTCTTCCAGCAACAATTCTATGAATTAAATACACTAAACTAGGTTCTGTTACACAAGTTTTGATCTGAGTCACCTATGTAATTGACCTAGAATTATAATTAGGAGATCCCATTGGAAAATGGAAGGAACATGGACCCTTATCTTATCCATAGGCTGTCTCTGAATATTGCCTGCCATTTACTAGAAGTAAGATCATGGGAAACCACTACTTCATTTCTTCAACTCTCTTTTTCTTCATCTATAAAATGGGTATAATAGTAAAAACTGCCTTAATGGATTTCTATGACTACTAAATGATAGTATTATAGTTTGGATATGAAGTGATTCCCAAAACTCATATGGGAGATAATGGAAGAATATATACAGGCAAAATTATTGGGTTATGAGAGCCTTAACCCAATCAGTGAATTAATCTCCTGACAGAGATTAACTGGGTGGTAATTGTTGTCATATAGGGTGTGGCTGGAGCAGGTGAATCCCTGGGGGCTTGCATGCCTTTGGTGTTTATATTTTATCCTTGGTGAGCAAGACTCTCTCTACTTCCTGATTGTCATGTCCTGAGCTGCTTTCCTCTGTGATGCCCTTCTGCCATGATATTCAGCCTTATCTTGGACCCAAAGCAAAGGAGCCAGCTGTCTGTATACTGAGACTTCTGAAACCATGACCCTCAAATAAACTTGTCCTTATCTAAATTGCTCTTGTTGAGTCTTGGTCACAGTGGCAAAACAGCTCACTACATAGAATATGCATCAAAAGTGTGAGTTTTTTTCTACAGTGAGTAGAAAAAAATCTGTTTCTTTTTCCATATTCCTTTTTTTCTCATCTGGATTACCCTACTGCTACTTATTTTCCATTTCTGACTCCCAGGAGAGCAAGAAAAATTAGAATATAGTTTGAAAGAAAGGTATCTGACAGCTTGTAATTTGTGTGATGAAATAACCTGTTTTGGAGTAATTGTTATAAGTTATCCAATGTAAAACATATACGTGTATAAATGTATACACACACATTTAAATTTGAAGCAAACACTTTATAAAAGCAATAATAGTCTATTGAACTTCATGCAAATATATCCAGCTGCTTTTGCCAGTACTGGTGATAAAAAAATAGCTACGCTTTCACCTGTTCATCCTCATCATTTACCACACAGAGTTTGTGGGACAGCTGGCAGCAGAGAGGACAAGAATACTGCCTATATTTGTACAACAGAATAATGTGGCCTGGCCCATTCTGGGATAATGCCATGTTTTCATGAATCCCGTGCTTTAATACACTGAATTAGATAGCCAGACCCTTAAAAATACCTGGTCTACTTTAATAGAACTACTTTTTAGATATTCTAAACTTAGAAAGTGTTCTAAAGGCATGGCTACATTTTAAGGGTGAATTAATAGATAGGATTTTTTGACAACACTCTCCCCAGAGATTAATATGACAATCTCCTCATCACCTACTTATTAGCTTGATGGAAACAAACAAACAAAACAACAACAACAACAAAAAAAACCTTCCTTATGGCTCTATCTCCTGAATTCTTGTACTGAGTAAAAGATAAAATACATTTTAAATGACATTTTGCCTGTACTTACACGTCTACAAAATTTCTTTGGAAAAATAATAACCTGACTCTGGCAAAAACAGCCACATTTTAAATGACCTCACAATTGATGTGGAAAACCAAATATATCCTTGTATGGCCCTCGCTTAATATTTCAATATAGCTCTCAAAATCTTTGGAGAGATGAGTAATATCTGGTGTTTTGACATGAAATAAGAGGCCAGGCCACTGGTAGTAAAAGGCCTTTCTTTATAGCTTGGCTGGTTTTACATCTGTGCTACTTTGTGGCAAATCCTCAACCTCCATTACCCATTTTCCCTTCCACATTCAAATAAACAAAAGAAAAAGGTATAAACTTTATTACTTCATTTTTAAAGCTCAAGGGTTAATTGAAGTAACTTGACAGCCTTTTGTTAAAAGGTATGTTTTGAAGTGATTCTAGTTTCATCTTTAAGTTTAAAATTTTAGTGCCTTCAAATACTCCCTAATGGGTAAAACTTTACTAATTAACTGGTTGATCTCTATCTCCAGAGGTATCTACTGGCTTGTTATAATTCTATTTCTGACAAATATGTGCCCTAGTTTGTAATAAAAATATGAAATACAAAATTCCAAAAATCTCCCTTCTTTCCTGTCTTCCTATTTGTTTTTGACATATAATATTATCTCTTCCTCTATTCATGTATATCCTATCCATCCTTGAAATCACAATTGTAACTTTTTAAACACATGAAATGGGTTGCAGCTATTTTAACCCACAATTTTAATTCCATCTTCTCAATTTCAGTTGTTTTCTTAGCTTATACCATGCAACTGATGGTCTGTGTTTATTCCTTTTTATGACATTATTTTGTTATTTTTCTGATGGCACTTTGTATCCTTAGAGAATTAATTATCCTTGAAGTCACTATGGATTATATAAAATATTTTGTTTGATTTGATTCACACTTAACATACTAGCCAATATATGTAATAGGCATTCAATAAATATGCAAAAGGAAAAGTTACATAATAAGATGAGATAATATCCATAAATTACCAATACCTACTATGGCTTTGGAAACTTCTTGGGTGTCATGGGCTTTGTTACTATTCTCAAACATTTGGTCCCTATATTTTGCTTCACCTTATGTAACCCAATTAAGATGACATATTTCTACAGAGACATTTCTAGGCAAAAACAACTCATTATTTCAATTGTTTGATAGGCATAAAATGGTTTCCTGGGGCTTCATTGTCATTACTCAGGCAAAACAATGCAACCTCTCATACATAATCTATTTATATAAATATGACTTACCAACTATTAGCAAGCATTAACTGGAATTGCATTTTTCCTTCTGATGTGGCAAGTTCTAAAAGGGTTTTAAAACTCTAAAGCAATTATATTCCTAATAATAAGTTTGCTTTCACGTGAGGCCAAGGAACATAATAAACTGAAGCAAGAATAGAAACAAAATCCGGGGAATCAAGAGATTTCTTAAAAGCGAACCATGCCAGGCAAGTGAACAGATTCCACTGGGAAACATGCCACTTTCATCTTTCAATGAGATAAAAACATTCAATAGTGTATATAGAGAGACAAGGCACCCTGGAAAGAAGATTTGGTCTTAGAGACCCAAAAGGTCATTTCCATCATGAGTTGTGTTGCTTCACAGCAGTGACCATTCCTCTGCACTAGTACCTTATACTTATGCATTATCCTCCTCACTTTCCTCTCTCAAACATCATATACCTATGAACTGAAACACATGGTATTTCAATCTGTTATTTTTCCTTAAGAGAAAAAGAAGTGTACATCACTGTTGAACTATAGTGGTATATATTGTTATTAAGAAAAAAGAAAGATAGTCTTCAAGAGAAATGTGCACAGCACAGATCTTAGATAAATTTAAGGAAATGGGGTACGTTTATGGCTTCGTTCCACAATAACATTAGGAGTCTTCGATGAGGGAATGGCCATTGTAATTTCATAGCAATTAATCTGTAGTTCAATGGAAGAAAATGAAAGCATGAAAAGTTTATTTGCTTCAAGTGGAAAAGGTGGATTACACTTAGACTGAACAAACAGAATGTACCTTATGTAAAAAAGTTATAAGGCAAAATATGAGCCAATATACACAAATCTATGATATGTGTTATGCCTTTTGTTCTTCTTCCTCCCCCAGAAGATATTTCCAGAACCATGATACAGGAAATACACATATTTATGTACACACAGACACATATACAGATACACCCACAGCTGATAAACTAGAAGGCAGGATGAAGGAAAGACTGCAAATATACTGAACAAAAAATAAATGTTAGAAAATTCTTGGAGGGGATTTTTATAGTTTTTTTTAAATTTTTATCTTCATATATTACAAAAGAGTTTGACCTCCAGAACCTCTATTCCCCACTGCATTAATACTATACATACCCCAAACTGGAAGTTTAAATTACAAGATTAGGCATAGTATGCCGCTCGAAGATTGTGTTGCCAAATTTGTTGAGGAGGCTTAATAATTACCCTTTGTAACTAAATCCTCAGAAATAACTTTAAACAAATTATACCACCATGACTTTTGTAAATTATTGAAATGCTTTGTCTTTTAAACTGGTCTATATGAGAGTTGGTATCTTTCAACTCTTGAAAATGTGTTTCCTGTCCCTTTACTACTATGCGAAAAGCAGTCCCACATTTAGCTTTAAAGGACTGTCTCAGATTTATTCCCTCCCTCCTCCCTGCTCATTTTGTCCCTCCCTTGCCTAGCAACTGGTTACCCCAGTAATAGAATTATAAGTCTTCTAAGCAGTTGGTTCCTGGCTTCATTTGAGTTGCCAAGCCTCTCTAAGTCAGAAGCAAGGTTTCTTTCTCCAGACACACTTGGCCTGTGTGGGTGTTCAGCTGGTTTTCTATATTGCCTCATGAGTAAATACTGACCATATTTCTCCATGGCTTGTACTGAAAATGTGTAAGTACAAAATAAAGTACAACTCTTTTTATTTTGAATGTAAAAGGCAATTTGAATTGGTTTACTGTTGTAACTAGGGAAAGGACTTGAGGGTTGAAAGGGAGGTGGGATGGGATCACAGGAAAAACCTTAAAGGATATAAATTTAGGTATTAAGAGTACTGAATTTGGGCTGGGGATGTGGCTCAAGCAGTAGCGTGCTCGCCTGGCATGCGTGCGGCCCGGGTTCGATCCTCAGCACCACATACAAACAAAGATGTTGTGTCCGCCAAAAACTAAAAAAAAGTAAATATTAAAAAAAGAGTACTGAATTTAAGAGTTGAGATTTTATAAATTTTTCTAAATGTAATTTTGCAACAGAAGTAACATATTCTTGATCTAAATAGTGGAACTTGAACATAAGGAAATTCTTGCTCTAGGATGTGGTGTGGGTTAAATTAGGGATAATTTAACCAAAATTGTAATGAATATTTGATGCTTCATAAGGACAAGTTGGAGTGTTTGTTGGCATACCTAAGCTTCTTTGATTTCTGTGGAGAAAATAAAAAGTGTTTTCCCTAGGAAGATTTTCCAGGGCACTCTTTCCAGAATCTGAACGCCATTCATATTGTGTCATAGATCCTGTAAAGAATCAAAAGAGCTGGTATTTTCCGTCATATGCTTGCTAAGAAGCAATCTGAGTCATCTATCTGTCTTGAGGAATTGGAGGATTGGAGCAAGCCACAAGGCATCCATAAAGGCCAATAATATAGCCCAGTGCTAAAGGGGTGTCCTTGGAAAAGGTCAATGGACTAAAAAAGTATTTGACTCACTATATATTGGAGGTTATAGGGTACTCCCTTTTTCACTGGTGTATTCCAGCAGTTGAGCCAATAGCATATTTCAGATATTCTATGTTCACTGCATGAGCATTTATATTAACTTTTTAAAAATAACTTTATTTATTTTTATGTGGTTCTGAGGATTGAACCCAGTGCCTTACATGTGCTAGGCAACTGCTTTACTGATGAGCCTTAACCCTAGCCCCTTAGATTAACTTTCTTTTTTTTTTTTTCCTTTCAATTTTTGTTTTTGCAAGCTTTGGAGGGTATGGCCCTTCTGTTGCAGTGGTAGCTGTCAACAAAAATGGGAACAAGGATCTGAGTCCTGATGACCCCCTCCAGTGTCTGAATTCAATGCAGAAGAATGATGAGGATTGTGATGAGAACTGGGGCCGCCCTCGCATCCCACTACGACCACCCTTGAATATGCTGACAGATCTGGCCGGAGACCAACTGAAGGGCCCTGATGAGAGAATAGGATCCAGCATTCCTGATCTTCCAAGAGCTGTCAGACAACCCTGTGGGTTACCACCTGCTGTTGTAGAAGAGTCCCTAGCAACAGAGGGAGTAAATATCTCTGAGGGGCTGGCAAGCTGGAGGCTGAAGGGACATGATTCTATTAATGTATCCCAGAAATTCTCTGGCAGCTCTCCAGCACTGATGGTAGGGGGCACAAGGGTCAGCAGTGTGACTAGTGAAAGAGGTGGCAATACTGCAAAATCAGTCCCAACTTTGCCACGCGGCCAAGGGTTCTTTCCACTTAGGAGACCACAAGTAAGAGGTCCTTCATTTGTCCCCACCCTTAGATCAGGGATAATGATGGAGGTACCATTGGGTAATACTAGAATGGCCTGCAATAATGGAAGGTTGGCTCATGTTTCTTTCCCACCTGCGAGCCCAAGACACCCAAGGCCTATGCCTATGTCTTCAAGTGTTCCAGGTTTACCTTGCTCTACTGCTCATTGCTTCATACCTGCTCCACCTCCAAGTTTCAATCCATTTTTCATTAAGCCTATTGCTTTTGCGCCTCCCCCAGTATTTGGTCCTCCGCTGTCACCTTATTTTGCTCATTTGCATTCTGGAAGAATGCCTTTTCCTGCATCTTTAAACAAAGAGCTCAAGTGATAATAAAAATGGAAAGAAGAAAGTCAGAGGTTTTGGAAATAGCTTTAATTCACTTGATTACATGTTAATATTTGAAAATCTTTACCCTCCAAAATCTGTTTCACACTAGTGTGCCTTATAAAACTGGATGCTTAATAAAGATTTCAAAGTTTAAAACATTGTAAATTTTTTAAAATGTCTGTCTGGGAGCCTAAACCTTGGATTTTTTTCCCCCTACTTTTAAAGCAATTGAAACAGAAGCATGCCAGTGTTTTCTAAATGACTTGGATGAATCCATGTCACTGTTTACTACCAACTGTTGCTGCAGGGTGGCTGTGGACAGAGCACCTGGGCCTTGCTAACCCGTGTCTAGGGTGGGGAATACTTATACACCTGAGATTAGGAGTATTATTTGACGCTTGATGAGTACATTAAGTTAAGATCCATAAAGGCAGACTAAGTGTCCAGATAATAAAGAAAAATGTACAAAATAATAAAAAGAGAAGATGAGACTAAGGTCAGAGTATCATAGCCAACATTTTACTGTTAGAGGCAGAAGCAAGCTGAACTAGCAAGGATTAAGAAAGAAAGGGAAAGATGAGTGTGTTAGTTTTTCATTGGTGTGATCAAAATTCCTGACAGGAACAACTTATAAGTGGAAAAGTTTATTTTGGAGTTGTGGTTTCAGAGGTTCAGTTCCTGTTGACTGATTCTATTGCTGTGAGTCTGAGATCAGAGAAAGCATCATGGTGGAAGGATGTGGTGAACTGAAGCTGCTCAGTTCATGGTAGTCTGGAAGGAGATAGAGAGAGAGAGAGCAAGGAGCCAGGAACAAAAGAATCCTGAAGGGCACACCCTCAGTGACATACTTCCTCCATCCATGCCCCACTTGCCTATAATTTTAACCCAGTAATTTATTCAAATTATCAGATGAATTAATCCACTGATGTGGTTATAGCTCTTAAAATATAAATATTTCATCACGGAACATTTCTGCATTGTCTATCACATATCTAAACTATAACATTCCACCCATGGCCCCCTAAAACTCATGCCCACTTCATAATGAAAAGATAAATTTAGTCCATCTCCAAGAATCACCTTGGTCTCCACAGTTCCAACACTGCCCAAAAATTCAAGTTCAGTGTTTCCTCTGAGACTCAAAGCAAAATCTTAGCTATAAGCCCCTGTAAAAATCAAAGCAAATTACAAGTATCCAATATACAGAGGCATAGAGTAATCATTTGCATCACAAAAAGTGAGGCAAACAGACATATAAAGTAGGGATGGGACCAAAACAAGACCAAATCCCAGCTTGGCAAACAAGTCCTGTAGCTCCACGTGCAGAATCTCTGGCACGTGATATTGAGATGTGACCTCCAAAGGGCTTAGGCTTACAGCCATTGTGGCCTCCCTCAATCTGGATCTGCTCACTTCCTACAGGTTTCCCAGGTATATTTTCTAAGTTACTGTCATCTCTTAATCCTGGAGGTCTGGTTCATACATTGCCCTTTCCAGGCTGTCTGTCCACAGGGATTCTGATAATGTCACACTTTGCTGGCCCCCCAGGGCCAGCAAATCTTGTTGGGAGCCTTTGTGATGCCTTAACTGCAAATTCTGCATTCCTGCAGAACCAGCACCAGTGCCATGCCAATGTTCGTTAGCTGGACCTCCTTGGACCAGGTAGTGCCTATTGACTCCCTGGTCACACATTGAAACAAATCATAAGGAAACAACTTCCTAGGCACCCCTGTGGGGTGAAGGTATCACCATGATCTCTTTTCAATTGACTTTTTCATTTTAACACCATCCAACCTGCCATGAGTATAGTTATACTGATTTCTGAGATGCATTCAAAGAACGTTTCAATTTTTTTTTTCTGTGAAAAACATTTAGCTTCTGTTTAGTGGGGGTAATAACCTCATCAAACATAAATTCCCTGGCTGTGATTTTACAGTGGTTCTTCTCTGGTGAAATTGCAACCTTTTTATATGTTTTTGCTAAGCTCTCTGCTCCTCATTCTCATAATAAGCCTGGTTAAAAGCAGCCAGCTATGCTCATCCCACTGCCTAAATGCACCACCTGAATGCCTTGAAATTTTCACTGCCAGATTAATTAGTCCATCACTTTTAAATTCATCCCTTAATAAAGTCTCAGGACATGGACAAAATGTAGACAAATTATTTGCTGTAATGTAACATGTGTGACCTCTAGTTCAATTCCCAGTGGATTCCTCCTTCCCCTCTGATACTTCATGAGCACAAACTTTATTGTCCTCAGCCTTATTTTCATTCTGGCCTTCTGAACAAACACCAGGATAACCCATTAAGTTCTTCTCAAAACATTCTAAGGCTTCTCCATGCTGTGTTTCAAAACATTTCCAAAAATCCTCCTGTAAACTATTTCCAAAGGTGTTTGAACAACATGGACAAATTTGTCCCAGCAATGACCCCACTTCTAAGTACCAATTCCATTATTAGTCAGGTTCACATGGCTGTGGTCAAAATACCTGAAAAGAACAAGTTTAGGGAGGACAAGTTTATTTGGGGCTCAGTGCCAGAGATTCAACCCATGGATGGCCAACTCCGTAGCTCTTGGATCTAAGTGAGGCAGAACATCATGGTGGAAGGGCATGGTGGAGGAAAGTTGCTCACCCTATTGTAACCAGAATGCACAGAGAGAGAGTGGAGACAGGAGGACAAGGCACAATCTAGAAGGGCATGCCCCCAGGGACCCACCCCCCAGCCATACCCCTCCTGCTTAGAGTTTTCATCCAGTTACTTCATTCAAATTATTAATCTATCACATGGATTAACCCACTGATCAGATTACATCTCTCATAATTGAATCCTTTCACCTCTGAACATTCCTGCATTGCATAACATGAGCTTCTCAGGGAACACTTTATATCCAAATTAGAACAATGGGAAAGTCTTAGACCACTATTTCAATATGAAATAATGTTTGCAATCTCAAATTTTCACTTTTACCAATTAATAGAATATATAGGGTCAGCTTAATTACAGTCTAGGGACAAAGTGGGAAATGTTAGATAGATCCTTTCAACAATTTTGTGAACAAACATCTATTATTTTATGCTGAAAACTTTTAATTGCAAACTAAAATATTTTGCTAATGTGGAATTACTTTCTCAGCTACTGCTGTTTTTTAATACTCATAATTTGCTATAGCATGCCATTACAATGACAGATCTGAGAGATTATTAAAAGACCCAAATGGTAACATTCAAGTGACAAAAATATAGGCACAACATGCAGGATGGAAAGTTGTCTCTTTTGACTACTGTATAATTTAATTCAGAATATAAATGTGCCTGAAACATACCACAACTGTAATGAATATCCAGCAAATCAGAAATATCTCCAGAAGACGGTTCTTTTTTTAAAAAATATTGTTTTTTTTTTTTTTTTTTTTTTTTTTTTAGTTGTAGGTGAACACAACCCTTTTATTTATTTATTTGCATGTGGTGCTGAGAATTGAACCCAGTGCCTCACACATCCTAGGCGAGTGCTCTACCACTGAGCCACAACCCCAGCCCCCAGAAGATGGTTCTTAAATGAACATTTTTCGTATCTTAGTGTTGATGGTGTAGGCAATGTAATAGCTAGAATCTGACAAAAGATGCAGATCTAACAGACACCTACCTTATTAGGAAAATCATTAATGGATATTTAGTGCCTATAATGGGTTCTTTGCTAGTATGAAAAGAAGGATACATGGATTTCTAAAGTTTTTTTTTTTTCCATTTGTGTCATAATTGGTCATTCTAAATGCACAGGTGGTGGAGTAAGACTTAGCAGGAATATCTGAATAGAGCTTGATAGAGTTTTTCTCACTCTGTGTATATCCTGAAACTGGCAGGATTCCATCAATTCACTGTGGTGAGTTGAGAAGGAGTATTCAGTAAATCATTTGACAGCTGCTCACTATGAGGTAGCTTAGTCCCAGTGTACCAAATACTTACTGAATTTTCAGCCTTAATGAACAGAGGAGTTGGGCATGCTTATAGTCATCAAAACTATCTTTTGAGCCAGATGTTAAAATATATTTTGACAAGAAATCAAAATGTTGTGTCAATGGCAGTGTTGCATCTCCAAAGAGTTGCCAAAAGGTGTGGTGACAGCAGGACACAATCCTTTCCTTCTTAAAGGAAGTAGCTCAGATAAACTCTCAAGAAGACCACTTACAATTACAGCAATCCATGACAAATTCACTATAAATGAAAGTGCCACAAACACAATCTCCTTTTCAACCTTCTGTTTTCCTTCCCAACACCCTGTGTATGTTAATTATTTTCTATGTTAATTATTTGCTAAACAGTGAACACCTATAGTAAGCAAAAAAGATAACTATTAGTAAATTGAGTCATTGAAGTTTTATTTTTAACTCTGTTAGAGGGTATATATATATATATTTTGTTTTCTTTAGTTTATTTAGATCTTCACGTCTATGTAACAGGTTTCAATGAATTCAAGTATTAAATAAGCTTAGGGTCCTGTGGTCTAATGCAAGTGAAATGCATTTTTTTTTAACTCATGGTTTCTATATGTAAAACTGTATTACTTTGCCACACACGCCAGTGTCCTCAAAGACAAGAATTCACCTATTTTAAGCAAATGATTCACCTTAAAATTACTATTTTTAAATTATTCTAGTGCAACTCGAACCAATATTAATCCTATACCAGGACATCTATTTTAGAAAGTGCTCATTTGTTCAAACCTTCTGAATATATATGCTTTATTTTATTCTCTGTGGTTTAAATAGCTCCTTTATGCAAAAAGGAAAGATAAACACCAACAAAGTATCTGTTTCTTCTGATAATAATGTGTATGTCTTAAGTATGTCTTGTTCTAAGTTATAATCATCATCACAAGAAAATTCATGTCATACTGTTTTTTATTAATTGTTCTCATTATTGTCTTTGTCACAGGACTAGGATATCAAATTTCAACATCCTGTATATTCTATAGAAAATAATAATAAATGGTACAACTTAGACTTTTTTGTTGTTGTTCTCAGGTATCATTCATTAGCCATTTCTATTTCCATTGTTTACAACTTCTGTATCTTGGGCAGAAAAGAGATATATGCATTCAATCAGAAAGTGAAAAACTGAAAATATTAAAATTTAAAGTTATTAAGTGTTCAAAGATTATTTTCTTTCATAAACTAGAATGACATTAAAAGCACACCTTGTTCTTCTGATGCACTTACAACAAAAACGTGAAACGGAATCAAATAATTTATTTTCCCTGGCTATTAGGGTTGTGATCATAGTACTACTTTTATCTACCATAGAACAAGATATTTATTGTGTGGCTGTTATTAAATTAATTATGTAACACATATATAAAGGAGGGGGAAGATACAATTCTATATCTTACATATAGAATTGTGCTATAACAATGGTTTTGCAATATCAATTGTTACTAGGAGTTGTTGATTCTTAAACTCTACTTACAAGTCTATGTAGAATGATCCTATTTCAGATCAATGGGCTAAAGCCCAAAATAAAAGACATCTGAAATAGGTAAAAAAAAAAAAAAAAGAAAAAAACTATACTATGTCATAGGCTAATCCTGTAGCTCTCATAACATTTTATGTGTCTTCTTTATAATGAGCCAGATTGAGTAAGAGTCCCACAGAAAGAGAAATTGATAAGACTAAATTAAAGAACCTATATATCTTCTGTGGTGATATTTTTTTCTCCTTTTAACAACCCTAATATACAGCCTTTATCAAATCAAGTCTAGATTTGAGATGTCGGATAAATTGTAATTTAGCATATAGTCATTTTTACTGATTCATCTGATATATAAAAACATAATATTATGTATGTAAATGAGATGCCATGTGATGTTTTGGTACTTGTATACATTGTATAATATTTAAATATGTTAAAACAAATCTTCTTCATCTATCATTTATTCATGGAATACATTCAAAATCCTTCCTTGCAGGTTTTTTGAGACTTAAAAGTACATAATTGTTATCTATAGTCACCCAATTGTGCAATAACACACCAAAACTTCTTTTCCTTTTTGTCCCTCAGTACACATAGATCAACCTTCCCTCATTCTTTCACCCATTCTACACTCCTCAGCCTCTAGTAGCCATCTTTCCAACTTTTTTTTCTTTTTTTATTTGTTTTAATTAGTTACACATGACAGTACAATGATCTTGACATATCATTCATTTGAATCAGATGGGATATGATTTCTCATTTTTCTGAGTGTACAGGTTGCAGAATCACATTGGTCATGCAGTCATGTATATACCCACAGCAATAATAATGTCTATTTTATTCTGGTGTACTTCCTATCCCCCCTTCCCCTCCCCTCCCCTCCCATCACTTCTCTCTACCCAATCCAATGTCACCCACTTCTTCTTTTTTTTCCCCTCAAATCATCATACCTGTATTATGTAGCACAATTCACAATAGCTAGACTATGGAACCAACCTAGAAGCCCTTCAATGGATGAATGGATAAAAAAATGTGGCATTTATACACAATGGAATATTATTCAGCACTAAAACATAGCAAGATCATGGCATTTACAGGGAAATGGATGGCATTAGAGCAGATTATGCTAAGTGAAGTTAGCCAATCCCTAAAAAACAATTGCCAAATGTTTATAAGGGAGGTGACTCAAGATGGGGTAGGGAGGAAGAGCATGAGAAGAAAATTACCTCTAGATAGGGAAGAGGTGGGAGGGGAAAGGGAGGGAGAATGGGAATTGCATGGAAGAGGGAAGGAGACCATTTTTCCACTTTTAACTTCTTTGAGATCAACTTGTTTACATTTAACATATAAATACAATCATGCTATATTTTTCTTTCATTGCCTGGCTTAATTCAGGCCATGATGATCTCCGTTTCTGTCCATGTTATCACAAAGACAAGATTTCCTTCTTTGTATGGTAGAATAGTATTCCATTGTTACAGGTATCAAATTTTCTTTTTTCTTTTTGAGAGAGAGAGAGAGAGAGAGAGAGAGAGAGAGAGAGAGAAGTTTAATGTTTATTTTTTAGTTTTCGGCGGACACAATATCTTTGTTTGTATGTGGTGCTGAGGATCGAACCCAGGTCGCACACATGCCAGGCGAGCGCGCTACCGCTTGAGCCACATCCCCAGCCCTCAAATTTTCTTTATTCACTTATTAGCTAAGAGATATTCAAGCTGTTTCCATTTCTTTTTTTTTTACCTCTTATGATTATTATTGCAATGAACACAGGAGTACAGATGTCTTCTCAATGTGCTATACCCAGTAGAGGGATTGCTAGATACTAGTTCTAATTTTTTAATTTCTTGAAAAACCTTCATACTGTTTTCTATAATGGATGTACTAATTTATATTTCCACCAATAGCGTGTAAGGATTCCCTTTTCTCTATATACTTTCTAGCACTTGTTTTTGTTTTCTTGAGACTTTTTGATAATAGTTATGCTTCCTACTGAGGTGAGGTGATATCTCATATCAATATGGTTTTATTTGCATTTCCCTGATGATTAGTGAGGCTCAACATTTTTTTTTCATATATCTATTGGTCAGTTGTATTTCCTTTTTTGGGGGGTGGTGGTGGCAGGGATTAAATCCAGGGGTGCTTAATCACTGAACCACATTCACAGCCCCCTTTTTTATGTTTTATTTTGAGACAGATTCTCACTAAGTTGCTTAGAGATTCACCAAGTTGCTGAGGCTGCTTTGAACTTCTGATTCTCCTGCCTCAGCCTCCCAAGCTGCTGAGATTATAGACATGTGACACAGTGCCTGGCTATATATCCTCTTTTGAGAAATGTCTAGTTAGATCCACTACCCATTTTTAATTGGTTTATTTTTATTTTTGATATTGAGTTTTGGGGGTTTCTTATATATACAGAATATTATTCCCTTGTCTGATTTATATTTTGTATATATTTTCTCTTACTCTGTAGGTTGTTCTTCTTGATTTTTTTCTTTGCTGTAGAAAAAACTAGTTAGTTTTATATAACCCTACTTGTCTATTTTTATGTTTATTCTTCATGCTTTCAGAACCTTCTCCAAAATGTTTTTGCCAACTCCAAAATTCTCAAGTGTTTCTTCTGTTATTTACTTGTACATCATTGTTTCATTTAAACTCTTTTAAAAAAATATTCTTTAGTTGCTGATAGATCTTTATTTTTTTAATACGTGGTGCTGAGAATCGAACCCAGTGCCTCACTCAAAACAGGCATGTGCGCTACCACTGAACCACAGCCCCAGCTCCTCATTTAAACTTTTTAATGTTACTGGGGATACCAAAGGCATCTTTACACTGAGCTATAGCCCCAGCCCTTTTTATTTATAATCATTATTTTTTGAGACAGGTTCTTGTTAAATTGCTTAAGACCCCACTAATTTGCTGAGGCTAGCCTCGAACTTGTGATTCTCCTGCCTAATCCTTCTGATTTGATGGGATTACAGGTGTGTGCCACAGCACCAAGCTCTAATTCATTTTTTTCTTAAATACTTGAGAGGGTGCTAGTATTGCTAAAGGTTGATTAGATACATATACTTTTTCTCCTGGCTTTGTGGACTCAACTGATGCTCAGGAAATCTTTCTCAATATTTCCATGTCTCAAAGAAACTCACTGAAGAACTTATTTTCATAAAAATGAATTCACTATTGCTTAATATTCTGTGGAGGTAAACTGACTATTTCTCAAATCCCAAATATCTTCCCCACGTAAAACAATATAGAGGCAACATATTCATTCATCGTACCATAAAGGACTTTGTACATATAATGGTATTCAATCATATAATATGCTGGGAAATATACCTATATAACTGATTTCATTCAACATTCTGAATTTAAAGGCTATAACTCAGAGGCAAGGCAACATCAGGAATATGGGGGTTGATGGATGGTGTTTGTGCATGTGCAAAAGAGAAAAACAGATGGAGAAAGACAGAAGATTAAAAATAGAAAGAGGCAGGGACACTGTCAGTTGAGAAGAGATGAAATGCTTCAGAACAGGAAGCAGCTGCAAATTGGAAGTACTGTGAGAAAAATAATAAATTTTGATATGTGAGAATATAATCCAGAAAAGATAGAGTGGGGCAGTTTGAAAAAACAGACTTGGATTAAGTGTTTCATGACAGAAAAGGCTATGTATAGGAGCCACAAATTTGAGGGACTGAAGATGAGGTGATAAGAGAAACATTACCCAGCCTTCCTAAAAATGAATCTATCTCTGCTACTTCATTCCTTCCTATAAATATCATCTCTCCTGAGATAGCATCCTGTCTCATATTTCCTATGTGAAACCGGAAGCACTTTCGGGTTTAGGTTTCATTAATCCACTAAATTGGCCTTGAGAAGCAAACACATCATTGTCAAGGTTAACTTCATTAGTGAGATGAGTATACAATGAATTACACTAAAATAAAAACATTTTATCTTCAAATTTTCAAAACATAAGACATTTAAATTTTTTTATAATCTTAACTTTCATCTCTCCCCAGTGAAGTACATTGATCATTTTAACATTTTATCTTTTACCCCTCCCACTAAATCATAACTTTCTGAGGCAGAATTGCTGCTTTTATTTGAGTACAATTCATCCAGAAACTAAGTGCTGTACTCTTTTGTTTTGGTTGAACATCTACATTTCTTTTATGTACAAAAATCCCATATATTGCATAACCCTTTGGTACTCAATAGATAATTAGCAATGCACTCCAAAAATTAGGTAGAAGATGTTTAATGCACTAAATAAAAGATTGATCATCTATAAACAGAACATTTTTTTAAAAATTCTTTTATTAGTTAACAGTCACATTTGAAGAAAAATAGCCAAGTGCAAATTAAAGTTTCATAGGTAGGGCTGGGGATACAGCGCAGTTGGTAAAGTGCTTGCCTCACATGCACAGGGCCCTGGGTTCAATCCTCAGCACCACAATAAATAAATAAATAAATAAAATAAAAATAAAGTTTCATAGTTAAAAAATATTTCTATGAAATAATCTAATGATTATCAGTAAAATAATGGATAAATCCATACCTACAGAATAAAACTGCTTAAATGTATTACTCAGTTATAAAAAAAATGATGACTTTTTGACTTTTGCAAATAAATGTATGGATCTGGATATTATTATACTAAGCAAAATAAGCCAATTCTAAAAACCCAAAAGTTGAATGTTATTTCTGATTAGTGGATGCTAATCCACAAGAAATGGGGAGGAGAAAAATAGTTCAGTGATTTACACAAACAGAATGAAGGAAAGGGAGGGGGGATAGAAATATGAAAGACAGTAGAATGAATGACATAACTTTCTTATGTTTGTATATCAATACATGATCAGTGTAACTCCACATCATGTACAACCACAAGACTGGATTCTAATTAGAATAAGATGTACTCCATGTTTATATAAATATGTCAAAATATACTCTACTGTCATATATAAATAAAAAAACTAATAAATATATATCTTTAAAGTTTATAGGAGCTATTAATACTGTACTGCTTACATTTAAAAAAAAACTAATTTAATTCATATACATGTATTGTATCTAGAAAAAAAGTTAAACTATGTTAGAGTCCGTAAACAAGTCAAAATAACACCTGGCATTTTGCCAGGGGAATGTTAGAGTTTGTAAACAAGTCTGGAGGGTGCCTGGCAAAATGCCAGAGGGAGTGGTTTGAGAAGTAACAAAAGCGAGCCATTAAGTGTGGAGATTCCTTATTGGTTGACTGATGTATCTAGTTTATGCTAATTAGATAAGCTGTGTGGAATGTATAAATACTGCTCCTGTCCTGCAATAAACGGCTCCCACTCCTGCTGTATCAACGTACACAAGTTGTTCGTCCCCCCACCCCAGCTATTTTGCCCAGCCAGCTAGGCTGTGGCAAAACTATTTTTTTGTTTTAAAGATTTTTTTTGGTTATTGATATATCTTTATTTTATGTATTTATATGCAGTGCTAAGAATCGAACCCAGTGCCTCACACATGCCAGGTAAGTGCACTATCACTGAGCAACAACCCCAGCCCAGAACTATTTTTGATATATAATTTACATGAACAAATTAGTAAATTTGAAAATCCTTATAGAAAAGGGATTAAAAGGCATAAAATATAATTTACTAAATAAGTAATAAAATGATCAATAAATACATAAAATAACAAATTAAAATGCAAATTAAATGGGAAATGGAATTTCTCATTGTCATGTGGAACCACCTCAGAAAACAAAATTCAAATAAAAGAGAGCTCTATTTACCTTGCCAGGGACTGTCACCACCCGTAGATAGTGAATCTCTGCGGGAGAACAGCAATTTCATGGCCTGGTTCTTGGGAATTTAAGGACGAAAACCACAACTCAGGGGCTTTGCTCAGGTTCATTCAAGCAAGCAAGTTACAGAAGCTAAAAAAAGCAGTTAGCTTACAACTTAGTTAACCACATCTCCGGTTGAGCAAGTGTTAGACAACCATATACTGAGTTTCAGCTGAGCAGGGGTGATAATCTATTTCAAAGTCATGTAGACCCATAAATGTACTCAAACCTAGGATGTACCTCACCACGACTACCATCATATCCTGAGTTGGGTACATTCTGTGGGGTACAAAGGACAGAAAAACAAGTTTCTATAAGAAGACAGCTTTCATTTCTGTTTCTCAGAAATGTGTCATACAACATTTTGTTTGTTTGTTTTTATAGAAGGCAGCAAAATGGAGTCTTCGGCCTGTCTATGACAGTTCTTGCTTTATAATTGTCTTATCTCACTTATCAAAATCTTATATTTGTACTCTATATTTTTTACTAATCTGTAACCTATAACTCATACTCTTGCTGATTTTGTTGATTAGTTTACACCACAACATCATCTATCAAAATGGCAAAGATTTTCTATGAAATCATATTAATTGTCAGAGAGTGTTTGGAGGTATAAAAAAATAGAACACTTATTGAAAGTAAGTTGCATTTTAAACAAAGGCCTTAAAATAATGGTGATATTGGACATACCAATTGTTGGAGTTTAGCCTTGGGAAACCATCATAAATTTGATGAAAAGTTTAACTACAACATGCCAATCTTAGCTTACAATATGCTTATTATAAGAACAAAAACTGAGAACTAAACTAAATGCTTCAAAACAGACAATTGTCTAGTTACAATTGTGGCACACCAGAATGATAGAATACACAATGTCACCATCAGAATAATAGCAAACACCTACAATCTTAAAAATGAAAACATTTTTAAAATATATTTTTTTTAGTTATAGTTGGGCACAATACCTTTATTTTACTTGTTCATTTTTATATGTTGCCAAGGACCAAACCCAGAACCTTGTACGTGCTAAGTGAGCGCTCTACCACTGAACCACAACCCCATCCCCCAACATGAAAACATTTTTGCATACGTTAAATGAAGAAAAATGTTTCAAAAGAGTATGGCAATATAAGCCAGGTTTTTTTGGCTTATTTATTTTTAAAAATTTATAGTAACTATTTTTACTTTTATAATTAAAACTAAGAGTTATGATAAAAAGGATATTGTATATGATTTCTGTTTTAATGAGGTTTTTTGCTTATATGACCAAAAGACCAGATAAGAATAATTAACAGCTTTTTCCATGGCTCATAGTTTCAGAGATCTTTGTCCATAGATGGCTAACTGCATTCCTCAGGGTCTGAGGCAAGGCAGAACATCATGGAGGAAGGGTGTGGCAGAGGAAAGCAGCAGGGGGATGGCTACTGAATAAGAACAAAATATATACTTCAAAGTCAAGCCCCCAGGGACCCACTTCCTCTAGTCATATCCTACCTGCCCTCAGTTAACATCAAGTTTATCTCTATCAGGGGATTAATTTACTGATTAGGTTAAAACTTTCATAACCCAATCATTTCACCTCTAAACTTTCTTGCATTTTCTCACACATGAGCTTTGGGGAATACCTCATATCTAAACTGTGCAATTTCTAAGGTTTTATTCAGGTATACAATTCAATGATTAGAAATAGAAGTTATTACATGACATAACAGGAAAGCAATGCTATAGATATTTTATCTCATAGTTATAAATAAATTAGTACCTAGAGAGTAAAAATGAATGAAAAAAATCAAGTATGTTTGGAGTAGTTAGGAGAAGTTTACTATAAGGAGCGTAAGCAAGATAAACTCAGGAGCAACATGCCACTGAAGCATTTTGTTTCTTGATTTTGACAAAATGAAGACCTGTGTTAGTGATGGTAGCTAAGACTAGATATTTGGATATGCACTTCTTTTCACAACACAAAGTATCAGTGGTTTAGGACTGGCCAGGGCAGGTCAAATTCAAATGGGTCAGTTGAAACAGCATGATATAATTTCGTTTGAAAATCTTTCCCTGTACCATTGCTTTTTATCTTCAAAGTTCTCACTTTTCCATTGAAGTGTAGTGATGCTATTTTTAATACTTGCAGCCTAGAACATTACATGTTAACTGTAGTCAGAAAAATGTCAGAAGCATGTAGATGAATCATGTTTCTGATCTAGTTAGGAACAGAGATGCTACAATTATCACAATATGTGACTCAATATATTTCCCCCTTTACACCATTTCTTGTTGAATGTAACCAGTTTAAAAATAACAGGTTGAGACAAAGATAACTTAAGTAGTTTAAAACTACATATAACCTAACCTGAACAGCATAACTCTGAGAATCAATTATTTTCTATAACTCATTATGATATCTACACTACTCTTAAGGGCAGACCCATAAACCACGGGGTTTGTACAGTAAGTGCTGTATGCAGCGGTGCCTCACCAAAGATATACAAATGACGATTAAAATTCTGTGTATAATATGCTTACCAACCAGTATATCTGAGAAAATACAACTTTTTCTAATTTGTTCACAGAAGCAGCAAATACTGGCTTTGGCCCAGGTTAATAACCAATGAGTCCAAACACCTCCATATCCGATAAGACTGGAAAATCATTAAAAAGTATGCTCCTAAAAAAACTACACTTTCAATGTTGTCTGAATTAGAAAATAATTGCCATTCAATATCTTCAGCAAATGATCAAAGACCAGCCCGCTCTCAACAGTAAATTACCTGCTAGAAAGCTGCCATTAGACATGGAAAACAGATTCATATGAAAAAGTAAATTAAAAATTCGATTGACAAGAGGCATTTGCTTTAATAGTATTTCTACAAAGAAAAAAAGTCCCAAGAAACATCTCTCCTGCACCTGTAAAATGATCATTTTTAATGAGAAAAATATAGAAATATAGTTAGACCCCTCAAACCTAAGCACCAGGGTAGCATTTCAAATTTTTTTTGGAATATTGTTACTATGACTTATACTATTAAAATATTAAAAGTAACAACACTGAAATTCACAATAAACATTTAATATAATAAGCCCACAGATATAAACTAATTATGGAGCTGTATGAAATCCACCCTTTAAAGTATGTTGAATATCAAGCATAAATATATTAATGAGGCACTTTACATGAGCAAAATAATTTTGCTTCCTGAATACATTTAATATGTTGTAGATTTTTTTCTGTATTTTCTCTCTTTTTTTTAAGCACCAGAGTCCTTTAATGGAAAGTCATCATACAAGTCAGCTGTATTCACATTTCTAGTGAAGAAGCTTATTTAACAATTTCTTAGAAGATGTCTCTTGGGTTTAGCTGTAGTCAGGAAATGATGTATAATTAGCACTTTTATGTGACATTAACAAACAATCTTGTTAGTTCATTACATTTTAATATTTGTAAGAGTCTTGAAAACATATTAAGAGCAACTGTAATTTCCATATGCAAGATTTGGTAACTATAAAGCTCAGAAAATGTTCATTTTAATCAAAACCATGCTATAATACTGCATTTTCATTTTATTTTCTCCCCACATTGCTTTGTAATATACTCAGACACTTAATAGAGATTTTGTCAAATTTTGATTGGAATAAATGAAGCCACATTTTAGTTTGGCCTATTTGGTTCACTAATTAAATGGACCAAAAATTAATGAATATCACTTTGTCACGGATCTACCTGGTAAATAAATATCCACAATTTCTTCTATTTTTGAAGATAATGGAAGAATTGTAGATTTAAAAAAATCTGTGAAAGTTAACATCAATTCAGGATTCCTGACTTTGAAAAAACTATAGTGAAAGATGATGGTTAGAATTCTAGGAAAGAGCTGCATAAACAATAGTTATTAAATTTACACAATATGTAGATGTTTTCCTAGTCAAAGCTACTCAGATGCTACTTGAGTTGTATTTTCTACAGATACTTGCTCCATATTACAGGAATTTTTGGTTTGTTTTAGGCATATTGTATAAATTTGGTTGCACACATGTGTGGATTTGTAAATACAAGTGGGGATAGTCTTGTGAAAAGAAAAAGAGTAACACAAAGTAAGGTAGGAAAGGTACAGAGGAACAGAGAGTATAAACTACCTGTGACCATTCAGAGTTTGGATTTCATCCTGATTGCAATTTCAAAAGCACAGTTGGAGAAACAACCCTGACATATTTGATTATTTAGGCCCAGGCATGGGTGATGTCTCTATGCATATATGATGATGTCATATAATGGTATCGGCTTCAGGTCTCCATAAACAGCCCACAGTAACTTTACCACACAATGCTGTCCTAAAGGCTATTTCCTGTACCCAGATATTCTCTACCATTAAACAGAAACTAATTGTATTTGATACACAAAATCAAATACTTATATCCTTAAAATTGGATACACTTGTACATTCTTTACACCTCTATAAATACTAAGAACAAATGCCCATTTGATATATTTAATTATTTCCTTCTGAAATAAAACACTAAAAACATAAAAGAAAAACTATATACTAAAATCCATGGAAACTCTTTGGACTCAGAATTGAGCATCCTTAGTGTCTACACAGTTATATCCATCCATTCCACCTCCACTAGATTGCTTGGCTACCAACTCACTGTCTTGACTTCAATAATAATTTGTAAACTTAAAAAACATTTAATTGCAACATAATAAAATGCTAAGTTTTTTCTTCCTCTACTTCGGGTACTTGATTCTTTGAAATTAGACACAGAGGTGACCTAATAGTTATCTCATTAAAGTTCCCTTTGTTGATTCAAGCCCTTTATTAAAATATCTGCCTCTTGAAAAATATTTACTTCAAGATAGTAAAACATACCGTTATCATGTGTCAAGTTAAGGCATAAAATTTTAAATATTTTTAAAATCATTGATAAAAAGAAATACAGAGTTGGTTCAAAGCAGAGTCCCAAAGCATTCCACTAGAGACTTTTCTCAATTAATCAGTATTGAAAGTATCTGGCCATTTAGTCAGCAATGAATGTAATCCATTGTATAATAAGCTATTTTCTTCAGAAGTGTGTCATGAAATATTTTGTTCAAAGACATTTAGTATTCATACTATGAATATGACATTTCCCCTTTAAATAGATCACATTTATATTTTCACTGAGAATAATGATTAATAACATCTAGAGGGGAAGCACAAGATCTCATTTTTCTATAATTATCTCCTTAAGCTATGTACTTACCTGCATAATCTAGAGGAAAGGAAAGTGCATATATTGGAAGTGCAAAATTAATTGACAAGTTCTTATCCGAGAAGTGAATAGGCATAAACATAGAATGTTAGGTACTTAGAAACACATTTGTCCAGATAAATTCTGTTGTATTTGAAGAATAGGTTGTTCACACAGATCAAGAATTCAGGCTTTCTAACTCACATTCTTGGACTCCCTTTACATCAGAATGACTACAGACAAAAGAAATGGTAAGGGATCCTATGCTAACAACACAGACAACTGTCACCAATTACTGAATTAGATGCTACAGAAGATTGTGGCTTTCAATTTAAAGTTTCTAATCTTTTTATGAACCACACAATCATTGTTTTCTATGTTTAATTAGGACATATGCTTTCCTGAATATATTAAAGGTCCATTGTAATTTCCTATAAATGCTACCTACCTCCACATTGTCCAAAGGGTTATGGCAGAGCCCATGATCATTGTCACTCTAGGATTGTGAATTTCTTATAATCAATCAGTAGCTCATCAATTCATCTCAGAATTTCAGAAACTGTTGATTAAATCGTCCTGAATGACAAAAGTGGCAATTTCTTATAGATGAGCACAAAAGGTTTTTAAAAATACTATATCTTCTGCCATGTGACCAGCACGCTAGCTTCATACTAGAGGTTCTAAGCATAGAAGTTAACTAGTGAGATCAAAATAAACACACACAAACTCAATTTACCTTTTTCTTTGACCAGGTCTGAGATGGCTCCCCATCTGGCTCCTGCCTCGAGCCACCCGGTGGGGCAGCAAGGTTTACATAAGAGACTAGCAGGAGAGAGAGAGAGGCAGGGCACGCCAGAGAGTGGCCTTTTATTGGGGAACAAGAAATTCAGGGGAAAATTCCATCCAATGAAGGTCGAGGGGGACAGCATTCCAAGGTCAGGGTCAGTGATTGGTCTCAGGGTCAATGGTCAGTCACACCCCAACAGAGATGGGCTCTCGCACCTATAAAGGGTGGGGATTAGTTCTGACACAGCTTGGCCAGTACGCCTCACACCCAGTCAGGGAGGTGCCCAATCACGTGCGAGAACGGCTTCCCACAATATCTTTCTTAAATGAGAATTAATAATTCTTATGGCATAACATTTATCTTCTAACCTGTATAAATCAGTGCTTTTTTACATCTCACAAAATTGTGCAACTATCACTACCAATTCCATAACATTTGTTTCCAAAATAAACTCATACTTATTTGCATCCTTCAACTGTCATTTCTGAAAGCAAAAATAACTGAAATGGGAAACAGACCTCAACGGATCAGCAAGCTTTCTTTATTAAGCAGTGGAATGGCACATTTTTTGAGAGAGAAACTGGTGGTTCATTACAGGAGGGTTTTAAGTTTTATAGGGTTTGTTTGAGATTTGATTTATAGGTTTGATTGAGATCTGATTCACAACAAATGAGATTTGAATCATTTGTAAAATATGTTGGTTGGGCAGCTAGAGGGAACAATTGTGCAAGTTCAAAGCCCAAATCAGGAAACACTTGCAAAAATTCAAAACCCATTGTTGCTGGGCAAAGGTGAATGAATGTCCAGAGCCCAGAGCTCATTGTGACACCCACCTGGGGTCACACTGTCTTCCTTTCTTCCTGGGGGTTATTATTCCCTTTTTTGGGGGGAGGTTGTTATTTTTCTTATCCTTCAGTTTATTTTTTGCATTTATTTATGAAGAATTTTAGAGTATAACACAGAAGGGAAGAAGCAGAAATAACTAGGATACACATATGGTAAATGATGTAAGATAATAGAACATAGATATAAAAGAAGACGGCAAGCTAATTTTAATATAGGTAGTCAGAAAATAATTCATGGAAATGACCTATATCTGAACAGAACATTAAAATATTGGTAAAATTACACCAGATGGAGACAAGCACTTACTAATATAAAATTCACATGGAATTGACCATTTAGACAGTTTTGAGTTCAAATTCTAGCTCTTTCACTTAAAAATTGTGTGACTTTATACAACATTTTAAATATCTGAGAGTCTGAACATACTACTTTGTAAAAATATTATTGCCTACTTTGATGACTTTTGTAAAGGTTATTAAAATATTATATAGAATGTTAGTGCCATTTTTGGCACATATGTCTTGAAACCTGAGTTTTGAGATGAGACTAGATTCCCTGCTTCACCAATTTCCTCTGGGTTCTTGTCTCACAAATTTTGAAGAATAAAATGCAAGGATAATCACAGAAGGGAAGATTAAATGGAACAAGATTTATTTAAGTGAGAAGACATAGCATGCCCGCCATGCAGGAGGGGGCCTGATAGCAGAAAAACCTATTTTGGTGTGCTAATTTAAGAGTTTATTTATGATTCTGGGCAAAGCATGGAACAAAATTGATGTGAAATAGGTATTGTAAAGGTGTCCTGACTACTATCTGGGTTCACTCCCATCCTCCTTTCAGTAACCCATTGTTCTTCCTGTAATTTCCCTCTGTGTTTACCCCCACCTTGTGTTTTCCACAGCTGGGACAAAGGAGTTGGCTGGAGGCTTTACCACAGGTGAGCCTCAAGGTCTTTTACATTTGATATAGACTTTTGTGGTGCTTATTAATATTTCTACTGGTTAGTCCGCAGGTGTGGTTAAAGGGGTCCATTATCCTGACTGCCTGGTAATTTAACTACCTATTATATCTTACCCTCATTTAATAAAGTGGTAGTTAATAAAAATCCTTGATACTCTTCTAGGAAAAAAATGACCCAAACTGCTGTACATCAAATTAGTATAAAAACACTACTGTGACTGCTGGGCACAATCAGGAGCCACTTGTCAAAAGAAACTAACTTTATTTTTAGAACCACACACACCAAACAAAACAGCCTCTCAGGAAAAACCCTCAGAGCCCCAACTGCCACCACCGGGTTTCCACAAGCCTCTCTCTCCCACACAAGCTTCTCTCCACCTCCCACAATCCTCCTGCTCTTGAGGCCGATTGGCTGGGTCACGTGGGCGGAGCCAAAAAAGTCCCCCAATGAGCAGCTCCGTGGTCTGAAAGGGCAGGGAAACAGCCCAATGAGCATCACCGCAGAGGAGCCAATCAGCTAGATGTTGCTGGGGCCGAGGAGCCAATCAGCTAGATGTTGCTGGGGCCGCTGTGAGCCAATCATCAGCCGGCAGCTGGAAGTTTGCTGGCAGCTGGAAGTTTGCTGGGGCCCCTTCGGCTGTGGCTCTCAACATCTCCCCCTCTCTGTTTAAACAACAAGCATGTGGCTTAGGGACCGTGCCTGCCTTAGGTTGTCCAATAGTACATGTGGTCCTTAGGTTGGTACCATTGCAATTGGATCTTACCCGTCACTGACTACCGGTCCAGTATACAGCCACACCTGTGGAGAGGTCTTTGTACCAGCGGGGGGGTGAGGTTCTTTGCCTCACCTCTGTTGGCCCCCAAATTTTAGCTGGACGATCATAACAAGCAGAAGGGAGGAAGATACACCAGGCCAACTGACGGCTCCTTTTGGAAAAATTGTACCACCAATGACATCATCAGCAAAAATACCCCAACACTACCACAAATCGCTGCACCAACAGATAGTTCACAATGCATACAGGTGAGCTCACAATGTGTCCAGGCAAGTTCTGCAAGCAGTTCAGTGATGGCTATTGTAGAAGCTGTAGATTGGTTTATCTTTGACTTCACCAGCACTGGGATGAAGATAGGAATTCTGGCAATAATGGCTAAAGAAAAAATTATGTAACATTACAGAAGGCACTAAAAGAAAACAATTTTCTTAACAATTTACATTATCTTTAAGAGAATTATTAAATATAATGAAAAGGAAAGGTGAAAGTAAACAAACAGATCTGTAAAACTTCTTTTTTGTTTACATATTAAAACAATCCTCAACAGTTGTTTACCCAATTTAAATTAAACCATATAAATCACGTGAAGAAAAAAAAAAATATTTGGATCCATTTTATCATGAGCGCTCATCATATATGATATATGGACATACATACATTCAAACATATAACACAAAACACAAGTGTGCACACATAATATAATACATACAACACATAACATTATAGTAAAGGCCTTATAACTTTTTACAGGTGAAATCTCCATTGCAATGTTTAAAAACTCTATAGTCAAAAAATAGAACTGATCAGCAAAACATTAACCTAGGTCTGTATGAGCTCAAAAAACAAAATAGAACTTCATGATATGGCAAAGGGCAATAATAAAATAGATATTGAAAAAAGCATCCTGGTTCTATCGCAGATGTAAGGATAGCCAAACTGGAGTTTTGGATATCAGTTGTTATGGATTTGAGCCAAATCATCTTCTTTTTGGTCTGTAGAAATTGCTTTAGTTAATCTCTCTGGAATCCAAATCGGTTGCTGTTCTCCCTGTGGAAACACACAAACAGACCCCCGACTCCAGACAATTACTGGGTCAGGACCTTTCCATTGTCCTGTTAGAATATCCTTCCAAAGTACCTTGGGCTTATGCACATTTTTTGGACACATATGCCTTTCCGCAGCACTAAGTCCTAATGAATCCAAATTTAAGAAGTTTAGAGTAAAAAGGGTTATTTTAAGTTTATCTTTGGGGAATATACACCCCTTCCCAATTCCTTCTTTTTGCTTTAATAAGTACATTTTAATAGTTTGATGAGCTCTTTCAACTATGCCTTGTCCCTGTGGATTGTATGGGATTCCTGTTATATGAGTAATGCCAAATGTTGAGCAAAATTGTTTAAAAGAGGTAGAAGTATAACCAGGGGCATTATCTGTTTTTAACTGTTTTGGAACACCCACAGTGGCAAAATTTTGTAAGCAATGAGCTATAACATCTTTAGTTTTTTCTCCGGCATGAAGGGAGCCCATCAAAAATCCAGAAGAAGTATCAACTGTAACATGCAAATATTTTAATTTTCCAAATTCTGGCAACTGTGTGACGTCCATCTGCCAAATATGGTTAGGTATCAATCCTCTAGGATTGACTCCAAGATTAACTTGTGGTAAAAAGGTCACACAATTTTGACATTGTTTTATTATTTGTCTAGCTTGTTCCTTAGTTATTTTAAAACGCTTTTGTAAAGTATTAGCATTGACATGGAACTTTTTATGAAAATTTATAGCTTCTTCTAGTGTAGAGAAAATATGTATGTCATGTGTAGTTTTATCTGCTAAATCATTGCCCAAACTAAGGGCTCCAGGCAATCCTGTATGTGCCCTCATATGTCCTATAAAGAATGGATCTTTTCTGTCCCAGATTAGACTTTGTATAGTGGAAAGCAAAGAGAAAACAGTAGAAGAAGGGGAAATCCTACCAGCATCTTCAAGAGATACTATAGCATTAACTACATACTGACTATCAGAAAATAAATTAAATACAGAATCTTTAAACATCACAAAAGCTTGTAAAACTGCATTAAGCTCTACCTTTTGAGCTGATTGTTTGGGTACTAAAAATGTTAAAGTTTGATCAGGGGTAACTACTGCTGCTGTACCATTATTCGACCCATCAGTGAATATATTTGGAGCATTCATGATAGGTGTTTTTCTTGTCATTTTTGGAAAAATTACAGGATGCAATGACCAAAAAGACAATAAAGGATTAGATGGTAAGTGGTTATCAAATGAAACATTAGATTTGCACATGATTATTGCCCAAGTATTTAACTCATTAGCTAACTCATCAATTTGATTCATAGTATATGGAGTAATAATTTTATTGGGAGAAATTCCAAACACTCCCTTTGCTGCTTTTATTCCTTTGAGTATTAATTGTCCTACAGCCTCAGGATACCTAGTAAGAATAGTGTTAGGAGAATAAGATAAATGTATCCATAATAATGGACCTTCTTGCCAAAATACTCCTGTAGGAATATTTTTTGTTGGTAGTACAATAAATAATAAAGGCAAACTTATATCAATTCTATCCAAATGCATATTTTCCATATATGTTTCAATGATTTTTAATGCCTTTCTTGCTTCAGGCGTTAACATTCGGGGTGAATTTGGATCTGATGGACCTTTTAGGATATCAAATAAAGGTCCCAACTCTCCTGTTGGTATACCTAAATAAGGCCTTATCCAATTTATGTCTCCTAATAACTTTTGAAAGTCATTAAGTGATTTGAGTTGATCTACTTGTATTTGAATTTTTGGTGGACGGACCATGGTTGAGGATAATAGAACTCCTAAATAATTAATTGGAAAATTTAATTGTATTTTATCTATTGCTATCTCTAGATTATAATTTTTTAATAAGTTTGTAAGTGTGGCATAACATTCTAGCAATGTGTTTTTATCTTTGTGTGCTAATAATACATCATCCATATAGTGAAATATTTGTAGTTCAGGATTTTGATTTCTAAGTGGCTGGATTACTTTGTTAACATAAATTTGACACATAGTTGGGCTGTTAGCCATCCCTTGAGGGAGTACTTTCCATTCATATCTCTGATCAGGACCTTCATGATTCAGTGCAGGGATAGTAAATGCAAAACCTGGACTATCCTCAGGATGAATTGGAATTGAAAAAAAACAATCTTTAATATCTATAACTAAAACATACCAGGTTTTTGGCAAAGCAGACAACTGAGGAATCCCTGATTGAGCAGGTCCCATAATAACCATCTCATTATTAATGGCTCTTAAATCTTGCAATAATCTCCATTTACCAGATTTCTTTTTGATGACAAAAATGGGAGTATTATGGGGAGATACAGAAGGTTGTATATGTCCTTCCGCTAATTGTTGTTTGACCAGGTCATGGGCTGCTTGTATCTTTTCTTTACTCAGGGGCCACTGAGGAACCCATACTGGTCTTTCTGATTTCCAAGTAATTTTTATTGTCTCAGTGGCCCTTTCTGAAAATCCAACCCATGTCTGTAAGTTCCTTGATCTATTTGTATTGGTGCTGCTATACCTTGTTCTTGTTTTTCTAATCTTTTTCCTTTCCTAAAACCTTGTCTAGTCATAGTAGTGGGTGCATTTTGGTTGATGTTATTTGTTAATGTCAAACCTAATTGATCTAGGACATCTCGTCCCCATAAATTTACGGGAAGATGATCCAATACATATGGCTGTATAGTTCCTCCACATCCTTCAGGATCCTTCCAATCTAATACCATTGCACTTCTATGGGGATTAGTTGCCACTCCTAGGCCTCGAAGCGTTTGAGTGGCTTGTTGTAATGGCCAATGTTTTGGCCATTCTTGACGAGAGATGATGCTAAGGTCTGCACCTGTATCCAGTAGCCCATTAAATTCATGTCCTTGAATATTTAGTTTTAGCATGGGGTGAGAATCTAAATTTAAAGAAAGCATAGCCCAATCTACACCTGTGGAGCCTAATCCCTTGGAACCTCTTTCTACAGTACGACTGGAAAATTTATCATGTAGGCTGGGTGTTATTAGTAACTGTGCTATTCTATCTCCTGGTGAAATTACTGATATACCCTTTGGAGAACTGGCTATAATTTTTATTTCACCTTCATAATCGGGATCAATTACCCCAGGACTTATCATAAGTCCTTTTAGAGTAGAAGAGCTGCGTCCCAATAATAAGCCTACTGTTCCTTTGGGAAGAGGTCCTTTCACCCCTGTGGGAATGATTTGAACTCCCATCTCTGGAGTTAGTACTGCTCTGGCGGAGGCGCAGATGTCCAACCCTGCGCTCCCTCTGGTTTGTCTGATGAGGGATCTGATGGACAATGTGTCCTGGGCACTACCCTGATGGGGTTGCTGGGTTCCTCCAGTGCTCTGTATATTTGTGGTTTTGGGTCCCGGAGCATTGGGCCCCCCTGTTCATTTTTTGGCAATGGAGCCCGATGCCTTTCTCCACGATATCGTGGATAAACACCTGGTCCTTGTTCGTTTTTTGATAATGGAGTACCCTCTATGGTGGTTTGAGAACGGCATTCATTAGCCCAATGTCTCCCTCTACGGCATCGTGGGCAAACACCTGGTATTCTACTCCTTTGATACCTAGTTTTGTTAAACCCTCCTCCAATGGGGCAATTCCTTTTAAAATGTCCTGTTTGTTCACAATTGTAGCATGTTCTTGGCCTGGCATCTAAAGCCTGTTTTACTGCAGCTGCCACAATTTGCCCTTGTTCATTAATGTCTCTGGCATCTAAAGCCTGTTTTACTGCAGCTGCCATGACTTGCTCTTGTTCATTAATGTCTCTACATAATTTAATATATGTGTTTAAATCTTCATGTTTCCATGGTCTAATGATATCTCTGCACCAACGATTCGCTTGCTCATAAGCCAGGTGTTTTAGTAATGGCATTGCTTGTTCTGTATTCCCAAAAACTCTGGTAGCTGTTTGAATAAACCTATCTACAAATTCAGCATAAGGTTCATTAGCTCCTTGTATTACCTTAGATAATTGACCTTGTAAACCTCCATGTCCTTGTAAAGTCTTCCATGCCTTAATTGCATCTGCAGCAATTTGTGTGTATACGCCAGGATCATATGCAATTTGTTGCTGCTGATCCTCATAAGGTCCCTTTCCTAACAACATATCTAGATTTCTCTGAGGATAACCAGCTGCTGCATTTCGCCTAGCCGTCTCCTTGCAAAATTCCTCATTGGCAACCTTCCATAACAGGTATTGTCCTCCATTTAGCACAGCTTTACGCATATTAGCCCAATCTGCTGGTGTCATGTTCACGTTGTTAATGGATTCGACCATGCATACAGTGAAGGGTGCTTGAGGACCATAGGTTGTTACAGCCTCTTTTAGCTGCTTCACTGTTTTGAAATTTAAAACTTGGTAAAATCGCTGCCCTCCTGCCTCAAATACAGGGCATGTTAATATTTGAGATCTTGTCTCAGGATCCCAACTATCAACTGCGGGGGTTGGGGACCTCCCAGCATATGGAGGTGGCCTTGTTAGTTGGACACTTACGTCCTCTGGTGATAGAAAGGTGTTAGTAGCAGTCTCCTGTAGAGGTGGTGCTGTTGGTTGGACACTTACACCCTCTGGTGATAGAAAGGTGTTAGTAGCAGTCTCCCGTTGTAACTTTCCCCCTGATGGCTTTTTCTGTTTTACACTTTCTTTCTCTGTCTGACTAGCTTGAGAGGCCTTCTCTTTTACTTGAATCTTTTCCTCTGTCTGACTAACTTGAGAGACCTTCTCTTTTACTTGAATCATTATGTCTTCTTCTTCCTGTACCATTGTCTGAACTGAAGGCTTTGGACTAAGCAAACAAGATATGAATGTCCACAATGGCAATGTGCCAACTGGCAGAGTCCCTGGGCTTTTCTTTTCTATTCTTTTTAAATCTTCACCATGATGGTTCCAATGTGATATATTTAACAACTCCTCCTTAAAAAGCCATGGGCTACATTTTTGTATTGTATCAACGTATGCCCTGACTGTTCTTGATTTTACTGAGATGCCTCCTTCCTCTAACAATTTACTTAACACTCTTTCAGTTTGTTTTTTACTAATTTCTGATCCCATATTTCTACTATAATACAACCCAACAAGATGACGCCAAACAAAACCGAGACAGAATGAAATAAAAAGGGAACAACAAAAGGTCATTATAGCCTTTCTATCCTCCTGACATGTGCATCCGTCCTTTCTCCCTATCTGTTCCTCAGACGTAAATAGTTTTTCCTCAGATGTGAGCGGTTTTTCTTCCGTCTTACTCATCTCCAGGGACAGGCAACTTAAAACAAAAGTGAAGCAAAATAAAAGAGGAATCTTAAAATGGCTACCCATCCTCTCGCCCTGCCCTCAGGGGCGAGCAGTTTCACTTACCCTCAGTCGCTCCCCGTGCGAGCCACCAAATGCCGCAGTCTGGCTGGGCACAATCAGGAGCCACTTGTCAAAAGAAACTAACGTTATTTTTAGAACCACACACACCAAATAAAACAGCCTCTCAGGAAAAACCCTCAGAGCCAACTGCCACCACCGGCTTTCCACAAGCCTCTCTCTCAAGTAGATTGACAGAATTTCCTTCATGAATGAAAGAGGACACACACTATCCTGTTATATCATTTTTGGAAAAAAATTGACTTTTAAAATAGCAAGTGTCTATAAAATGGTACTAATTTGCTTGCGTAGAGCTTAAAATATATAATCTGCCTCTATTTTTATTTAGTCAACATCTATTGAGACCACTTTGATTTAGAGTCCATTACTGAGTGTCACATGGAAACAAAAACAAAAAATAACTATGCTTAAAATGTGCTCTTTACTTGAAATTTATACTGATTTTTTTATGAGAAAAAAGATCCTATAAAACTTAAGTGAGTAAAAACTACTGTTGTTATTTTCTAACATATTTTACTTCACTTTTTTTAAAAATCAAAAAATGATGAGTAACCTAATTACTTAGAATATTTTATTTTACGATTGTTATCATTATTAAATATCTAAAACACATTAAGAGGATAGATTATAATATTAAAAATACCCAGGTATAATAAAACACAGAATTTAAAAAAATCAATAGCTTAGAACTGCTATGAAATTGTAATGACTAAATATATCTAAAATGTTTAGAAAAGTGCCTGCACAAGACTAAATACTGAATAAATAGTAATACACAAAATATCATCTTTATTTCCTTTATTTTCTTATGATATTTTAAAGGAGAAATAAAACATTAACTTATCTTGAAATTATTAATCAATGCTCATATCCTTTCCCTCTAATGACAAAGATCTTGGAATAGTTCAACTAAAATATATCTCTTCCCATATTTCATAATTTTGTTGTCTAAAATATTATGTAAATATTATTATTATATCCTTCAATAATAATTATTATTATTAATTGATACATTCTACATAAAATTATCTATTACTTGTTAAAATTTACTTACCTATTTTTTTCCAATTTTCTTTTTTCAACATCACTCTTGCCTTCCAACTTTCATTTCTTTGACACTGAAGAACTCTTTATAGTAGGAAATTCTGTAATTTTGTAGGTATAAACATTTCAGTATCAATGTTAAATGGAACTTTAAAATGAGTTTATAATCTTAAACTATAAGCTATGTTCTTTTAGCACTTTGAAGAAATTATTCCATTTATTTCTGACATTTGTTTTTGATGACAAACCTTATGTAAATTTGATTAAAGTTTCTGTGTAGATAATTAATCTCTTCTCTGTTTTTGAATTTATGATTTAATAATTTGATGGGTATAGATATAATTTTGATTATTTGGGTATCTTTTCAATAATTTAATACTGAGAATTTTTGTGTTTTCTCAAATCCAGAAAATTCTCTTAATTATTTTTAGGAAATTGCCATTTTTCTATTAATTCTGTCCTGAAATTCTTATTAGATATTAATTAATTGCATCTTCACCTGTCATGTCCTCCATATCATCTGTATTTCTCTTTTAAGTATTTTATGTTTTCACTTTTGGCTGATTTTCTCAGATCTATAGTCTATTTCACTAAATCTTCAACTATGTTCAGTTTGTTTTCCCTTTCCCTCAAACTCTTTATTCAAATGCCTGTGTCTCAATATCAAGAATTTGTATTTCCTCATTTTTAAATCTTTATGTTTGTACTCATCTTGCCTGTTATCTATGCTTCCTTTCACTCTTCATTATTTTAATTATGTTTCTTTAAAGCCTCTTAATTTTGTTTGTATTATTATATTACTCACAAAAGGTTACACGTTCTGTTTCTATTTTACTGTTTTTAGATTGTGGTATACAATTTTAACTGTAACCTTATCTTAAGAAGTTACAAATTTTTACAGGATTTCTCTTTACCTTAGATTATGCAGTTTCCTTCAAGTATTTTAATATTTGCTTCTGTTGAAGCTCTGTGGATCTCAACATTTCTAAATTTACTTTTATATTAAATTATTGATTTTCAATTTTAATTTTCTTTTTATACTATTAATTGAACATATTTCTGCATGTGACACTGGGTCTGGCTTCTGAAATTGTTGTAGGTAATTTTGACAACATTGTGAAAATGGTCATCTTTTTTATTTAGTCCATAGGACAGTAGACAGAGATATTTTAAATGCCTATTTTAGTGAAATTTGCCTCCTACTATTTTGAAGAGAACACCGTTTGAGTTCTCAGCCATTCAGGAATCCAAAGTCTTGTCACTTTTATGTATGTAAGCATTTAAACATCAGTATTTATTTAAAAATATTCCTGGATCAGTTATTCCACTAGTCCTTTGAGTCTCCCCTGAGATTTAAGGCAAAAATCTCAGCACTTTCACCCCTAAAGATTAAAAACAAGTTACATGTATCCAATATATAATGGCATAAAGTAAACATTTTTATTCAAAAAGGGAGAAACAGAGACATAAAAAAGAAGGGATGAGACCCAACAAGACCAAAATCTGGATGGGAAACCAAGTCCTGTAACTGTATCTGAAGGACATGGTTTTGTGATGTTCAGTTGGTTGTGTAGTTTAAACCCTGCAACATTTTGGGGAGCAGACATCCCACGTTACTTGTATCTCTTAATCTTGAGGGTCTCTGCTGTAACTTCAGGTTCATTCTCACATCTTCACACATCAACATCTAAGAGGAAGTCTTCAAGGATTTTAATCATACTACACTTTGCCTGGTATCCCAGGCCTTTCTTTGAAATCTTGATGCAAGCCGTCATGACCCCCTAACTCCAACATCCTGCATTCCTGCAGAACCAGCACCATATTCTTTAAGCCAAGGTCTGCCAACACCTTAAGCAGTAGCCAAGCCTCCTAGAACTAATCCTGCAGTAGCCACTGAGTGTCCTGATTGCTGGGCAATGTGAAAAAAATCCTACTTCCCCCTCTGCAAGCAGGGGTCCCTAGCTGTCTCTTCTCAACTGAATTTTTACCTGAGGTAAACAACTTAACATGATGAATGTTTTATTTTAGCTCAATGATTCAGAGGTTTCAGTGCATGGTTGGTTGACTTCATTGTGTTTGAGCCAGTGGTGAGGCAGAGAATTGGGGCCCAAATGAATGGTGGATTACATCTGCCCACTTTATGGTGTCCAGGAAGAAAATATAAAAATAAAAGAAGGGGCTAAGGTCCCCTTTCACAGCTAGTCCCCAGTGACCTAAATCTAGCAATCCCCACCTACTAAAGATTTCATCACCTCCAAATGACATCATGAGCTGGAGATCAAACCTTGAACACATGGCCATTCGGGAACATTTAAGATCTAAACAATAGCTTATATCCCATAACTAGTGCTGTATTTTCCACATGAATTTTGATAATTTGTTAAATAAGTTAAATATGAGAAAAATAAATAAAATCATCATAAAATGGCAATTCTTTTTAATTAAATAATATAAAATATTCAATTTATTAGAAAATCAAATGAAATAATAATGGAATGTCAATTTGTTTTAATTAGTGATATTGTTTACATAATTATATGTGATGCCTTAAAACCTATATTTTAATATTTTATTAAGGTTTTTTATTATAGAATTATCACTGTGTTTTAAAGGGCAATAACATCTCTTTCACTTACGCACACACACACACACGCAAAAGCACACACATAACAGACAGGTAATTGGAACTCTACGATACAAAATTATAATGCAAAACCTATGATGTAAAATCAAGTAAATCATCTGTGGAATCTCATGAATGATCTTATGAAATGAAAGAACAAATAGAGAGCACTAGGCATTAGTACTTACATAATTCCCATTCAGGAAATCTCTTCATTATTAAGCATCTAAGACTGCACATGGCTTGTAGCATCATTATGAAAAATAAGAAGTCATAGTGCGCATTCTAGTCCTGTCCCAGATTCAGCACATGTATAGTAGCATTGAGGACCCAAGTCTACTCCTGGCTGTCCAGGTAGAATTTTTATTCTGCTTGGTGCCATGATTAGTTTAGATATGGTCAATTACCAAATTTTTCCAAAGATAAAACTTTAAAAATAGCTTCCCTCTGGAATGTCTGAGAGCAACACATCAAATCCCAGGTCTGTTGTTTAACAATTAAGATAATGTTCACTAATTAAGATAAGAACTATATTATTGGATGGCATGTTGTATGGATTTGAGGAATAGAACTGCTGATCACATTTGGAGGTCATGGAAGAAGTGAGTTGATACAGTTAATGCATAGAAAAAGATGGAGAAAACAAACAGATATTCAGAGCTCTCCTCAAATCATGCCTGAAGCCTGATATCTCTAGGGAATTTTAAGGCTCACTATTTTGAGTTGGAAATTTTCTTTGCTTGAACAAAAATGGCAAAGTGTCAAGTGGAGATTTATAAAGTGAAATGTGTAAATTTTTAATTGGATAAAAAATAGAAATAATTGTGACAATATGAATGAAGGATAAGGAAACTAAACCATGCCCTATTTGTTTTATTTCCATATTGAAGACCTTGTAATTCTTCACAAACTTTGCCATTATTACCTACCTAAATCAAAGTACAATATTCTGAGCACAATAAGTGGTAAAAAGGGAATGTCCCAATGAAAATAGAAGTAGAGAGGGGCCAGGGTTGTGGCTCAGTGGTAGAGTGCTTGCCTAGCATGCATGAGGCACTGGGTTCAATCTACTTTTATTTTCTTTATATATATATATATATATATATATATATATATAGAGAGAGAGAGAGAGAGAGAGAGAGAGAGAGAGAAAATAAAAGTAGAGTGGAGGAAGGAGACATTCATGAACTTAATTTAATTGTACACAATCTTCTTCAGAGTGGACAAAAACCTTTCTTGGTTATATTGGTTAAACCTAATTTTTACAATCAATTTATTTTTTAATTCACAGAATAAAATGGATTAATTACAGTATTATAGTGCTTGTGTTTATTAACTAAAACATTAATCTCACATATATTCAATTTAACAAGACCAAAATATTAATTCTGCTTTTTTTCCTACATAATTTATTCACTTTTTTTGCTGTTTTCCCCCCATTATCTTGTATTAATTTTTTAAAGTCTTTTAGATCTTATTTTTTGTTTATTTTGAAACTGTGGAGTTTGTTTCCATGTATACACATATGAGATTGATCTATAATTTTCTTGAGAATATTTTACACACATTAAATTTTAATGTAAATTGTAAATATAAGGTTATTAATATTAGTTTATCTTCACTAAAAATATGTGCATGTTTGCTTGATGTTCTGTGACCTACCATGATGCAAATAGTTTTTTATCTTTTCTTGTTCCTTTCTAAATGAATTCTGATAAACAGGACTTTGTGTTCAAATATTGTTGGCTTTTTGTCAGTTATGTCTTACAAATTATCTCTTTCCTGTGTCTAATGAGATTGATTTAAATATTATAGATACTAAAAATTGTTTTAGTAAGTGGTCCTTCATATAGTCATAGTTTGTATGATATTTTGATCCAAATTTCCTTGAAATACATAGAAGTTTTTGAATTTGGGCTGTTAGGTTGAATTTTTTCATATCTCCCCAGCTCTTTTCTGTGTGTTATTGAGACATAAGTCCCATCAATGATAGTTTCTCCTTTTCCTTGCTGATGACCCCCATTGGACAGATAGGTTCAGAGCTAATTAGCAGAGCTTTGTTCTTAACTGCTTACTTCCTCAAATTCTTTGAATGAAGGAAATATATGAACAGTTTGTGAAATTCAATTACATAAAGGAAAATGATATTATAATAGTAAATATGCTATAGATATTTGAATATACCTTAGGTATAACATACCAGTCTATAAATTCATAACTTGTAAGGAGACAATCACCATAAAGGTAGTTGGGATAATACTCAGGATACCACATCACTGTATTGAAGTTACCAAAGGCACTTTAATCCAATAAAAAGAAAAAAAAATATGGTACTTTTTGGACCATTGAGGGAAAGCCTTTTCAAATTCCTTCCATTTTATATTTTGGCTGTGTCATTAGATAGTGAATGTCCCAGGCCTGGGGTTTTTTTATTTGTATAATAGGATAATAATAGAAATACACCATGAGGCTTTTTAGGTATTATAATTATAGAAGACAAAAGAAATTTAAATGTATTACATAGAATTATGAGGTTAATATGTACAATTTTCCTGGAATAGCATCCTCCTACACAGTAAGTGCTTAGCAAACATTAGTTGTTATTGTTGTGCTATGTTGCTTCTGCTGTTGTGTGTTTATTGTTATTTTTATTGTCATATTTAGTGAATGATTTTCACATAAGAAATATAGGACATTTACAACATAGATACAGTGACTGTATTACTTTACCCATGGCCTATTTTGATTGTACTTATGAAGAAAACAAATACTGAAAAATCCATGACAAAGAGGCTTGTTTTAGACTACAATGTCAACTCCTGTTGTTTCCACCTTCAGGCTCAGGATAAGATAGGGTTCAATAGGCAAAGAGATTGTTCACATATTTGCAATTTACTTTGTCCTAGAAATAACAATGATGCTGTATTTAAGATGTCAAAGTTAGGGCTGGGGTCGAGGCTCAGTTGTAGAGCATTCGTCTAGCACATGTGAGGCCCTGGGTTCGATCCTCAGCACCACGTAATAAATAAGTAAAATAAAGGTACTAAAAAATAAATATTAAAAAAGGTCAAAGTTACAGAGACATGCTTTGATAAACTCCCCCCTGATTTTCCATTTTTCCATTGAGAGAAAAGAGAGTGAATTCTTTAGATGATAGCTCATTTCTACATGTGATTAACACAATCAGAGCTAGATACTACTGATGGGAAGATCTTTGAAGGCTTTCTCTGCATAAAAGAAATACTGAAATTTTCAATTGTTGAGAAATGTTTCCAGAATTAGAGTTCTCTCCAAACAACTTCTATTCAGTACACTCCCAAGTTAACACTTTTAAAGTCTTTTTTTACTATAAAATACAGATACATGGGATTTTTATATAAAATATAATTAATTGAAACCTTCAGAAGGAAATTATATGTATGATTTGAGGTGTTAATAATTTTTGGTGATCCTTTTACAAATAGTCTTTCAATGAACTATTATTAAACAGTATTATCATGTCATTTTTTTCTCTTTCAAGAGAGGTTTATTTTTGTCTTGAAAACATGTGTTGGGGGATTGGGCTGTGGCTCAGAGGTAGAGTGCTTGCCTGGCACACATGAGGCACTGGGTTCTATCCTCAGCACCACATAAAAATAAAATAAACATATTAAAATTATGTATTTGTTGGGCTGGTGTTGTGGCTCAGTGGTAAACTGCTTGCCTAGCATGTGTGAGGCACTGGGTTTGATTCTCAGCACCTCATATAAATAAATGAATAAAATAAAGGTCCATCAATATCTAAAAATAAAAAATTTTTAAAACCCATATTCTTTGGGGCTGGGTTGTGTTTGATCCTTAGCACCACATAAAAATATATAATTAATTAAATAAAGTTATTGTGTAAAATCATGCTTTATTATCATTTTAATCTCACAAGCTGTATGGAATAATAATAGTAATTACATGCAATCAGAGCCAATAATGAAATTCTTTGGAACCTAGGTAATTTTCGGAGTCTTTTATGTAAGACTTACATGGTGTTCTATATGTTTGCTTCACCTCTGAAAACATGGAGTCACATTAAATTCATGTCCTTGAATATTTAGTTTTAGCATGGGACGGGAATCTAAATTTAAAGAAAGCATAGCCCAATCTACACCTGTGGAGCCTAATCCCTTGGAACCTCTTTCTACAGTACGACTGGAAAATTTATCATGTAGGCTGGGTGTTATTAGTAACTGTGCTATTCTATCTCCTGGTGAAATTACTGATATACCCTTTGGAGAACTGGCTATAATTTTTATTTCACCTTCATAATCGGGATCAATTACCCCAGGACTTATCATAAGTCCTTTTAGAGTAGAAGAGCTGCGTCCCAATAATAAGCCTACTGTTCCTTTGGGAAGAGGTCCTTTCACCCCTGTGGGAATGATTTGAACTCCCATCTCTGGAGTTAGTACTGCTCTGGCGGAGGCGCAGATGTCCAACCCTGCGCTCCCTCTGGTTTGTCTGATGAGGGATCTGATGGACAATGTGTCCTGGGCACTACCCTGATGGGGTTCCTGGGTTCCTCCAGTGCTCCATATATTTGTGGTTTTGGGTCCCGGAGCATTGGACCCCCCTGTCCATTTTTTGGCAATGGAGCCCGATGCCTTTCTCCACGATATCGTGGATAAACACCTGGTCCTTTTTCGTTTTTTGATAATGGAGTACCCTCTATGGTGGTTTGAGAACGGCATTCATTAGCCCAATGTCTCCCTCTATGGCATCGTGGGCAAATACCTGGTATTCTACTCCTTTGATACCTAGTTTTGTTAAACCCTCCTCCAATGGGGCAATTCCTTTTAAAATGTCCTGTTTGTTCACAATTGTAGCATGTTCTTGGCCTGGCATCTAAAGCCTGTTTTACTGCAGCTGCCACAATTTGCCCTTGTTCATTAATGTCTCTGGCATCTAAAGCCTGTTTTACTGCAGCTGCCACGACTTGCTCTTGTTCATTAATGTCGCTACATAATTTAATATATGTGTTTAAATCTTCATGTTTCCATGGTCTAATGATATCTCTGCACCAATGATTCGCTTGCTCATAAGCCAGGTGTTTTAGTAATGGCATTGCTTGTTCTGTATTCCCAAAAACTCTGGTAGCTGTTTGAATAAGCCTATCTACAAATTCAGCATAAGGTTCATTAGCTCCTTGTATTACCTTAGATAATTGACCTTGTAAACCTCCATGTCCTTGTAAAGTCTTCCATGCCTTAATTGCATCTGCAGCAATTTGTGTGTATACGCCAGGATCATATGCAATTTGTTGCTGCTGATCCTCATAAGGTCCCTTTCCTAACAACATATCTAGATTTCTCTGAGGATAACCAGCTGCTGCATTTTGCCTAGCCATCTCCTTGCAAAATTCCTCATTGGCAACCTTCCATAACAGGTATTGTCCTCCATTTAGCACAGCTTTACACATATTAGCCCAATCTGCTGGCGTCATGTTCAAGTTGTTAATGGATTCGACCATGCTTACAGTGAAGGGTGCTTGAGGACCATAGGTTGTTTTAGCCTCTTTTAGCTGCTTCACTGTTTTGAAATTTAAAACTTGGTAAAATCGCTGCCCTCCTGCCTCAAATACAGGGCATGTTAATATTTGAGATCTTGTCTCAGGATCCCAACTATCAACTGCGGGGGTTGGGGACCTCCCAGCATATGGAGGTGGCCTTGTTAGTTGGACACTTACGTCCTCTGGTGATAGAAAGGTGTTAGTAGCAGTCTCCCGTTGTAACTTTCCCCCTGATGGCTTTTTCTGTTTTACACTTTCTTTCTCTGTCTGACTAGCTTGAGAGGCCTTCTCTTTTACTTGAATCTTTTCCTCTGTCTGACTAACTTGAGAGACCTTCTCTTTTACTTGAATCAATATGTCTTCTCCTTCCTCTACCTTTGTCTGAACTGAAGGCTTTGGACTAAGCAAACAAGATATGAACGTCCACAATGGCAATGTGCCAACTGGCAGAGTCCCTGGGCTTTTCTTTTCTATTCTTTTTAAATCTTCACCATGATGGTTCCATTGTGATATATTTAACAACTCCTCCTTAAAAAGCCATGGGCTACATTTTTGTATTGTATCAACGTATGCCCTGATTGTTCTTGATTTTACTGAGATGCCTCCTTCCTCTAACAATTTACTTAACACTCTTTCAGTTTGTTTTTTACTAATTTCTGATCCTGTATTTCTACTATAATACAACCCAACAAGATAACGCCTAACAAAACTGAAACAGAGTGAAACAAAATTGGAACAACACAAAATCATTATAATAGCCTCCTGAAATGTCCATCTGTCCTTTCTCCCTATCTGTTCCTCAGATGTGAGCGGTTTTTCTTCCATCTTACACATCTCCAGGGACAGGCAACTTAAAACAAAAGTGAAACAAAATAACAAAAGAAGAATCTTAAAATGGCTACCCATCCTCTCACCCTGCCCTCAGGGGCGAGCAGTTTACTTACCCTCAGTCGCTCCCCGTGCGAGCCACCAAATGCCGCAGTCTGGCTGGGCACAATCAGGAGCCACTTGTCAAAAGAAACTAACTTTATTTTTAGAACCACACACGCCAAACAAAACAGCCTCTCAGGAAAAACCCTCAGAGCCCCAACTGCCACCACCGGCTTTCCACAAGCCTCTCTCTCCCACACAAGCTTCTCTCCACCTCCCACAATCCTCCTGCTCTTGAGGCCGATTGGCTGGGTCATGTGGGCGGAGCCAAAAAAGTCCCCCAATGAGCAGCTCCGTGGTCTGAAAGGGCAGGGAAACAGCCCAATGAGCATCACCACAGAGGAGCCAATCAGCTAGATGTTGCTGGGGCTGAGGAGCCAATCAGCTAGATGTTGCTGGGGCCGCTGTGAGCCAATCATCAGCCGGCAGCTGGAAGTTTGCTGGCAGCTGGAAGTTTGCTGGGGCCCCTTCGGCTGTGGCTCTCAACACTACTATCTAATCGTTTTATTGTTTCCTTTAACTAGCCCTGTTCATTTTAGTCTGGTAAATGTTTAACAACTGGGGCTGGGGCTGGGGCTTCCTGAGGAGGGATAAAACTTTGATAGGTAACTTTTGACAATTCCTCTGGGCACAAATACTTTCAGTGTAGCTTATTTCAAACTATTGTTTAACAACTAGATCATATGTTTCCCACAATTTAAAAAAAAAATGAACTCTTTAGGGGCTGGGGTTTGGCTTGGTGTTAGAGCAGTTGCGTACCATGTGAGGCACTGGGTTCTCAGCACCACATTAAAAAATAATAAATCAGCTCTTTTGATTCAAACCCTTGTGATCTGCTCCAGCACACTACTACTCATAATGCTTAAAACACCAATGTCTTGACTGTCAACTAATTGTAAAACTAGTCTTTAAATGGTTATTTTTATGTCAAAATCCTTAGCAGATTTAATTTAATATATCAAAAAATATTAGTGTTACTGCATGTGCTAAGGAGACACCATTTATATCATTAAAATAACTAAATACAACATTGTGGTTTCTGTAAATTTATTTTCTACTTCATTTTCAGAGGAGATCAGATAGAGTTAATGAGCTTGCCTCAGAACTTGTCTGATTAACCTGAGTCATAATATCATCATCTCTAGATGATTCCAAGAATCATCCAGTATAGAGGTACGAAACTCCTTGGTCTGATTGAATACATGCTGCATAATGTATTTCCTACTGTTTGTCTTGAAACAATTTAAAGTAGCACTAATACAAATTAAGCAGGGATATTAACATTTGGAGAGAGGAAGTGATGAGTCCAATGTCTCATAGACAATCCAGTGGCAAAACTGCTTTAAAACCCAAACTGATTATTTCACAACTCTTTCCCATACATGGTTGTTTGTCAGCTTATGGTTTACATAACCTAAAAAAATATGAAAAAAATAAATAAGTGGTTTCAAGTCAATTAAAATGATGCTTCATTTAAAGAGTGTTTCTTACTCTTCCTTTTGTTCTGGGTGATTTTTTTTATAAATACTTGCCTTTATTTTGTTTATTTTACGTGGTGCTGAGGATCCAACCCAGTACCTCATGCATGCTAGGCAAGCGCTCTGCTACTGAGCTACAGCCCCAGACCTAAACTGATTTATTTTTTAGCTTTTAATTTGGTATACATTTCAATTCATTTTTTGCATAGTTACAGTTGTTACGAAAAGCTCAGTCCTTGTCCTTGATGCTAATTCATGCCAATATGAGGATGTGGTTTTGAGAAAAAGGAAAAAGAAGGTTTATTCTTTTGCTAGTAAAGGAGAAACAAACACAGGAGACTCCAGTCCCCACAACCCATCAGGTATAACAGAGGGCTTTTAAAGAAACACTTCAAGGGTTGCATTCCAGGTGTGTTCTGGTAGGGCTTCCCAGGCTTGTCAATTTGGGAGATAGTCACTTCCTAGATCCTCTGGCAGACTTATCCTTCTTGTGGTAGGTCGGCCTACCACAGAAGTTAACTAAGGGAAGAAAAGGTAACACTGTGTTCCTAATGTTGTTAGGGAGGGGGAGAGGGGAGAAGGGAGAAGAAAACAAGTCATTTTAAAAATAACCCCCAGAGCAATGAGAGCAATATTCAAAAGTAGAAGTGGACCATTGTTATATGGTGAGGAGACACTTTATTGATTCATTTAGAGATTGGGATATGGTTAGGATAGAATGCATTTTCCAATCGATATGGAGGGATTTATGTGGTTCTTGAGTTTACTGTCTGGTTCTGTGTTCCTTGTCTCTAGAACTTGGAACACTGAACTGCTTTTACAACTATAGTGTCTAGGCATTCTATAAAGTTAGTTTCATGAAAGGGATAATTATAGAAATGCTCTTTGAGTCCCAATCTAACTTTTTTTATGGTGGTGGTGCTGGGGATTGAACCCAGGGCCTTGTGCATGCAAGGCAAGCACTCTACCAACTGAGCTATATCCCCTTGAGTCCCATTCTAAATGCCAGTTGTTGTTTTTTTAATTAAGGGGCAGCTGAACTGAACCATTTCTCTATTTTATGCTGTACAAAATTTGTATCACCTTAAGGAAATCATGTAATAAATATAAAGAAAAAAATTTCACTATGTTTCTTTTCTCTGAGTAAATCTCAGCAGTAAGGTTTTCCAATTTGTTTTCATTTTTCTATTTCTGTGCAGTTTATTTTGAGTCCTTTTCTTTTTGTTTTTTAAGTTGCATGTGCACACACATACAATTTTCGTGTATGCAATTTGAGATGAAGACTTTTTTCTAGTTTTTAATTATCAACTTCAACATCTCCTGTAATTTCCTCCCAATGTATGTGAAACTTTGATCTGTTAGAAGTCTATTTCATTCTAGTTTTATATATGTGAAATACTGCAGGGAAACTAAATCAATCTGACACCTTTGCTCAAAATGATTACAACAAACAACTTACAATGACAAAATGAAAGGGGGGTAGTTAAGAAAAAAAAGAGAAAAATGCCTAAAGTGGTGTTCAAAATATCTACTCTGGTTAAGCACAAATATTTATGAACTTCCCAACCTAGACCATTATTTACTTTGCAAATATCCATAGATTATAAACTCCAGTTGATAGTCCACTAGTCTGTCAAAATATCCTATAGAAGCTGTTTACATGGGGTGTCTATTGTGATTGGTTGAGGGCCCATGTCAAATCTACTATTACACATTTTGATTCACTTCTGATATAGGCCTATTTTTCAAAAGAGATAATATCAATCTTTTTCCTAAGTGAAGTTAATAGTATCTTCATCATGAAAAGGACGTTCAGTAGTATAAAACAACAACAAATATTAGTAACAACAAAGATTATAGCTATCATTCAGGTAGTCCTCACCATCTGCTAGGCAGTGGTCTAGGCACTTTACATACATTAACTCTTAATCTTTGCAAAATGTTTATGAGAAAGAATCTATCTTATGAATGAGAAAACTGAAAAGGGGGAGGTTAGAAAACTTAACCGATATCACATAAATAGTGAATGTTAGAATTGGAATTTTACATAGTATAGCTCTAGAATCAGTTAATTAAATCCTCATTCTATAGTGAATTCATGATCATTTAATAAAACAGTCATAATATCTAATTTCATGGAAAATATTTTTATAAACTACCTCATTTTAAGCCAACAACATTTCATCAAAATATACTCAGAAATGATTTACATTTTATACAAGGAAGGCAGTGTCAATAGCATAATGCCTACTACCATCCTGATGCTGCTGTCCTTGTTTCCCTGGCAAATGGATATGGTATGAAAGGCCTTTGCATTTTCTGACCTCAAGGACACTATTTACATCGCATTCCATGAGAATCCTCCCACTTGGAATTGTGTACTATGTATGCAAAAGCAAGGACATGTAGACTATGTGTACCATAAATACTTCTTTGTAATTCTAGAATAGGTAATTTAGGAGTTAATCTTTTGCTACCATTTTAATATTTTATTTTCACATAATTCATGGGTTTATGAATATACCTAATGCAGTTTATGGTGTTTTTTTTCTGCCCAAGAAGACTCCTCAAGAGATGCATGAATATGTAGAACAATAGGTTTTAGTTACTGCTTTGACTCTATACTGGTTAATAATTCAGGTTTTAGAGTTAGACTGATCTGGGTTCACATCTTTTTATTGTAATTATTATATATTATGCATTGATCATGTCCATCCACCTTTCTCCTACGCTCTCTTTCTCTGTCTTCTCTGCCATCTTGGTTTATAATTTAATGGCTATGGCATGGGGCAAGTTGCTGACTCTTAATTTCATCATCTGTAAATCCAAATATCAATGATTATAATTAGAAAGATAATATATTTAGTCCTTAGCATACTTCCAAATATATATAGGTTCTCAGTAAGGACTAGAAAATTATACTCTATGAATTGTTTTGGAACTTGTTTTTCTCACTCAATGTTTTGTCAGTTAATCATTCTTCACAGATTTCTAGCTCATTCATTTTCACTATTTTAAATATCAGAACATTTCAAAGTATGACTGTGTATCATTTGTAGTTTTTGTTACAATATTGTACTCCAATGTAAATTCTTATACATATGTATTTGAGCAGAAAATTACTTATAAATGAGCCTTTAAGCATTAAAATTATATTTATTTGTTTAGATTTTTACTACAACATGTCCAGTGAACACCAACCAGATTCATATTGTAATTTTGATATTAATAATTACAGACAGATATTTTCAAAAACACTGACAACTTTGCTCAGATAAAATAATGTTGTGAAATACTTTTCATCTGTCAAAGCAGTAAAAAAGCAATTTTTCATAATCATATAGAAGAAAGTCTGTTTAATAAATAAAAAAGCATTTGATGGAAATCTTCATTTTTAAAAATTATTAATTAAAAATTAAGGTGACTATTCATACAAAATTAATATTTTCAATAGAAAAGTCTTAAAATCCCCTGTAGCTATTCCCCCACTATATGTGTACAAATGGAGACTGCCCCCCCATGGTTTTTGTTTTGTTTTGTCTTCATATAAACACTTTTTGAGTAAAGCAAGTGTTAGCAAAGTGTCAGTGTCTATGACAGCTGCAAAGGGAATCTAATTTCCTACAGCCATTTTTCTCCCTGGGGTGTAATTTACACTATAATATTCACTGCAAGCTCCAGCTCCTGTCCTGTTTGCAGAATTAACGCTTCTAGTCCTCCAATCATTACTGGTCCTTTTCTCTCTTGGCCCAGATCTTCCACTCCTGCCTCATTAGCCCCATCTGTTGGAAAATAGTAGAGTGTGTGATATTAAGTCCACTACCTTCCATGAATCATCCACTTTCTTTCCTTTATGAAGTTCTCCAGTAATTCTGCATGTTTTTCTGTTCACAAAAATTAATTTTCTCATAGCTAGACACAAATTTCTGTATTTAACAAATTTTATTTACTAGTTTACTGAGCAATTTTTTAAATGAAAGAGAAGTAAAAACCCTGATAGCTCTAAAGCCTTCTCTGTGGCTAATTTTTCTTTCTCCTTCTTCATTCTTTTTTGTTTTTAGTACCTCAAAACAATAAAGGCAGAAAATAAAGCTTTCTAGGAAAAATAATAACTTTAGGTGTACAATACCATTATCAATGATCTCATCACACCCTTCACCATATACATAAAAAAAAAAACCCTGCCACACTTAAAATAGTTCAGTGACAGGGGCTGGGGTTATGGCTCAGTGGTAGAGAGCTTGCATAGCATGTACAAGGCCCTGGGTTTGATCTTCAGCACCACATAAAAATGAAATAAAGATATTGTGTCCAGCTACAAATATATATATATATATATATATATATATATATATATATATATATATATATTAAAAAAAGAACTGAAAAAAAATTTCAGTGACATTTGGCCAATACTACAAAGATAATTTTGTTAAAAATTGTTTGGAATTTGTTCAAAATTGATTCCCTTGTAATATATATCTTGACAATAAGTATTGTTGTTTGTACTGTTTTAATTGCAATCCAGAATTTGATATTTAATAATTTGAACATTATTTAGTTCAATTTATTTTCTAATTTCATTATAAGGTTTGAAGCACAAATTATTAATTGTTATATTTTTTATCTTTCAAATAATTGGAAAATAGACAAGGCATATTTTTATTAATGATATCTACCATAGTTGACTGTGGTAATAAAACATAGTTTGCATTATGGCAACCCTTAAAATGAGTTGAGACTTGAAATATATTGAAACTTGCTTCATTGCCCAGCAGATGGCCAGCTTTTATAAATATATTTTTTTTTATATTCTTGAAAGAAGCATGCATTTTCTGCACTTCTTGGGTGCTGTGCCATATCTATTTGAATTGACTGAAAGCTTGTTAATCATATTCATTAAATCTTGCTCATTTTTGTCTACATAGTCTCTCAGTACTCTCTCACTGTATTACTTGATCTGTTTTATTATTTGCTAAAATTGTACCCTGTGGTTGTACATTTCTCTATTACTTTTGTGCTTCTGTCAATTTTTGGTATATTTTCAAGGTAGATTTTAAATTTATAGAAACATATAATTATCTCTTGATGACCAGAATCATTTAAAATTGTTTTAAAGTGATTTAAGGTTTAGTCTGACTGATATTAAAACAGCACTAGCTTTTTTTTTCATTTGTGTTTTATGGTCTTTTTACATTATTAAAAAGTTTTTCTTTCTCCTAATATTTTGATATGATAATATATAATTTTAAAATTGGTATGATAATCTTTGTCTTTTATATGGATCAGCCATTCTTTTTAAAAATTAATTTCTTGTGGATGTATATAATGGTGAGATTCATTGTGGTGTATTCATATATGTACAATGGAAAATTATGTCACATTCATTTCACTGTCTTTCTTATTCCCTTCCCCCCTTCCCTTCATTGCCCATTGTCTAACCCACTAAAATATTATCTCCCTCCTTATTGTGGATTACCAACCATATATTAGAGAAAATGTTCAACCTTTGGCTTTTACAGATTGACTTATTTCACTTAGTATGATAGTCTCCAGATTCACCTACTTATCAAATGTCATAAAGTCATTTTTCTTTATGACTGAATAATATTCTATTGTGTATACATACTACATACACTTTATGCATTTATCTGTTGAGGAAAGTGTTTTCATATATTTGCTGACTGCTCACATTTCTTTTTTTGAGAAGTGGCTGTTTAGTTCCTTTGCCCATTTATTGATTTGATTATTCATAAGTGCATACAATATAATTCAATCTGTTTCATTGTCCAGTACTTCACCTTCCCTCCTCCCTTTCCTGGATCCATTTCCTCTACACTATTGCTCTATTGATCTTTCTTCTGTTTATTTATCATTATTTTAATTTGTGCACTATACTTGAAAGTAGAATTAATTGTGATATATTCATATATACATATAGCATAATTTGGACAATTTCATTCTACTGTCCCTTTCCCATCTCTATGACCTCCCCCTCCATCCCCTTCCTCTAATCCACTGTTCCCCACTCAATTTTCATGAGATCCCACTCTTACCCCTTTATTTTTCTCTATCATCTGCATATGAGAGAAACATTCAACCCTTGACATTCTGAGTCAGATTTATTTGACTTAGCGTGATGTTTTCCAGTTCCATCATTTACAGCAAATGTCATAACTTCATTTTCTTTATGACTGAGTAATATTCCATTGTGTGTGTACATGTATGTATATATATATATATATATATATATATATATATATATATACACACATATGTGTATATGTATATCATATATATATACATATATAATATATAAATATATACATATATCACATATATATGTATATATACACATATATATCATATTTTTTATCCCATTCATATGTTGATGGGCACCTGGACTGATTTCATAATTTGGCTATTGTGAATTGTGTTGCTACAAACATGATATGCATGTATTGCTATATTATGATTATTTTAATTCTTTAGGAAAGCTGAGTTCTATGGTGGTTCCATGCCTAGTCTTTTGAGGAAACTCCAAACTGATTTCCATAGTAGTTGTATAAATTTTCAGTCCCACCAACAGGGCAAAAGTGATTTTTTTTCTTCACATCCTCTCCAGTATTTATTATTGTTTGTATTCGTAATGGCTGCCATTCTAAGAGGAGTGAGATGAAATTTCTTTGTAGTTTTGATTTGTATTTCCAACAGCTAAAGCTGTTGAAAATATTTGTTGGCCTTTTGTATTTCTTTTTTTTATAATTGCCTGTTAAACTCATTAGTCCATTTGTTAATTGGCTTATGTTTTTATTATTACATTTTTTGAGATCTTTATGTATTCTGAATATGAATCCTCTGTCAGATGAATAGCTATCAAAAATTTCTCCCATTCTGTAGGTTTTGGCTTCATATTAATCACTTCATTTTCCCTACAAGAACTTTTTAATTTGATGCCATCATATTTATTAAATCTTGGTATTATTTCCTGAGCTTTAGGGGGGTCCTACTGAGAAGGCTAGCACCTACGTTTATATGTTGGAGTGTTAACCCTACATTTTCTTCTTGGAGTTGCATAGATTCTGGTCTAATTCTTAGGCCTTTCATCCATTTTGAGTTGACTTTTGTACAGGGTGAGAGCTAAGGGTCTAGTCTCATTCCTGTACATATAGATAACTAATTGTCCCAGCACCATTTGTTAAAAAGGATGTACTTTTTTCCAATACGTATTTTTGTAACCATCGTCAAGGATCAGATGACTGTATCTGTGTGGGTTTGTCTATGTGTATTATCATGTTCTTCTTTGTTATTTGTGTCTATTTTTATGCCAGTTCTATGAAATTTTTGTTAGTAGAGCTCTGTGGTATTATTTGAAGTCAGCACTGTGATGCCAGCAGCATTAATTTTTTCACTTAGAATTGCTTTGACTATTCTGGGTCTTTTATTCTTCCAAATGAATTTTAGAACTGTTTTTCCTATTTCTGTGAAGAATATCGTTGGTGTTTTGATGAAGATTACAGGGAATTTTATTTGTATATTGCTTTGATAGTATAGCCATTATGATAATATATAATAATAATAATATGAACTCTGCCTATCCATTAACATGGGAGGTCTTTCCATCTTCTTGTGTCTTCTTCAAGTGTCTTCTCCAATTTCTTTCTTCAGTGTTCTATACTTGTCACTGTAGATACCTTTCACCTACTTGGAAAGATTTATTCTTAAATACTTTTTTTTTAGAGAGAGAGAATTTTTAATATTTATTTTTCAGTTTTCGGTAGACAAAACATCTTTAGTTTTTTATTTTTATGTGGTGCTAAGGATTGAAGCCAGTGCCCCACGCATGCCAGGTGAGCGCGTTACCGCTTGAGCCACATCCCCAGCCCTATTCCTAAGTAATTTTTTTGAGGTTATATGTGAATAAGATTTTTTTCCTAAATTATTTATTTTTTCCATAGACTTTCATAGACATAGATTCATTATTCATATACAGGAAACTTATTGATTTTTGTATGTTGCTTCTGTAACCTGCTACTTTGCTGAATTCATTTACTAGCTTTAGCAATCTTCTAGTGGATATTTGAGGTTATTTTAAGTATAGGATCATATCATCTGCAAACTGGTCATTTGACTTTTTATATTTTATCCATTTTAATTCCTTCTCTTGATAATTTCTCTGACTCAAGTTTCTAGTATTAAATTGAATAGTGGTGGTGATTGTAGACATCCTTATCTTGTTCCAGAACTTAAAGGAAATGCTTTCAGCTTTTCCTGATTCACTATGATGTTAAATTTTAGTTTTCATATACAGCCTTCATGGTGTTAAGGTAAGTTATTATTATCCAAGCAGGGATACTTAAAACTATATATTATTTTCAGGCTTTCAATCAGTATACCATTTCATATTTTATAGTTCAAGAAAGGAACAAACTGTAGAATAGTTCCTCATGTAGTCACATTTTATTTAAAAAGAGGCTCTGTGCTGAAGAAAATCTTAAGAATGAATGAATCTCATATTTTAAACAGAATAATGCATGAGCAGATGTTATTTATATGTGTAAATATTTTTGAGACATTCTATGAGAAGGTATTATTAGATATTATTACACATCCTTTCAAGTTTATTAGCAGACATAAGCACTGCTTCCCAAAATGTTCTGTTTTTTATAGAAAGAATATAACATACAACATTAGGCACACAACTGAAATTCATGTTAAGAATTTTTCCTTTTGTGCTGTCACATAGAAGTTAGCACAAGTAGCAGTTTTACTTTATCTTAAATAGACAATATCTTACACAATTGGCTGTGATAAAAAAATCTCATATGCATGGTTTGTCTTATTCTTCACTGTATGCCTTCTATTGAGCACAGTTCTTTGCACACAGCGATAAATTAATATCAATTTACTGGTTAAAAATATAACTTCTTTATCTTACTGAATTCTATGTCACATGATGAAAAGTGGCTATTAATTTTGACACTGCCTTGCAGCAATAAAGGTACTGTACTGGTAGTGGAGTCTAAGAGCAATTAAATATTTTAATAGGCAGTTATGCTATACAATAAAATAATACTTAATTGTTTAATTTTTATACAATATTTAGATTCAAGTTAACTGGGAACTAACCCTAGACTGGGATTTGTCATATCTAAGTTATTATTCACAGAAAAATCTTGTTTTTTGTCATTGGTCCACAGAACAGGATTGAGGCATAAAGGAAAAATAAAACATGTATAATGATTCTAAATATGACATTGGCTTCTGGGAAACACAAATAGTTGTAATAAACACAAATAACTCTGAAATTTTGTTGTGTGGTAGAAATGTTTTGTAGATATCTGATTTTTCAGAAAGGTTGTAGACTAATCTTATCAACATATATTAACATAAAATTTGTACTTGAATAGAGGCAATGACTACTTCTGTAAATAAATTTGAAATCAAGAAAACATATTGTCTGTCTTTCTAGGATTTGAGGTACTGATAAGGGAGATGGAAAACTGGCTTTTTACTTAAACTAAACCTACCTGATCTCTTGCAACAATAATTAATTTGAATTGGGGCTAGAGAATATCACTTAATGAGATGAGAGCAGAGAATAGATTATATTTAATTGCTGTGTATACTACAACTGTTCTATGTAAATAATGAAATAAAATCCAACATCATATAAAAGCCACTCCAATCCCTTCAGATTAAGTAATAAATTAAAAAAATACTTAAGGAAAGTAATGCTGAAATTTTACATTATCCTTGCAGTGCCAAACTAGACAGCCATGTTAGCCAAGTTTGTGTATAATAGAAGTCATCTTAAAAGTGTCATTATAAAAGGATAGATCATATTTTTAATATCACCTCTAATTAGTTTTGTGGTTGTTTAGAGACAATTGAATCTCCTTGATCCTCCTTAGGCAACAGGTAAACAGACTAATTTCAAAGTAGATTAGAATTTGAATCCTTTTCTCACTTTGTATAATATTTCACAAAATTGCATTTGGAATTTCCCCCAATGATGGAATATATTGTGTAAATTAATAGCAGGATTAACATGGAAAAAAAAACAACTAAATTTAAATCACAGTGATTTGAACATAGAAGAGAGAAAGGAAATATTCCAAGCATTACTTTACAACTGAACTCATTCTTTTATCATGATTTATAAAATAATACTGTACTATGATAAAGATGCTGGGAAAGTACTGCTAAACGTGGCAGTTAAAGTGGTTGTCCTCACAGAGCTTGCATATTTTGTACAACTAAATATATAAGTAAACCAATAATACAACTAAAGGTAGTGGTGAGGTATAATGAAATAACTAAAGCAGTGAAAAAATAATGACTGTCAGTCATTTTTTCGGGATATGGCTGTGTCTAATTTACATTGAGTTTGGTAAGAACTCTCGGAGATTGAAATACTTGAACTATGATATTAATCACGAGGAGCAAAACTGAGGGAAGATAATTCTGTTCCTTTTTTATTATTTTTTTCCTTTAATATTTTTTTAGTTGTCAATAGACCTTTATTTTATTTATTTATATGCGGTGCTGAGAATCAAACCTAGGGCTTCACACATACTAGGCAAGTGTTCTACTACTGAGCCATAACCCCAGCCCAAGAATTCTTAACAGAGAATCTAGTAATATATTATTACTGAGGTGGCAGGGATTTTGCAGTTCAAAGTTTGAAGAAAATAAAGATTGTGGTTGTATTTTATGGCCCAAGGAAGACAGTAGTGTCAGATGTGTTAAAGAAGTAGGCAGAACCCAATTATTTAGTGTCTGCAGACCATTTTAAACATTCCATTTTATTCTCTTTGTAATGTGAAACCAAGCTGGTGTGGAGATGGTCAAGGGAGTAACATGGTCTAAATACAGTTCCATGAATACAGTGTGGAAAATGTAAGTAGGAGGGACACCAAACTAGATGGACATAAACCAACTATGGAACATTTTAGAAATCCCAGGGAAAGTTGACAGTTTCTTAAACTATGGTAACTGCCATGAAAGGCACTAATCTGGAATCTAAATTGTGTTGTGTTACATACAATGTGTTATAACAAATCAATTAAGTGAATTACTATGTTTTTGATAATGATGTAAAATATATGACTTCACAGTAAATTTACATAGTCTATTACATATGGGTAGAATCACATTTTACTTCATTTTTATTAAATTTCAAGAGGAGAAATAATATAAGATGAAAATGATTTTATTATGAGGATCAAAGTCATAAACTTTTTGATGATCTAACACAATGGTTCTCAACCAGGGCTGATTTTCCCACAGAGAATATGTGGCCAGCTTTGGTTGGCGCAGTGGGTTGTTGCTACAGTTATCTCCTAGGTAGAGGCCAGGGATATTGCTAAACAGCATGCAATTCACAGGGCAGTCTTCTCCAAAACAAAACAAAACAAAACAAAACAAAAAAGGTATCTAGTCAAAAGAAAAAATTTCAGTAGTGCTGACACTGAGAAGCTTTGTCCTACCTTTTTGCTTTGATTTAAAACTGATTGTCCCCTGAAGGCATAATGTCCCTCACAACCCTCTAAAGTGATATCTTATCTCCTCCGCCCTGTCAAAATTACTCACTTTTTGGACCCATAGAGTGGGTTATGTGCATACTTACTTTTTATTGCTGCTTTCAGACCATTCTTCTCTTCTCCTTATATTCTAAAATATTCCAGTTATGAAATCAGACATGGTGACTCTCACTTGTAATCCCAGCAATTCAGGAGCCTGAGACTGGAGAATCTCAAATTTGTGGCCAACCTTAGACACTTACTAAAAATCTGTCTAAATAAATAAATAAATAAAGCAGTGGAAATGTAGTTCAGAGGTATAGAGCCCTTGTTTCAATTCCTAGTACCAAAGAAAAATGAATCAATAAATAACAAAATATTCCAGTTATAAATGTCATGTTGTTACTTATAGATGATGGATCACTTTCCATTGCCCAACTTCTAATGAATTTTTTTGAAGAGTATAGTTTGGCTCATTGAGATACTTTCTAATACCACTCCATAGGATATTGTTTCCAGGATCCCATGCACATAAGAAAATCCACAGATGCTCAATTTTGTTATACAAAATGGCACAGTATTTGCAGAAAACATGCACTTATTCTCCCACATATGTTAAATCATCTCTAGATTACTTATAATAGCCAATACAATGTAAATCCTATGTAAATAGCTGTAATCGTACATACTTTAGAAAATAATGACAAGAAAAAATGTGTGTAATATTCAGTGTGGTGCAATTTTCTTTTTGATTATTTTCAATCTGCAGTTTCTTGAATTTGCAGATACAGAATGCACAGATACAAACGGCCAATTGTATCAGGAACAACTTTGTGCACAGAAACTTGACAACCTAGATGAAATATATCAATTTCTTGAAAGACAAAAATCTATCAAAACTCAAAAAAGGATAAGAAAATGAATAGTCCTAAATATATTAAATACCTTTAGTCAATAACTAATAACACACCAAAAGATAAAGCATCAAGCAGATATGTTCATTGGTCAGTTTACCATATTAGTTACAACTTTCTGTTGCTGTGACCAAAACACCAGACAAGAACAATTTAGATGATTAAAAGTTTATGTTGGCCTTACATTTTCACATCTCAGGTCATGGCCAGCTGATTCCATTGCTGTAGATTTCATGGTAGAAGGGTGTGACACAGGAAACCTGCTCATCTCTTGGACCCCAGAAAGCACAGAGAGAGGAAGGAGTCAAGAACTTTCCCTTTCCTTTACCTCTTTCATCCCCCTGATCTACTTGCTCTACTTTACTGATCTCACTTATAGTTATTTTTATTAGTGATTATAGAGCAGTAACTAAAATAATGTGCATATATGATTATTGTGGTCTATTTGTACATGGACATTGCATAATTTGGTAGATTTCATTGTTTTAGTACATCCTCATGCACCCCACTTCTCTTTTTCTCTTAATCCCTTGATTTTACTCCATTTGTCTTCCTTCAATTTTTCTGAGATTTCTCCATTTTATCCTTTTTTTGTGTTTTTCGTTCTCTCTAGACTTGCATATGGGAACATTTGACCCTAGAGTTTCTGAGTCTGACTTATTTCACTTATCATGATGATCTCCAGTACCATCTGCCTACCTGAAAATGACATAATTAAATTCTTCATTTTTTAACATTTGTATTGCTTCTTTTTGGTTATACATAACAATAGGATTCATTTTAACATAATAATACAAGCATGGAATATAATTAGCTCAAATTCAGTCTCCAATATTCCCCATTTCCCTCCTGTCCTTCCTCTCCCTGTTCTCTTCCTTGTACTATGAAATTTCTTCTACTTACTTTAACATATTTTTTTTAGCGCCTTGTGGATATACATGATCGTGAGATTCCCTGTGATATATTCATATAATTACATAGGAAAGTTGGGTTAGATCCATTCCTCTGTTCTTCCCTTATCCTGTCTCTTCTCCTTCCTTCTCAGTTCCTTTCATCTAGTACACTGGTCTTCCTTCTTTTAAATTTCATTATTCTTTATGGACGATTCTTTTGTCAAGCAGTGCTGGTACAGCTGGATATCCACATGCCAATACATGAAAGAAAGAAAGAAAGAAAGAATGAATGAATGAATGAATGAATAAATAAATCTCAACACAGATCAATGATTTTCACAACTAGTAAGTTAAAATGGACCATAGACTTAAATGTAAAATACAAAACTATGAAAATCCTAGAATATAGTACAGGAGAAAAAACATCTTGGTAACTTAGACTTTGGTATGACTTCTTACATTTAAAGCCAAAAATATGCAAAAAAGGTAAACTGTATTTAATTAAAATTAAAAATGTTTTCTTTACAAAAGTCAATGTTAAGAGAATACAAAACAAGCTACACACTGGGATAAATATCTATGCAAAACACATATTTAATAAAGGACTAATATCTAAAATAGCCAAAGAATACTTATAACTCTGTAATAAGAAAACAAATGATACAATCAAAAACTAAACATAATGCCTGAAGAGAAACTTCTTCAAAGAAGATATGCAGATTCAAATAACCATATGAAAAGATGCCCAACATGATGTAAATAAGGAATTGTAAAATAAAATAACAATACAATATGACTAAACACTGAATAACCGAAGTCCAGAACACTGAGATGAAAATCTGGCTGAGGATGTCGATCAACAGAAACTCTTATCAATTTCTGTTGGGAATTTAAATGGTCTACACAAAAAATATGCATGCTATTTTTTATAGTTGCTTTATGCATAATTGCCTAAACTTGGAAGCAATCAAGATGTCTTTCAATATAAAATAGGTGAATGGGTAAATAATTGGTGACATTTTCATTCAATGTAATATTTTCCCCAATAAAAATAAATAAGCTTTCAAGCTGCAAAAAACTGGGGAAAACTTAAATTCATATTGATAACTGAAAAAAGCTAAGACATTAAAGCAACATAATGTATTATTCCAATTACAGAGCATTCTGGAGAAGGTAAAACTATAGAGAATTGTTGCAATGATACTGTGGGACACAGTGAAATATAAGTGGTGGCACTTAGGCATTTTTTAGGGTATGGAATCTATTTATTAAAATACTATAATGTTCGCTACATGTCATACATTGGTTAAAACTCACAGAATGCACAAGAGTGAACCTTGATGTGATTTATAGAATTTATCTAATAATAATATATGAATATTGTATAAATTATAACAAGTATAACATATTAGTGTAAGATGTTAATAATAAGAGAAATTGTCAGGTGTGGGGGCATAGTGAAATGGAGAGTTAAGTGGTATATGGGAACTCTGTATACTTTTTTTCAGTTTTTCTGTTAACCAAAATTCAAAAAGATTATTATTTTTTTAAAGAGGATTCTGTATCTTAGCATGGGAAGTACTGACAGGTGCATATTTAGAGAAATTAATTCAAAGATGAGAGTGTACAGAACACAATAAATTAAAAAAAAATAAGTCATCATTTGCATGTAGTTTTTAAATAATTTTTATTCATCACAAACTCCTTATTCTCCTCCATTGATTAACTCCTAATTTTGAGGTGAAAAAAACTAAGAAAAATTCAAATGACAGCATTTAATTGTATGTTCTGTGTCCATATTCTACAAACTTGCAAAATTATGTGATCTTTTTGGTATGTTTTTGAGCAAATATTCTCAAATGCTTAGATTGTGGAATATAGTTGGGTTTGTTTATGTTATATTTGCTATAATATTCTGGGCAATATATGAAGTTTGAAAAACTACTCTTACTTTTAAAGTATTTTAAATTAAACTAAGAAAAAATGATAAAATTTATCTAATAAGTCTCATGTTCAGAGTTCTTGGATAATGAAAATTTTTGACAGTCTTTCATATTGCATCCCATCTAATTCATGTCCATCCTTTATAGTCGAGAACTCAGTTCACTAGATGGCATGATTAGTTGACTTTACAAAACAAATACTGGGGGTTGGGGATGTGGCTCAGTGGTATAGAACTTGCCTAGTATGCGTGAGGCACTGGGTTTGAACCCCAGCACCACATAAACCAAAATAAATAAACAAAATAATACTATTTTTAAAAAATACTAGGTGAATGTTTATAAATGTAGGTTTCTCACCCTTTTTTGGTCAACTAAACATAGAACCTGTTTTTGGAGGTGGGCAAGAGCAAAAACAGATGATAATTCTCAATCATTCTTCATGCAAGTTTTTTTTTTAATTTTTTTTAGTTGTTGATGGGCACAATACCTTTATTTATTTATTTTTATGTGGTGCTGAGGATCAAACCCAGTGCCTCACTTGTGAGGGGCAAGCACTCTACCACTGAGCCCCAGCCTCAGCCCATTCATGTAAGTTTTTATTTTTTCAGCTTTGAAATCTTTACTTTCAAAATAGTAAGGCCATAATTTGCTCTATTACCTTCTGAGAATGAACAGATCGAACATTATCATTGGCTGTTTGATGACTTCTTAAACTATGTTTCTCATGCCATGCAGGCCTCAATGAATTCATCGGGTCAAGGAAACACAATACCTTTCACTGGTGATTATCATTTTTGCTGGCTCTTTTCTGTATGTCTCTAGTTCATCTTGGTAACTACAAGAATGCACTTTCATCTAAGAACACTGGCTTTACAAACATTTTCTTTATCCTATCACAATTCTCACAAAACACTTGGATTTGCTGCTACTGCTGTAGTAGCCATTTAGCATACTATTGGAGTTTGGGTTTTTATTTGTTTGTTTGTTTTGTTATTTGTTTTTTCGTACTGGGATTGAACCCTCAGCCACTGAGCCACATTCCCAGCCCTTTTTTTATATTTTACTTAGAGACAGATTCGTACTTAGTTGCTTAGGGCCACTAAGTTGCTGAGGCTGGCTTTGAACTTGCAATCCTCCTGCTTCAAACTCCCAAGCTGCTGGGATTAGAGGCATGCACAACTATGCCCAGCTTGAAGTTTGGGGTTGTATTTGAGAAGTCCAAGTTGAGAATTTTGGAGACATTTTAAGGATTCATTCACATCTGAAGTCCTACTGTTCTGTAATTTGAAAACAGAAGATTTTAAACACTAAGAAACCAGGATAAAGAGATAAGGCACTTAACCCTCTTCACTCCTACTAAGTAGCTGAAGTATATCCTGCAGAATTCTAGGTATTCTGCTACATTGAGGCAGAAGGATTCAGATTAATGTCTTACTGTAAATAAATATCGAAATAACCAGAGTTCTTCAACAAAGCAATGAATTAAGGAAGAAGGTCGTGGGATTGCTTTTGCTAAAAATCACTAAAATTACAATACTCGTCTGTCTAAACTAGTTTAGAGATAGTCTCACCTGAAGGCAAGAGGATCGACCAGAATATCTCCCAAGACTGCCTACAGCCCCAAGTACATGAACTCTCAATAAAATAACATTGATCTGAATTTTTGATCCTTGTGAGTTAGAGCAAAGAAAGAAACAACAATACTCTGTCAATTTAGAGAGGAAAAATCTGTTTTGATAGGTCTATTCTCTTTACATTTGTCTTTTCTCCAGACATTTTTTTTTGATTCCCTTTATTGAGATTTTTGTATAGAAAACACATGGTATTGAACTCCTTCCTCCTGAATGTTCTCTAAGGGATATTGTGATCTCTCAGAAGTTCAATTAGGTTTAAATTAATTTTTTGCAAGTTGCTTGTGCATATCAGATTTCCCCAAACACTTCCTTTTAAAATTAATTGTTTCATTATTTAGGCCAGAAAAGAGAATGAATATCAAAAACAACATGTAATTCAAAAAAGGAAATCAAACTTCATAATATTCTAAATGATTATTAGTATCAATTCTTTAAGGAACAAATATTTATAAAACTCATACTGTACTTCTTAGCCTATGGCAGAAATAACAGAAACCTTATATGTTTGTATATATTAAGAATCACATTGACTATGCTTATAATCTATCATATGATTTTAATGCTTTTAGAATAACATGATATATTTTTATATACAAAACAATGTATTATATGTAAATTGTAGTTCCCACTAGTATCTGGAATTGTTGAAAAAAAGTGTTTTTATTTGTTTGATTAGCCTCAGTTTTTATATTACTCTTTATTTAGCACTAATTCCTTCTAGATAGAAAAAAAAATACATATAATCTTCTAAATTTAAATCTGAAAGATGAGTACATGTTGTATGCAACTGATTTCTCTTTTAGGTTTGATACTGGTCTTTCTTTCTTGTACATTTTTCTACCTAGATACATCAGTTTTTTGTTGTCTGGTGTTTGTTGAATCCATAGAATGCCACATATGGAATTCCTATTTCAAAAGGACTATGGGAATTGTATTTGCTTTCAGAGTTCAAAAAATATCTTTCTTTTAGACCACTGACACACATACTAATATGCTTTTATTAAAAGATATGGATTATTTCTCAACCTTTCCTAAAAGCAATGATAAAAAGTACTGTAGGAAAACGCAAATATATGTACACAACAAATTTTTGTGTGCTTTGTGCTACTGTGTTTTCTTTGTTTGAGTATATTTACAATCTTTTTGTCAATAAACTCAGTCATAGAGGAAAAGTTCAAAAATAAAAGGAAAAACTGGAGAACTGATACAGCTTCTTATTTCGTACATTGAAATAAATATAAACAGAAATATGTAGGGAGGGCTGATCACAAAATTTAAAAAATTGAAGAATGTAGCACTTAATTTTACAATAAACAAATTAGAAAGTGGAATAATGATTAAGAAACAGAATTGCAGAGGAATTATATATTTGTGTTTCTATATATAGGCCAGGGGCACCGTTTTATAAGAAAAAAATTACTTACAACTTCTTTGGCCTTACTTTCTTATGCAATATTCTCTATTCAATTCAGCAAATGTTTATGAGAATATACTGTGTTGCACATTCTGTGCTAGATAACAAAACCATAAAGATAAATTAAGAGGGTAAATATTAATAGGAGGCAGAATTTACACATTATCAGCACCTCATGATAATTTTAACGTATAGAGAGGGTTTACTATGTATACTTTTCACTCATTCTCACCTGTTTATATAGCAGTTATATTTATTATTTTTGTTTTATAAATAAATATATATTAAGATTTAGGGAAATTAAAATTTTCAGACTAAGAAACAGATTAAAACTAGGTCTAGGGCTGGTGTTGTGGCTCAGCGGTAGAGCCCTTGCCTAGCACATGTGAGGCCCTGGGTTCGATCCTCAGCACCACATAAAAATAAAAAAAATAAAATAAGTGTGTTGTGTCCAACTACAACTAAAAGATAAATATTTTTTAAAAAAGCTAGGTCTGTCTGAATCCATGCTGTTTGACTTAGTATAGTGACTGGTACATAAAGAACATTTGAGTATTAATAATTTTATCAGCATTAAGAATTTATATGATTGTTTTATTGTACACATATTAAATTATTTAAAATGCATTTTTAATTTTTTTAAAAAACAGTTTTATTGAAATACTATTCATACCAAATACAATATTTTAATTTAAATTATGCAAGTCAGTGTTTTTTAATATGTTCATAGCATCCTGCAACTGTCATCACCAAAATCAATTTTGGAACATTTGCATCACTCAAAAAGAAACAGTAGGAGCTGGGGTTTTGACTCAGTGGTGGAGTGCTTGCCTAGCATGTGTGAGGCACTAGGTTCTATTTTCAGCACCACATAAATAAATAAATAAAATAAAGGTCCATCAACAACTTAAACAAAATTAATAAAAAAGAAATAGTATAATCATTAGTAGTCATTCTCCAGAGTTCTTGCCCACTCCATATCTTTTCCATGGAGTCCCATTTTGCTGCCCTAGGCAATAACTTGTCTACTTTCTGCCTCTATATATTTACCCATTATGGACTTTGAAAAACCTTTAAAGCAATAAATAATGTATATACAGATTTCTGCAAAATATTCCTTGTTATATCATTGACTTTTAATCTTTGCTACTAACCTATAAATTATTCAAGATAACTACTGAGTAAAAGTTAAAATAAAACTGGAAATATGTGATAGTTTCGGGTCCAAAAACTGATTGAAAGGAAACAAATGTATTATATCACTATCCTGCTTGGCACGTTTTAAAAATTATTATCAGAACCTGGTGCAACGGTATAGTCCTATTATCCCAGTAAGTTGAGAGAGGCAGAAACAGGAAGATTGGAAGTTCAAGGATAGCCTCAGCAATTTAGCAAGACCCTAAGCAACTTAGCAGAGACCCTGTCACAAAATAAAATATAGAAAGGGGTAGGAATGTGGCTCAGTGGTAAAGCATCCCTGGGTTCAATCCCTAGTATCAAACAAAAAGAAAATAAAAATTATTATCAATATTGCCAATATTATTTTCTAATTTAAAATGACAAGATAATTACTTTGCTTGTGGCTATCCTTTACACCTGGCAATGTGTAAATACTGCTACAGTCAATATGACAATTTATGAAATTCTGAAGATTCTTTTCACATTTATTGTTAATAAAATCAAAGATGTTAAAACTACAACACAAAGTAAGGGCAAATTGCTCTTTGTTAAAATGTTGGAACATTCCATATTGTTTCAGTAGCATTACAGTCATAGTTATAAAAATCTGTAAGTAAAAGAAAGAATTATTAATATAAGAAAAACATTAGTGTATCTACAGGGAAAAGATACTGAAAAATCAATACTAAGAATATATTTCACATTAAAACTTTCACTATTCTTATTTTATATAGAAGAACTTAAAATCCATACTACTTGTTAATTGTTGCTATATAATTCTTCATTGCTAACATATTTTCTGAGTTTCATGCCACCTTTTTAAAGGGAATTTAGAAATTTGGGCAGGAAATTTAAGTCTTGTAGTCTTTATAAGAGAGATCCTAACCACATTTTGGAGGCCATCTGTTCATTAGTGATAAACTCTCCTCCATCAAGGTACAGAATAAGAAATCATTGGCATTGACAACACTCTATTGAGTAATTTGAAACTGTTGCCTTCTGGTTGGATTGATTTGATTAATTAACCCATCAGCAAGCTCAGCTCACTGATGAAGAACAGTAGCTGTGTAGTACTGAATCTCAAGGAGAACTTGAACTTTTCAAGAATCCTGAACTGATATTTCTTCTCAGACAAGTGGGCTAATTGAATTTCAATGAACAGGAAATCAAAGCTTTCTAGATTTTTTAACTTTTGAATCTATAATTCTCTCCCTTTTAATATTTTTCTTTTTCAGTATTACAAGTATATATTTGATCTTATATTTTGAAATCTTACGACTTCCAAATTCTTCAATGTAGAATAAAATTGTTTGCATTATTTCCAATTAATTTTGTTTATGAGGATTACTTACATGCTATTTCACCAGTATTTTTAAATACTGTTATCATTAATATACTGCACTAAAATCATAGAAATGTTATTTTTTAAATAAGTTAGTCTGTGTACCTTTTATGAAACAAGGATCTGAAGACTACAGCATGGTTATACAAAATTACATATAAGAGGTTGTGAGGGGAATGGGAAAATAAACAAGGAGAGAAATGAATTACAGTAGATGGGGTAGAGAGAGAAGATGGGAGGGGAGGGGAGGGGAGATAGTAGAGGATAGGAAAGGTAGCAGAATACAACAGTTACTAATAGGGCATTATGTAAAAATGTGGATGTGTAACCGATGTGATTCTGCAATCTGTATTTGGGGTAAAATTGGGAGTTCATAACCAACTTGAATCTAATGTATGAAATATGATATGTCAAGAGCTTTGTAATGTTTTGAACAACCAATAAAAAAAAGAATCTGAAGACTAATACATTGACACATTCTGATTTTAAAATACATAAAACCCATCTGAGAACATGGGAAAATATATATATGTATTATATATATATATATATATATATATATATATATATATATATATATATATATATATATATATTAATGTCATCCAAATGTTTTACTTCAGCCAGAATGAGGTCAAAGTTGTTTTGAAAATCATTTCCTGGGATTCTAATGCATAGTCATATGTTTTTATCAGTGCCTTATGCTTATGCATAATAGTGTGGTTAATTTTGACATAACCATACATGCATGGGATGTAATTTGCTCCATCTCAGTCCCCAGAGTTCTCTCTTTTCTTCCTCTCCTCCCTCCCTCATCTCCCTTCCTTTACTCTGCTGGTATTTCTTCTATGTATTTATTGTTTCTTTTCCAATTGGTGCTTTATAGATATACGTAAAAGTGGAATTAAGTGTGGTATGTCCATATACGTACATTGCATAATTTAGTCAATTTCATTCTATAATTCCTCCATTTTCCAATTCACCTCCCTTATTCCTTAATCGTTTCTTCTATTCCACTGATATCCTTTCTATTTTGATTAGATCCTCTCCCCACTTTTTTCTTTACTTTGCCCTAGATTCCACATAGAAAACATTCAACCTTTGACTTTCTGAGTTTGGCTTATTTCACTCACCAAAATGTTCTATAGTTTCATCCTTTTACCAGTAAATGTCGTAATTTCATTCTTCATTATGGATGAATAAATTTCTGTTATGTATATATACCACGTTTTCTTTATTCATTCCCTTCATCTGTCAACAGGACTTAGGCTGGTTCCATAATTTGGGGTAGCCATATTTTTAGGTGTAAAAATTTAGTGATGTGCTAAATTTCTTTGAGCACTGACATATTATGATTTTAAAAATATTTGCATATTTTCTGTCTTACTTTTTACAAGAACTTATTAAAACTTTATAAATTTTTCTTACTCAAAGGTGCCTTCTGATTCTTCAAGTGTAATTTAAATTACACTAACACTGAAACATTTCCAGAGAAGCTGTTTAGTCCAAAACATGATGCTTCATCTCTTTATTAAGCAAACTCATATATTTAAAGCATTTCATACTGTGAGTCTGTTGAAACTTTGTTTAAATGCAAGAACAAAAGTAAAATGCCACATTACATAGAACAAATATCCTATCAAATACATTTTCCCTCTTATAGTCAATCCAAGAGTCATTAAAGGGAGAGTATAATAGCTATTATTCACAGCATCAGCCATATTGGAAGAGCAAGTCTAATATAACATAATTTCACTTATAAACATAATATTGTAGGTCTCCATTGAAAAGTTATTTTTCCCTCTGAGACAGACACTATTTCACATAAAGTGAAAACCCATTTCTCAAACGCTGATAGTTTACTTACCTCCATTGTCGATAAGGTATGAGGTGTATCCTTTAGATCCCAGTCTCACTTGTATTTGAGGGTCAAGTAACAGAATTCTGGCTAATTACACATGTCATGATAATGATGGGATGCCCAGTGCTATTGCAACCATTTTGCAACCTTGTAGAAAAGAACAAAAAACATCACAGACATGCTAGATTCACTGCATTAAGTCAGTAGACCAACTCCTGATGAAATAAATATGAAACATCTTGTTATTTGAGAAAAGAAAGCACCTACAGAACACATTGTTATTTGGCTCTTCTTTTTCAACTGAAATTGTTTCTACCTAATGTAATGTCCAAACAACCCTAATTCAGCCCATTACGCCATAAAGTAATCTAAAGAATCTTTTCTATTTTAAAAGAAATGAACTCTGGATGTTCTATATCAGATGTTAAAGGGTTAATAACAATACTCAAATTATTCCATGAAAATAAAAAGGAGGAAACATTGCCAAATTCATTCTTGATGTCAATATTACCCAGATATCAAAACCAGACCAAGGTTCATCCAGAAAAGGAAACTAGAGAGAGACCAATATCCCTGAGGAACATAGATGCAAAAATCCTTAATAGAATAGTGGCAAACCACATTAAAAAACACATCAAAGGAATGCACCATGATCAAGTATGTTTCATCCCAGGGATGAAAAGTTGTTTCAATATATGGAAATCAATAGATTTAATTCACCCTATGAAAGAATTAAGAATAATAATCACATTATTATCTCAATATATGCAGAAAAAAAGTAGTTAACACAGTACAGCACTCATTAATGTTAACAACACTGGAGAAACTAGGGATCAAAAGAACCTTCCTCACTATTATAAAGGCCATTTATGACATACCCAAAGCCAACATCATATTCATTGGGAAAAATAAAAAAAGCATTTCCTCTAACATCAGGAACAAGACAAGGTTGTCCATTCTCACCACTCCTATTCAATTCAGCCAGAGTGATCAAGCAAGAAAAGGAAATCTAAGGGATACAAATAAGAAAAGGAGAAATCAAACTATCTATTTGACAATGATATGATCTTATATCTAGAATATATTAAAAAATTCACCAGAAGACTTCTGGAGCTTACAAATGAGTTTAGCGAAGTAGCAGGATACAAGCTCAACACCCATATACTCTTACAGTAATTCAGCTGAGGAATACATCAGTAAGTCCATCCCATTCACAATAACTTCAAAAATAAAATAAAATTCTTGGTAATTAATCTAAACAAAGAGGGAAAAAAGAGCTCTACAATGAAAAAATATAGATCTCTGAAGAAAGAAATTGTAGAAGATTTTGGAAGATGGAAAGACGCCCCATGTTCTTTGATAGGCAGAATTAATACCGTCAAAAGGGCCATACTACCAAAAGTAATATACAGATTTAATGCAATCAATCCCCATGAAAATACCAATGATGTTCTTCACAGAATTAGAAAGAAAACCAATTCTTAAATTTATTTGGAAGAATAAGAGAACTGAAATTACCATAACGATACTAAACAAGAAACATAAAGCAGGAGGCATTACAATACCTTATACTACAGAGCTGTAGTAATGAAATCAGCATGACATTGCCATCAAAATAAACATAAAGATCAATGCGAACATAATAGAAGACATGGAGACAAATGCAAATACCTACAGCCATGTGATATTGGACAAAGGTGCCAAAAATGTATCTTGGAGAAAAGACAGCCTTTATAACAAAATGGTGCTGGGAATACTGGTTAGCTATATGTCCAAAATGAAATTAGACCCCTATCTCTCACTCTGCACAAAACACAAATTGAAATGAATAACTTAGGAATTAGAGATGAAAGTTTACAACTGCTAGAAGAAAACATAGGACCAAAATTTCATCATATAGGAGCTGGCACCTATTTCCTTAACAAGACCCTCATAGAACAAGAAATAAAACTAAGAATCAATAAGTGGGATGTCTTCAAACTAAAAAGCATCTCCAGAGTAAAGGAAACGATTAAGAACATGAAAAGAGAACCTATAGAATGGAAGGAAATCTTGGCCAGCTACTCCTTTATTATGGTTTAGATGTGAGGTGTCCCCCAAAAGCTCATGTGTGAGACAATTCACGAAGGTTTAGAAGTGAAATGATTAGTTTATGAAAGCCTTAATCCAATCAGTGAATTTATCCCCTGATAGGGATTAACTGAGTAATAGCTGAAGGCAGGTAGGGTTTGGCTGGAGGAGATGGGGTCATTGGGGGGTGTGCCTGTGGCATATAAACTTTATATCTGTAAAGTCTTTCTCTGCTTCTTGGTGGACATATTCTGACCTGCTTTCCTCTGCCACACACTTTTGCTGTGATGTTCTGCCTCACCTCAAGCCCTGAAAAATGGAGTCAGCCATCTACAGGCTGAGACCTCTGAAACTATGAATTCCCAAATAACCTTTTTTATCCTCTAATTGCTCTTATCAGGTTCTTTGGTCACAGCAGGGTAAAACCTGACTGAAATATCATCTGATGGGGGATTACTATCCACAATATACAAAGTACTCAAAAAACTTAAAACTAAAAACAAAATAATTCAATCAATAAATGGGCAAAAGAGGTAGACAGAAACGTCTCAAAAGAAGAAATACAAAGGGCCAACAAATGAAAACATAATCAACATCATTAGGAAGCAGGAAAATGCAAATGAAAACTACACTAAGATTTCATCTCACTCCAGTCAAAATGGCAATGATCAAGAATATGAAAAACAATAACAATATCAATAAATTCTGGCAAGGTAGTGGAGGAAAAGCTACACTTGAATATTGTTGTTATGACCACTCTAGAAAGCCCTACAGAGATTCCTCCAAAAATGAGGTATGGAATCACCATATGACCAAGCTCTCCCACTCCTATGACCAATCTCTCCCAATCCTGGGTATGTTCCCCAAAGTTGTAACATTGGCATAATATAGTGACATAGTGGACTCAACTCAAAGTGCCTGCTAATAGATGATTGGATTAATAAATCATGCTATATATACCCTATATACTTGGCCATAAAAAAGAATGAAATTTTAGCATTCTGTGGTGAATGGATGAAAATGGAGAATGTTATACTAAGTGAAATAAGCTAAATACAGAAACTCGAAGGTAAAAAGTTTTCTGTCATATGTGGAAGCTAGAATAAAATAAAGGAAAAGGGGAGGGACAAATGGGATAGCATAAAGAAGCAATCAAATATAAATTCATAAAGGAGTAAAATAAAGTCTAGTAGAGGAAGGAGAATGGGAGGGGCATGGAGGATGACAGGGAAAGAGAAGAGGGAAATGTATAGATCATAAACTGTAAATTATTTCAATCCATGTATGAATTTGTACTATAACATAACTACTATGATTAACTATAAAAGGGGGGGGAGAAGAGCAATGCTAGAAGCATCACGATGCTGGACTTTAAATTATACTACAAAGCTATAGTAATATAAACAGCATGGTACTAACACTGAAACAGATGTGAAAAAGAGTGGAATGGAATAGAAGGCACAGAAAAATACCCACACAGATACAGTAATCTGATACTTGAAGAAAGTGCCAAAAACATACATTGGAGGAAGTATATTCTTTTTAACAAATGACACTGGGAAAACATATCCATACATAGAAGAATGAAAATTAATCTCCATCTGTCACTCTTCAGAAAAGTCAAACCAATGTGTATCAAGGATATAATAATTAAACCAGAAAGTTTGTAACTGCTAGAAGATTAAATGTAGGCTCAACACCTCAACATATTGGCATAAGCATTGACTTGCCTAATGACTCCTAAAGCTAAAAAATAAAACCATGAATCAATAAGTGGGATCACATCAAATTAAATACCTTCTAGAGAGCAAAGGAAATTATTAACTGTATGCAGAGAAAGCCTACAGAATTGAAGATCTTTACTAGTTGTTCCTTAGAAAGGGTATTGATGTTCAGAATATATAAAGAACTACTAAATTAAACAGCAAAAATAACCCAGTTAATGAATAGGAAAAAGGACTAAACAGTCATGTCTCAAAAAAATAGAAATGGATGACAAATGTATGAAAAATGTTGAACATCCCTGGCAGTTATGGAAATGCAAATTTAAACTGCATTGAGATTTCATCTCACTACAGTCAGAATGACAATTATCCCTCATACAAGTAACCATAAATATAGGCAAGGATATGGGAAAAATGGTACACTCATACATTGTTGATAGTACTGCAAATTAGTGGAACCACTCTGGAAAGCAGTATGGAGATTCCTCAGAAAACTAGGAATAGTATCACCATATGACCTCATATTCCATTAATACATATATTTCTAAAAGATCTAAGATCAGCATACTATTATGATACAGCCATATCAATATTTATAGCAGTGCAATTTACACTAGCCAAGTTATGGAACCAACCTAGGTGCCTATCAACAGATGAATGGATTAAGAAAATGTGGTATATATACACAATGGAATATTACTCAGCCATAAAGAAGAATTAAATTATAACATTTACTGGTAAATGGATAGAACTAGAGACCATCATGCTAAGTGAAATAAGCCAAACAAAGGTTGAATGTTTTCTCTGAAGTGCAGAAGCTAGTCCAAAATAAGGGAAACAAAGAAAAGGAAAGGAAAAAAAAGTAGGAAGAATTCCATAAAAATGAAAGAGAGATAAATGGAGTAGAGGGAGTTGACTGATGAGGAGAAAGGAGAAACAGAAAAAGGGAAAACAATGGAATGAATCTGACCTAATTTTCTATGTACATATATGAATATACTGTAATTAATGTCACATTTATGTACATCTACAAAACACTAATTAAAAACAAAACCATAAGAAAATAGCTGAAATGTCCATGGAGTTGAGGAAAGGGGACAGGGTGAGAGATGAGGAAGGAAAAAGGGAGGTGCTGTGTACTGAATAAAAGCAAATTATATCCCATGCTTTTATGTCAAAATGAACCCTAGCATTCTGTATAACTAAATTGAACTAATAAAAATAAATATATAACATAAAAAAGACTGGGGATGTAGTTCAGTGGTAAATTGGTCCTTGGTTCAATCTCTAATAATAATTAAATGAAAAATAAAAATAAAAACCACCTTTTATATTAAAATATGAAACTAGTTATATTGAAGCATGCAAGTGGTAGTCATGACTAGTTTAGCAATTCTATCATTCCCTAAGTAATTCCTGGGTAAAGTTTGTACATGATACTTTTTTTCCATACATTTTTTTTTCTTGTAATGGTTAAAAGCATTGATTCTGGAGTTGACATTCCAGTGGTAAGATTTTGATTCAGCTGCTTATTAGCTGTGTAACTTGGACAAGATATTTACTGTTTTGTGTTCAATTTCATCAACTTTGAAATCATAACTATAATAGGTCTCACTGCTGATGTTTTTTCTTCTTCCATTTAAGTTTGTGAAATCGTCTGGAATGATAAAACGAGTAGCAAACTCATTGAAGCAACAAGAAATCTAAACCAGGGCTTAACAAGGCAACAGGAGAGTGAGCATTTCCTTTATCTCAGTCCTATGTTTCCTTTCTGGGGCGATGTCAACTAAGTGGTAGACCACTGAGGCCATTTTACTATAAAATCTTGAGTTTTTAAAACTACACTGCATTGAGTGGAGTTGTAATTGGAGAGAACAATAAGTCAGCAGTTACCTAGATGTTTTCTCTAATGTGGTATGGGGGAAATGAACAGGAGGTCAGGAAAGAATCTGTGATAAGTTTTTAACTAAAGGTAACAGAGCAAAACAACGAACCAGGTAAGAGGGACATGATATGTAAAACTATTTAGATATAAACTAGCATAATAGCATATTTGAAAAAAATATAAGTATATGGGTGGAAAGGTTCAAATTGTACTTGGTAACAGCTGAGAATTGAGCACTAGGTAAGGGTCAGATCATTAAGGGTTTTGGTATCAAACTTATGAGTTCATTTTTTTTGTACTAAGTGATTGGAACAGAGCCAGTAGAGGCAGGCAGATCATTTAAAAATAATTATGGAAATCTAGGGTAAAAAAAGGATGAGCACATTGAAAATTCCCTTTACTTATGTTCATGCATTGAAATGAATCTTATAAAAACAGAAGGAAAAAGGAATAGAAGAAGACACCAGATTGTCAATATTGGTTATTTCAAGAGCATAGGATTTTTTAAGAGAGGAATATGAATTATGTTACCGTCATACATTGCTTAATGACAGAGATACATTCTGAGAAATACAATGTAATGAGTTTTATTGCTATGTGAACATCATAGACTGTATTTAGGTAAGCTATGACAGCAACTTCATTAGGTGATAAAATCTTTGTGACTACCATCATACATGCAGTCCTATGTTGACCAAAACATCATTCATTATGTAATATATAACTGTATCATTTGTTTCAGTAAGGATGTTCTTTTGTTTTTATTTTTTTGACTAGAGATTGAACCAAGGGTGCTTACCACTGAGCTACATCCCCAGCCCTTTTTATTTATTTTTTATTTGGAGACAAGGTCTTGAGAAGTTGTTTTCATGGCCTTGCTAAATTGCTGAGGTTCACACTGAATATACAATCCTCCTGCCTCAACCCCCTGAGTTGCTGAGATTACAGGCATGTGCCACTTTTCTGGTACAGTAAGCATGTTTTATCTTCCAAAAAGAAGTGCATTTTTAAAAGTGATTGAATTTAGGCTGGGCACCGTGTTGCCTACCTATAATTCTAGCTGCTAGGGAGGCTGGGGCAGGAGAATTGTGAGTTCAAAGCCAACCTCACCAATTTAGCCAGTACCTAAGCAATTGAGCTAGACCTTGTCTCTAAATAAAATATTAAAAAAGGGCTGGGGATGTGACTCTGGTTAAGTGCCTCTGGGTTCAAACCCAGGTACCAAAAATAAAAAAAGCGATTGAATTTAAATTTATTATTATTTTTTCTGTTTAAAAATCAGAAATATTATATTGCACTGAAGTTGGAGCTTCTACTTATGTTAACATATGTTAAATGAAGAATTGGCTTTGCATACTTCAATATTTCCAGAAATAAAAATTAGCTCTCAGGAAATGCAAATAAAAAGTTCTTATCTTACCTATTAGAGTAGCTATCATTTAAAAAAAAAAATCTGGGGGGCTGGGGTTGTGGCTCAGTGGTAGTGCACTTGCCTAGCATGTGTGAGGCCTGGGTTTGATTCTCAGCACCGCATATAAATAAATGAATAAAATAAAATCCATTAACATCTAAAAAAATTTTTAAAAAGCTGGCAAGGTTACAAATGCTACTCTGCTGGTGAGGATTTAAATTACTACATACACTATGAAGAAAAATATGTAAATTCTTCCAAAAACTAAAAAAAAATTTACTATACCAAATAGATATCTGCTTCTGTGTAAATATCCAAAGGAACAAGTATAAGCATATCAAAAATATCCCTGCACATCCACTTTTATTTAAACATTGTTCACAAAAGGTAAGATACAGAATCAAAGTAAGTGTCCATAAATGGATGAATGAATAAAGAAACACACACACACACAAAGAAAAAAATAGAATATGTAACACTGTTTAGCCATAAAGAAGAATGCATTTCTATCATTTGTTGCAGCATAAGGGAAATAAGGCAGACATGGGAAGATAAGTACTTCATGTTGTTTCTCTTATGTGGAAATCTTAAAAAAGTAAGTTGTTTAAAATATTGATTACTAGAAGTTCAAAAAGTGTGATGGATAGAGACAGTTTTATCAGTGTTTACATTATTTTTTTAAATTTTTATTTACTTTTTAGTTTTGGGTGGACACAATATCTTTTATTTTTATGTGGTGCTGAGGATTGAACCAGTGCCTCTCTCATGCCAGGCGAGCACACTACCACTTGAGCCACATCCCCAGCCCAGTGTTTACATTATTATATTGTAACATCAACCAGAATTCCATTAATATGTGCAATTAATACATGTTAATAAAAATAAAATAAAAAAATAAATAAAAGTCATTTTCTTTTCCCCAAAAAGTTTCAATTTAAAATCACATGCCTACTTTTTAAATTATATCAATAATAGCTGGTAACAAAATATTTTCTACTATATTTGCATGGGATGAATAAAATCTGGTGATTATAAAGCATAACTTTGCTTCCTTTGACTACTTCCACTATATTAGAAAAATGCATTTTAAAATAAACCATATCTTGGGCTGGGATGATACCTCAGTAGTAGAGCTCTTGCCTACTACTACTACTCTTGCCTAGCATGTGTGAGGCACTGGGTTCAATTCTCAGCACCACATATAAATAAACAAATGAAATATAATTCCATCAACAACTAAAAAATACTTAAGAATAAAAAAATAATAAGCCCTGTCTTGCATGGGCTTATGTTTGATCTCTATGCCTAAACAACAAAAAAATGTAAAAAGAAACCACAGCAACTTAAAAACAGTGACTCAGAGAATTTTTAATGGTATAAATTGCAAATAGAACTAATTCCATTCCAATGAGAATCTACCTGACTTAAAATAAGCAAAATAAGCAATTGTAAACCATGAATATACATTGGATAAAAATGGTACATTCTACAAATCCATAGAATATTGTCATCTTTTAGATGCATAAAATTGCTTCATTCTTATTTAAGTGAAAAGGTTAAAAAATGCTACCATCAGATAAACTTTACTTAAATTCATGTGCTTTCACATCCTTTTTTTATATGTATTACATTAATTATTTAAAACAAAGTGAATGAGAATTTCAGAGAGGCAACTATTAAAAATGCATTCTTCTATCAAATTTATAATGAACTCTTGCCTATATTATTAAAGAAGATAAATTAACTTATATGAAAGAATTAAAAATAAAATAATATGATATTATACTTATCATTTTATCCACATTTCTATCAGTAACATCCCTTCCCTGTTTTAAATATGTATGTGATTTGCACAATAGTTACATTTTAATGCAGCAGAAATATGAAGATAAAACAATTTTGATATTGCTAAAATCAGAACTTTCTGTATTTTTATTTTTTTCTTTTAGCATAATATTTGGTGAAACTGCATATGCATATACAAAACTAGCTCAATAATTTTAACCTACCTAGTAGGCCCAGTACCATTTTCAGTTCAATGGAACTGTCAGAAAATTGATTCACTAAGATTTATATTTTTAACTAATCTTTTTGTGATTGAATATACAATTAAATTCAATAAAATTTATTAAAATATTTGAACATTTCATTTAGAGTATAAAATGCAATCAAAGAATCTCAAGTGAATGGAATTTCGTGTGTGTGTGTGTGTCTGTTTATTTATTTCAGTAAAGGTTAAAGCTAGAAAGAAGACAGATAGTAGCTAAAAAATCATGACCTTATGGTCAGAATGAACCTTGAAATGTAACATAGTGGGGGAAAACAGGAAGATACAAATGTGGCACAGAATAAGGTCTTTAGAATTTCATTTCTGTTATGAACTCTTTTTGCTGTGAATAATCATGAAAGAAGTGTACTCAGCATTTAGCATTGGATACTTTTTCCAAAGAAAATCTTTTAAAAAGCTAGGTATTGAATTGGCAATAGTGATATAATTATTCATGTTTATTTGAGAAGTTCAGTGATCATTTGTTACTTTTTTTTTTTTACCATTATTCATCCACTTAGCATCTTAAGTGTCTGACGACCTTTCTTCTGATTTATAAACATGCAGCACAAGACAAATGAACCAACATTAGGGGCTGGCTGACCTTTCCTAGACTTCTGAAGCCTCAAACTGTTATTTGTTTTTCTTTTACAAGTGTATAAATCAAAATAAACCAGGATATATCTTGGCAAGTTACTTTGACAGTGGTGTGTGTGAGTGCATGTGCAAGTTGTGTTTTGTTTGTGTCATTGTGTGTATTTTTCTTTAAGACAAGTCCATGTTTGTACCATTGGTTTCTATTCACTGACCATACTGCAAATTCTCTGACAGATGATAAAAACACTCCAGAGTTAGATTATTTTAATCCTTAACAAGAAAGGAATTTGGTCTTCAAAAGGAAAATCAACACAATCCATAATCCATCTGTGCCTATGTATTACTTAAATCATGTGTTGTGGTTTCAATAGAATCTATAGATGGAGGAAGGCAAACTCATCTATCTATGTGAGAAACTTGAAGCCAGATAGACATCATGATCCTTCCATTATCCTCTATTTTACTAACATTTAATTGAAGGTGTTTTGTTCTCTAATAGTTTCTTGCATGTTCTGTCATTTTTCCACAACTGAATTATGAGCTACATGAGGGTCCAATATCTCCTTTTCTACTGTTTATTAAAATTGTCCTTTAAGAAAATTAGAATGCAAGGGCTATATATTTTCAGTAAGTATTGATGGTGTTTTAATAACAATATTTCTATAATTCTTTGACCATATCTTGCCACTATGCCAAAAGAATCAAAACTTAAGGTCATTTATTTGATTATGGATTTATGGAGCACCAAATGTCATCTCTTCAACATTTTTTATCAAATTATGCACAAATATTTTGTCAATGAGTCTAGTGTGTACCCAGAAATGAATATCAAGAAAATAGCCACACAATTATCCTGGAAAAAGAAGTTATTTTATAGTTACAAAAGTTCATTTCTCCATTAGAGATTGGTCTACTTTGAAGTTAACACAAATTTGAGTCTATTTGTGGGTTTGTTTTAAGTAAATGTATTTTAAAACATTTAATATTATCTTGCAAATGTATCTAAATGCACCAACCTTTCAGTGAACATTTTTGTTTCTTTAGCATTGTCAATTATACCTCTGTAATTGCCTGGAAATTGATGTGGTTTTGGGGACACTAACTCCTTCCACATAATCAAGGGTCCCTTTCACATATTCAAGTCATATAAGCTAATCAGTGAATTGTTTCTTTTCACATACAGTGTGTTAAGCAAATTAGTTCTGAATTAATTCTAATGTCTCTTTACTTGGAACTCTGGGAAAAATAGTCTGCAAGGCCCTGTGCAAGCTCAACCCTTGCTAATTCTCTGACCTCATCACCCATTTCACTCTTCCTTGCTCACTGGATTCCAGCCACATTGACCTCCTTGCCATATCAAATAATTCAATAACATTTATACCTTAAGAGTCTTCATACAGCTCTGGATAACCTTCCTAGAGACAACTGCAAGGCTGGCCTCTTTTAAACTTTTGCTAATTTTTATATTCATTTTTTAACTTTAGTTGTTAATATTTCCTAAATTTTGTCTGTTTTCCTATATTCACAAAACAAGCAGTATTTTTCAATATCTTTAAATTTTTGGCCTTAAGTTTAGCTTTATTAAGTATAAATGATGCATTTTTGCTATAAATATAAATCACAAAACAGGTAATAATTGGGAGTGATGGGAATAAGTTGATATTTTAAGCAATGAGTGTTCAGGGAAGGCCTCATTGAGAAGATACAATTTTTGTTGATACTATGCTTTCCATATCCTTGCAGAAAAAAGAGACTTAACTCTCAGAAATAAAAAAATAAAAGCAAAACTATCTAATAAAAATGCTTTTTGATCATATGTCAACACAAATTCTGTTCTCCTAAAGGGATAATACTTTGGCCAGGTATAATGGATGCCTTAGAACAAAGATTAAGTAGATGATTTACTACTGGATCATAGAAAACAGACATTTCTTATTTTTAAAAACAATGGTATCTTTTGTCTATCTAAAACTATATTAATTCGTTCATTTTCACATATGTGCACACATCTGCATGTATGTAATTATCTGCCACGTTTCTTAAATTATTAAGGTAGCTTAATGAGGAGTCAATTTTTCCATAGTAAATATATATTTTACCTTGGTGTGATATAAAGACATAAATAACTTTGTCATAGGTAATTATTTGGAATGCTTTTCAGTGGCTAAATATAGTCTCCCTTAAATGAGAATTTAGACAACAATGTAAAAACTGATGGCTCAACTCTTTTAATATCCATCATTTACTAAATATCATGAGCAATTAGGCCAATATTTTACACTTAGAGTTTATCATGTAAAATTATTGGAATTTTTCATTTGGAGAGAACAAGTACTCTCAGTCCCTGGTGTGCTTTTTTAAAGCTGGGACTGTTGCTTTTTTGACAACTTGAAGCTACAGCATTTGTACTCATTTAAAAAAAAAAAAACAGATGGAAATAATATACTTACATAAAAGGCAAAGAACTTTAAATGGCAATCATTACTTTTTAAGTTATTATTATTGTTATATTATTATTATTACCATTATTATTATTTTATATGAAATAGCTACGTAGGACAAGACTATAAATGACAGGTTATTGGTCAGTTTCCACTTAACTTGATTAAATAAGAACACAATTTGTCCTTACCCACTCTCAGTAGCCTTATTGGAGCTAATACAACAGATGTTTTGACACCCAGTTAGTCACATGATTGCTTTTCACTCTGGTGAACATATTTTGGAAACAAGCTAATGAGGCGAACTGCAACAAATACACTTGGTCCCCTTTGGCTGATATTTCTTTGCTGATGTCATTTATCCTTCATTGTTAATTAAATGAGAATAAGCAGCAATTGCTTTCCTTGTATTGTACATTCAGAAAGAAAGCTGTGTAATGTGGTGCATAAATTTGTTGAAATGTTCAAGTTCAATTGATGAACTTTAAAACTGTGCTAATTGTTTAAATGAGGGTACAGACATTTATGAAGACCCAAGCTCATTATAAGAAACACAAGTGTAACAAGGGTTAATGCAAGCCTTTCACCATTGATATGATTTGAGCATTTTGATAAGTCCTGAGGTTTATGAACCAACATGTCCCTATTGAAAATGCTAATGACAAATATGGTCAGGGTTATCTACATAACAAGTGTCAAGACATGTTTATCTGCAGATGTGGTAAAAGATGCCTAATTTAGAGTTAAAATTCAACTATGTCAAAGAAGAGAAATTCCAGCTCCAAGTGCTATCAGTCACTTATTCTGAACAGATGCTTTATCCTAAAGAGTATCTAATTAAACAATAATGATAAAAATGCAAAAGGGTATTAGTGGCACAGTAATTAGTGTCCAGGAAGCTCATAGTCTTAGGATCAGTTGTCTGCTTAAGATTTATTTCTATCCCATAGAAAAATGTATTTATATCATCTATAAAAATTCATGTAGCACTTGTTGAATTTTTTTTAAAAAATGCTTTCCATGACTGGGAGTGTAGCTTAGTGGTAAAGCACTTACTTGCCTAGCAAGATGCTAAATTTGATCCCAAGTGTTACAAAAACAAATGTATTGCTATCTACACCATTTTGTCTTTCAAGTAGCCAACAGCACCCTATTCTATTTGATCCTTCACTACGTATCTTTTCTAGGGAGTTTCCCTAAGGGGATGAAGGGTAAATTGCCCAAAAGATGACTATGAAAAGAGAAGGTGTCTTCGTGGAAATGGTAAAGAGGCTGAATTAGAAAAAGTCATCAGCTTCATAAGTTTTAAGATTGTACTTCCTAATCTTTTGTATTTATGAACCAATACAATCATTAAAAATATTTGGGAATGACAGTATTCCTAAGATGTTTATTTTCATGATGATTTTTCCACACAATGCCATTAAAACAACTCAACAAAAAATCAAAAATCTTTTGTCATTATCTCCCATGTCCCTCTCAAACCCATCCAAAATTAAGTCCAATGTGTAAGAATAAAATTATTGTTACTATGCATGTTGTTGTTTTATAACCATTTAATGCCCCCAGCTCCTTTTAGACATTGTGGAAGCATAGCTAACCATATTCTTTCACATCCAAAGAAATTATATTTTATTATAAACAATATAGAAAGCATACAGTCATAGGATATCCTCCTTGCAATTTACACATAATACATTTAAATCTGAACTCTGCTTCTGTACCACAAATCTTATTCCATCCCCCAATATCTCTTGGACAAGAAAGTCAAGAACTCTTTCTTGAGAGTTACTCAGGACTCCTTTCTTCTTTACTTCCAATATTTAATTGGACTGCAAGTACAACCAATTCTATACATTTCTTAAGACTCTCATTATTATTTTGTATATTGACCTATGTTGGATTTGGCAGATAAAATACAGGATGCAAAGTTAAATCAACATTTTGTATAAATAATAATTTTTATATGCATATGTTCCAAAACAAATGTATGGACTATATGTTCATTAAAAAACTAATAGCTGCTTTTTTTGAAATTCAGTTTAACTGGAAATTCTGTATTTTTTATTTGCTTGATTTTGACAACCCTGGACTGAGGCCTAAAGAGTCTTTGTCTCTAGCTTGTATGGTCTCCAACACTGAACATTAAATTCTCCATAATAAATTGGATTATAACAATGCTTTACTGAAAATGAAAACTTCTTTTTTGACTCTACATTTCCAATAATATTACATTTAAATTCCATAACTTGGTTCCTAAGACAAGTCACAATAAGCTTTTAATATATCCCTGGATCTGCATCATCTACTACACATCTTCATGCCACATGAATCTGATGACACATGGAACTTCTTGTCATTGCTTGAATTCATGTCCAACTTGTATATGTGAATTTCTTTGTGTGAAAAGCCCATATCCTGCCTCATTACCTAGAAAACTTTTAACATAATTTAAGAGGAAATTCAAATAAAAATTAATTTAAAAATATTAATTCCATAATTATTTTGAATTCTGTCATTTGGAAATTTTAATACTCCTAGATAGTCACTTCACACTAACCTTTTACCATAGTGCTATATTGTGATAATTGCCACACTGTACTTCAGTAATTTGTTTACATATTTGTCTCCCCCTTATTTAATTATAAACTAACACCAGTAAGTGAAGACCATGCTATATTTATCTCTGTATTCCCCAATACCTAGCAAAGTGTTGAACATTCAGTATATATTCAACATATATTTGATATTTTACTCACAACTATCTCATATGTTTGATATCATTGATGTCTGGAGTTAGATTTGTACTGAAAGAAATACTTGTAGAAACCTACCTTTTACTTTCCCTCCCCTCTTATTTCTAAGTGATGTAAATGAGTCTTATCTCTCTCTCTCTCTCTCTCTCTCTCTCTCTCTCTCTCTCTCTCTCTCTCTCTCTCTCTCTCTCTCTCCCCACCACCCCAGGGATTGGATTGAACTCAGGGGCACTCAACCACTGAGCCACATCCCCAGTCCTATTTCATATTTTATTTAGAGACAGGGTCTCACTGAGTTGCTGAGCACCTTGCCATTGCTGAGGTTGGCTTTGAACTCTCAATCCTCCTGCCTCAGACTCCCAAGCAGCTGGGGTTACAGGGATGCACCACCACACCAGGTGAGTCCTTTTTTTAATTTTTGTTTTATGTACCTGAAATTGCTCCACATAACATGTATTAAAGGCCACAATTCCAAGTTTAACACTGAATTTTGCATTTGTAATGATAAGCAGAAATCCATTGAAATATTTAATTAAAAGTAGAACCCTTTTCTGAAGATTTTTTTGAAATTGATTTCCCTCTATAGGCCTCTGTTGAAAATTGAGTTAAGTACAATGTTCTCGTGTAATTCAGGAAAAAATGTTGAGAAAATCACAAGGTTTAGAAAAATTGTTAGGAAAATTCTGAAATTTTTGAGGAACTTGCAAAATGTTCTCCATGAGGGTTTCCATTTTCTGATACACATGGCGATCAGTGATATAAAATTTCAAGAAATCCCAAAAGCCATATGCCAGTAGCGGAGTCATAAACTACAGATATTGCCAGTAAATACTTTTTTGTGGAACTGGGGATTGAGTCCAGGGGTGCTTTTCCACTGAGCCACATTTTACATTTTATTTTGTAAAATTTTGACACAGGGTCCTGCCAATATCCTGAGGGTGGCCTTGAATTTGGCAATCCTCTGGACTCACCTTCCTGAGTCTCTGGGACTTTATGCATATGCCACCATACCTAGCTATGAAGAATCTTTAAGTAATTAATAAAGTAGAAGAAAAAGAACTAGACCAAGGGTCTTTATTGAATGATCTACAAGGTTTAAAGTAACCATAAAGTCTGAAAACACTAATACAACTTATTCATATCCTTATCTGTCTATCTATCTATTTATTTATTTATTTTGAACCGATTAAATCAACATGATTACTTCTGGGGTATACTAACAACACAGGATTTTTGTTTGTTTGTTTGTTTTGTTTTGTTTCTTTTTTTAGTAAAAATCAGACAAGTCATGCAAATCAATACATCATGAATATGTGTGTTGGAACTGATAGAAATGCATAAATGCACAGTGTCCATTTCAATTTTGCATAACACAATGACCTAGGCATTGCTAATGAGGGACATCAAATTGAATGTATAACTTAATTTAATATCATCTAACTTATGTTGTAATGTAATATCTATAAATTACCATGTATTCATCTATGTTACCAGATATTATGGTGACTGTATATTCAATTATATGAGTTTATTACAAAAGATATTTCCTAAGACAACCCAGTTGGTCTCAAGTGGAGCTCCAGTACATTGCATTATATTCTTTTTCTACTAATTTGTTTACATAAATAAGTTTGTGACACATTTTTGTTATGTGTTATATCTTTAACAGTTATATCATATTTCTCTTCTATTTATTCTACTTTTCTCACTACTCAAAAGCTTTTGAAATACACCATGAAGCACTGCAGTGTATATGAGGTAAATATTAATTATTATGGTGCAGAATAAAATTTTAACAAGTTCTTCTGCCCAGCACATAGTGTCCCTTCTGACTCTATCTGCATGTACATACACATGCACACAGTCACAGGTTCACGCTTATACATGTATTTTTTTCTTCCATATCTCAATATCCACTCCCCCATTATATATTTAAGTTAAATCTTCATGAATACAAAACTTTTTTTAAAAAAATTCCTTTAAGAGTACATATACAATACTTGGAATTCCTTTTCTTTCATTGAATGTGACTTATAAGTAGGGAGGCCAAATCTTACTAAGAATAAAAAAATTGACGTCAATATAATTTCATCCTGAACCATGCCTGACTATTACCTCCCTCTCGTGAGTGGTAAGAGGATACCGATAATTCCCAAAGCATCTGTTCTCATTTTGGCACAGAATGACACATATACCTTGGTATGAGTCAGTGATATATCTGAAGTCATGTGCAGTAAACCTTTTATTCTCATATGTAGGAGATTGTCATCCAAAATATATTTAGTGATTCCTAGGAACTCTAGTGATAGCAAAGAATTTTAAGATTCAACTTATGCCTTTTAGGAGCTTCTCTGCTTTTATTTAATACAGACATTATAAATTTATACCCATTGTTCAGTTCCATTTCAAATGCTGGTTTCCACTATTGCACTCTTCTAGATTCACATTACAATTTAATTTAAAATATAAATGTGTTTCAATTTTATATCTCTAAAAACATTTGCCATTATTTGAATATCTTTAGCTACTGTTATACTATCATACAATGAACTCCAGAACAAAGAGTAACATGATTGATCTCAAATTTTGTACTAATGATGCCCCAGTGGAATCACTGCTTGTGAACTTTTCACTAACTTGATTTAGAAATAAATCGATCCCACAGTGATCAGTTTACTTGCCCTCCATTGATTGGTCCATATGTTGTTAATATCCATGGAAAAACACTTAGATATAGTAAGCCACTATTCAGAGATATGTGTAATGATATTTGAAATACTTTGGAAACGTGATCAAACCTAAAAAAAATATTCCAGATTATTTTATTCAAACATAAAAAGTTTATACATGCTTAAATAACATGGAATAAATTATCTATTTGTAGAAATACCAAGAAAATGTATTTGTCTAAGCTCTGAACAGGTGTATGTTTTGGACAGAGTCCCTATACAAATAAATCGAGGCCTGTAAGCAGCTAAACAAATGCACAGTATAGCAGTTATATATAGTAGTAATGACAGCTTCTGATGTGGTTCCTAGGCTTTGGTTACATAGCTATCCAAGGAGATACTGAATATATTTCTAGTGAATGCTTTACATTTTTCACTAGAACATAAAAGGAGTAACTGCACTCTTTCATGGAAAGATTATCTATGAGTCAGAACTTTTCAATTAATAATTCATCATAAAAATTACATGCTGCTTTTTTCCCTAAAATTATCTTATAAAGCCTGTAGTTGAATCAATTAAGGAGAGCTAACATCTAATTTCCATTTCCCTTGCTTATTTTTCACTTTCTAATGGCAGGTATAATTATAAAATAAAATGTCACAGCTTATTGTTGGTACTGTTTAGACAAAAATAAAAATTCAAAAAAGAAGAATTAAGAGGCTCTGTTATTGGGTATTGTAATTCTCCAAATCAAAACAAATCCTGTAAACAAATACCAGTAGGAAAATGATCATAACTAGCAGATGTATGAAGAGACTCAAACTCCAGTTCTTAAATTATAGCTGCTTCCAGATTAAAGCAACACTCCTGATGGAGCAGTGTGCTTTATGTCCTCTGGCAACATCCCTTTTTATTGCACTAGAAACCAACATTGAATTTCCTGAATAATTACATAAATAAACCATGCACTTTACTTATTTGTGTGCTCATATTTAATGATATATTGTGCATGTAAATTTCACAAATATGATTTATGGCATTTTATATTACCACAGAGAGGAGTTTATTTGAAATATGTACTTGAAAAATATCATATAAAATGATGTTATTTGATATATACTCAGAAATGATATGATTTTTCAAAAAAATGCAGGCTGAAAAACCTAGTTTCAATTAAATCATTCTGAGAGTTTTCTTAATTGAATTCCCAGGTTTAAATGATGTAACAGACTAATGAACATAAACATATAAATTATATTTATTTTATTTTATGTTAAGTTGCTAGGGAGTAAAGCAGTTCTGTCAGTTGACTGGTACTATCTTCAAAAGAGAACAAAGCAAGTCTATAATGAGAAAGTCTAAAACTTTTAGCATATGTGAAGGAATTTTTAAAGCAAAATTTGAAGGCCAGCATTCATACATCTAACTTTATTATGCTTACTCTTTGATATTATATTTGTGTCTGATATAAACATAAAAATAAAGAATTTCTTAAAATTAAAAATGATAGTCACATTTTCATAGCTGCTCTGTAATTATAAATTTGAAAACTTTAGAAAGAAATATTTCTGGACAAGCAGGGACTAAATCAGAAAGTTGCTAACTCATGGTTCTAAAAATGTTTCAACTTTCTTCTTGGTATATTAACTGTAGTGAAATTCAGTGTGATATGAAAACATCTTGCATCCTATACATCCAATTAAATGGTTGAAATATTTTTTAAAAAGCCTAAGTATTGGGTGGTTTAACCTAATGAAACTAGTAATCACCATAATTCACTTCAATATTACTTTTTTCTAGTCTTAATTGCCCTCCTAACCCATTTACTAGATACCTTATTCTATGCTCCTGGATCTTCTTTATTTTATTGCTGAAAATCTCATTTCACAAATAGTATCTTGAATCTTTTTTAAATCTCTCTGACTTATTGATAATATGACTCTCTACTGACATTGCTACTTTTCTTCCTCTGTATTCCAAAGGCAACTGATGGTTCTTCTAGAACAAAGAGGAAGAATTGACATTCTCCTTTTACTCACTGCTACTTTTAGACCATAACTATGGATATTTCAACCTCTTACAATACGATCCCTGTTTTCTTATTCTTCTGAAATAAGGGAAACAATGATATTTAATGGATGCATCCTGGTCCATATCTGCCTGATCTCTTTGCAGTACTTGGTATTATTATCTTCTCGCCCCTTCAGCTATTTTTATCACTTGGTTTCCAGTTCAGTGCATCCATATGGTATTCTTTGCCTTTCTTTTATTCCTTCTTTATCTTGGTCATAGATTTTTATATATTCATTCTCCCTAAAAAAATCAAATAATCTCCAAGATGCTGCCTTTATCTTCTTAATGATTTAGCTAACTCCTGATACTATCACACTGATGAACCATAAATGTAATCTAATATGTATTTCAAATTTTCTGCTTAACCATTCATCAGGATGTTTCAGAGAATTTTAATCTCAATCCACTTCAACCTAACCTAAGCTCCTTAAACCTTGTTTTTAATTTTACTGTTCTCTTAGAGATCCTGGCTAATTATTAGTAATCCAATGAAACTTTTTTTTCTCTTTGAAGGTACCTGAAGTATAAGGAATAATAAAAATTTAAATAAACCAAACATAGTCACTACTATCTGAAACAAATTATAATTACCACTATAGTTTATTATGCCTGTCATCAGCAAAGGTATTACCAAATTTTTTGTATGTATTTCATTAGACATTTTTCCCCACAATTTACTCTCAGTTCTTCGAGGTATTGACTAAACTTTATTCTCATATATTTTTGTAATACAACAAAAAAGACCTCAGGTTTCTTATCTATTATATGTACATCCAATGCATTCCCATAGATTCCTGAAAATTAACTTATATAAGAAATATAAATTTTCTTTTAAAAGAATAGCACATTCCAAATAAATGAAATATCGTATTTTACTTTTTGTCAGCATATATGTTATGTAATATTTCTATTGATGCGAAAGGACAAATCCATTCATTTCGGTTTTATTTCAGGAAAGTCTATGCTTAAAATACCAACTATTGTAAGTGCACAATGAATTACTAGCTTATACTAACTAAATTGAAGATAAGAATAAGACAAAAAGTGAATTGCTAATTTTTTGCAGTGCGTGGGGATCTAACTGAGCTAATTTGTGAATTTACATTCAGAATATTGTGATCTGGTTCTAAAGATCCAATAAACAATTTATTTTGTAGGTGACTTTGCTTATCTCTGTCTTGATCCATTTTATTAGGCACTGATTTTGGAATTTCCCTTTCCAAGGGAACTCTAATTTCCTTATCTCCAAATTTTTGCCTTGTGACACATTGTATTCACTAGGTGTATAAACAACACCCAGTTAGACCTGTTATGGAAAGCATGAGTGCATCCAGTAAATGAGGTAGGAGCCATTTTAACGAAATGGTTATGCAGTTTGGGGCAGTTTCAATATCTTCTTTTATAAAGATTCTAATGGTTTATCCCTATTTTTCCTCATTCTTTTCCTTTTGCCTCTATCCAAATCAAAGGCCATGAAAGCATTGAAAGCCAACATTAAATCATCATGTGGTCAAGGAGGGGTGATAAAATGATTACAATTCTTTTCAGATATCACCTCAAGTGTTTATTGTGTTTATAAGAATAAAATTACATGAATAATTTGCTTAAATTTAATAAGGACTCTAGCACCTGTTTTCAAACGACTTCAACTGTTTTCAAATTACTTTTCGGTAAAACATAAAAAAAAACAAATAGAAAATTTATTACATTAGTTTTTAAATTGCTTATAAGGATTTCTTTTATAGTAAACCCAATTTTTCATCTTTCTTTATACATTTCTTAATATTTTGTTTACTACACCCCAAGAAAGTTCTAGAAACACTTTAGTACCATATACAATGGGTTTTAATTACTAACCTCACTTACTGTAAATTAGGATCACAATAATCTGCAAATGCTAATTTAAACCTGGATTTGCTTCTGAACAGGCTGCATGTAGTAATGAACACACAGAAGATTATCCTCAGAAGGGCAATATACTGTACCACAAATCATAAGTTGCATTTCCTCTTTTTTTAGTGCAAAATGTGATTCCAAAAGATGTTATTAAGCTATAACACCTTAGTCATTTTCAAGCTCTAGGCACTTAAAGTGCTGAATTTTAGATTACTTTTTTATATTCTTCATGTGCCTAGTCTCCTTACTGTATGTAAAGTTATTAAAGCTATCTGCTTCAATTTCTTCTCTACTTAGGAAGATGTGACAAAAAGATGAAAGAGACTACCTTTAATCTCAAAAGGCTAAACTGAATGCAGAAATGAAACAAAAGAATACATAAAGACAATAAGAGTACTTTTCCAAAGGTAGTTTATGATCATTGAGTGGTCACTAAAAAAGCACTAAACTGGAAGTATGTGACAACATAATAGTCCTGGGGCTCAATTTCCTCTCCAGATAGTTGATGCTGCTTTTTTTCCCCCTTTTACTATGCTATGTAATTGAAATGCCACTTGCTACACAATGATTTGCTTTACATGGGGTGGGGGTTGAAGACATTCGTTTTGTGAATTGCATAAGAGAAAACACATTAAGGCATGAGTGAAAATTAGATTTGGAACTTTCAAAATATACCCTTAAATAAAATGTTTCTAAAAACCCAGAGAAAACTTAGTGGTGGTATATTTCTTTTAAAATGATGTAAAATAGAAATGTATTTTTCTAATTGCTTGATATTCAAGTAGGGATGAGATTTTTCAAGGATTTGTGTTTTTCTGCTTTTTACACTTTTTAGGATTTATATGTATCCATCAGCCTATCAACTTTTAAGCTTTCAAGAGCTGAAAGCTCTTGAATTCATGTGGATCACAAGTTCTTGTACCTATGTTGAAGCATTCATCATTAAATTTTATTTTCTCTGAAGTCCAATCCTTCATTATCCTCTTCCAGGTATTGTGATACATATTCCCATTTACCCAACCCAGAAACCTAGAATCGGCTTTGACTCCAAAAATCCTCTTTCTGAACTACATCTAGTTAGAAATCAACTCTTGTCAAAAATAACTCCTTTATCTCTTTTTTCTTTGCCTCTGTGTAGGTGTTTGCTTTCATTATTTTCTACCTGAATAATTAAAAATCCTTTTTGCTCTTTTACCTGGATCTTCATCTTTCTTTTCTAGTTATTATCACAATTAGCAGAATGTTCTTTCTAAATGAAATTGTATCTAATGTGATGAGTAAGCAAAACACAACTTGCAAAAGAAAATTAGGACAAAATCCTTGAATGCTTGTTTATAACTTACAGGATAAAGTATAAATGCCTTAGCATGAAATTAAAAATACTTGGTTATATGTCTTTACTTATATTTACAGATAATCATTATGCAATCTCTCTCTCTACATTCCACACATTTGGTTCGACCATATTACACTTCTGTTTGCCTTAGACATATACACTCCATCAGTATGACCACCACAGCAAATATTATTTCATACTTCTTTGCCATTCTTGTTTGCCTAGAAAAATCCTCCTTATTGTTTAAGATGTAGTTAAAAAGTCATCTCCTTGGGCTGGGGATGTGGCTCAAGCGGTAGCGTGCTTGCCTGGCATGTGCGTAGCTCTGGGTTCGATCCTCAGCACCACATAAAAATAAAATAAAGATGTTGTGTCCACCAAAAACTAAAAAATAAATATTAAAAAATTCTCTCTCTAAAAAAAAGTTATCTCCTCTAGGAATATATTTCTTGACTAATCTATACACAGTTACTTATCCTTTCATTTGAATATATCCCCATGGCCTATAGCAATTGTCTTTAGTAGCATTTTTGTCACTGTATCATTATTTATATTTGCATTAGTTTGCCTTCTGTACTTATCTTTCACCCACTTGTAAACATCACTGAGGTGGGAATTACACTTTATTTATTTGGTAGTCTCATGTCTTAGCATAGTGTCTGAAATAGTTCTGGCACGTATTATGAACCTAATAAATATTTTACAAATAAGAGCAAAGATGGCTGGATAGATGTATGAAAGAAAGGAATAATGAATTATAGTAAGACATAAAATTGGGGAAAAACTATAAAAGAACAAATATGGTCAAATATACTACAACACCGCTGCAACAGCCCGTGTAATCACAGCTCATAGACAAAATTTGAAAATATGCTTTGATACTAAAAATTGTAGACTATAAGTTTATATAACAATTTTTTTGACATTTTCATTGGTGCTTTATAGTTATACATGATGATGTGATTTGTTGTTACACATTGTGTGTGCACAAAATATAACAACATAATTTGGTCAATATCAATACCTAGTGCTTCCCCCCCTCTGATCCTGCTGCCCACCTCTTGGTCCCTTTCCTCTCCTGATCACTCTTTGATTTGTGGGAGATCTGTCCCCACATTTCTTTTTTCTCTAGCTTCTACACTTGAGACAAAAATATGACCTTTGACCCTTGACCTTCTTAAGTTACTTAGCTTAACATGATAGTCTCTAGTTCTATCCATTTTCCTGCAAAAGCCATAATTTTATTTTTCTTTATGGCTGAATAAAATTCTATTGTGCATATATGTCACATTTTCTTTATCCATCCATGTTGAGAGCCACAGCCGAAGGGGCCCCAGCAAACTTCCAGCTGCCAGCAAACTTCCAGCTGCTGGCTGATGATTGGCTCACAGCGGCCCCAGCAACATCTAGCTGAATGGCTCCTCTGCGGTGATGCTCATTGGGCTGTTTCCCTGCCCTTTCAGACCACGGAGCTGCTCATTGGGGGACTGTTTTGGCTCTGCCCACGTGACCCAGCCAATCGGCCTCAAGAGCAGGAGGATTATGGGAGGTGGCGAGAAGCTTGTGGGGGAGAGAGAGGCTTGTGGAAAGGCGGTGGTGGCAGTTGAGGCTCTGAGGGTTTTTCCTGAGAGGCTGTTTTGTTTGGCGTGTGTGGTTCTAAAAATAAAGTTAGTTCTTTTGACAAGTGGCTCCTGATTGTGCCCAGCCAGACTGCGGCATTTCGCCTAGCCGTCTCCTTGCAAAATTCCTCATTGGCAACCTTCCATAACAGGTATTGTCCTCCATTTAGCACAGCTTTACGCATATTAGCCCAATCTGCTGGCGTCATGTTCAAGTTGTTAATGGATTCGACCATGCTTACAGTGAAGGGTGCATGAGGACCATAGGTTGTTACAGCCTCTTTTAGCTGCTTCACTGTTTTGAAATTTAAAACATGGTAAAATCGCTGCCCTCCTGCCTCAAATACAGGGCATGTTAATATTTGAGATCTTGTCTCAGGATCCCAACTATCAACTGTGGGGGTTGGGGACCTCCCAGCATATGGAGGTGGCCATGTTAGTTGGACACTTACGTCCTCTGGTGATAGAAAGGTGTTAGTAGCAGTCTCCTGTAGAGGTGGTGCTGTTGGTTGGACACTTACACCCTCTGGTGATAGAAAGGTGTTAGTAGCAGTCTCCTGTTGTAACTTTCCCCCTGATGGCTTTTTCTGTTTTACACTTTCTTTCTCTGTCTGACTAGCTTGAGAGGCCTTCTCTTTTACTTGAATCTTTTCCTCTGTCTGACTAACTTGAGAGACCTTCTCTTTTACTTGAATCATTTCCTCTGTCTGACTAACTTGAGAGACCTTCTCTTTTACTTGAATCAATATGTCTTCTCCTTCCTCTACCATTGTCTGAACTGAAGGCTTTGGACTAAGCAAACAAGATATGAACGTCCACAATGGCAATGTGCCAACTGGCAGAGTCCCTGGGCTTTTCTTTTCTATTCTTTTTAAATCTTCACCATGATGGTTCCATTGTGATATATTTAACAACTCCTCCTTAAAAAGCCATGGGCTACATTTTTGTATTGTATCAACGTATGCCCTGACTGTTCTTGATTTTACTGAGATGCCTCCTTCCTCTAACAATTTACTTAACACTCTTTCAGTTTGTTTTTTACTAATTTCTGATCCCGTATTTCTACTATAATACAACCCAACAAGATGATGCCAAACAAAACCGAGACAGAATGAAATAAAAAGGGAACAACAAAAAGTCATTATAGCCTTTCTATCCTCCTGACATGTACATCCGTCCTTTCTCCCTATCTGTTCCTCAGACGTAAATAGTTTTTCCTCAGATGTGAGCAGTTTTTCTTCCGTCTCACTCATCTCCAGGGACAGGCAACTTAAAACAAAAGTGAAGCAAAATAAAAGAGGAATCTTAAAATGGCTACCCATCCTCTCGCCCTGCCCTCAGGGGCGAGCAGTTTCACTTACCCTCAGTCGCTCCCCGTGCGAGCCACCAAATGCCGCAGTCTGGCTGGGCACAATCAGGAGCCACTTGTCAAAAGAAACTAACTTTAGTTTTAGAACCACACACACCAAACAAAACAGCCTCTCAGGAAAAACTCTCAGAGTCTCAACTGCCACCCCCGGCTTTCCACAAGCCTCTCTCTCCCCCACAAGCTTCTCTCCACCTCCCACAATCCTCCTGCTCTTGAGGCCGATTGGCTGGGTCACGTGGGCGGAGCCAAAACAGTCCCCCAATGAGCAGCTCCGTGGTCTGAAAGGGCAGGGAAACAGCCCAATGAGCATCACCGCAGAGGAGCCAATCAGCTAGATGTTGCTGGGGCCGCTGTGAGCCAATCATCAGCCAGCAGCTGGAAGTTTGCTGGCAGCTGGAAGTTTGCTGGGGCTCCTTTGGCTGTGGCTCTCAACATCTCCCCCTCTCTGTTTAAACAACAAGCATGTGGCTTAGGGACCGTGCCTGCCTTAGGTTGTCCAATAGTACATATGGTCCTTTGGTACCATTGCAATTGGATCTTACCCGTCACTGACTACCGGTCCAGTATACAGCCACACCTGTGGAGAGGTCTTTGTACCAGCGGGGGGGTGAGGTTCTTTGCCTCACCTCTGTTGGCCCCCAAATTTTAGCTGGACGATCATGACAAGCAGAAGGGAGGAAGATACACCAGGCCAACTGACGGCTCCTTTTGGAAAAATTGTACCACCAATGACATCATCAGCAAAAATACCCCAACACTACCACAAGTCGCTGCACCAACAGATAGTTCACAATGCATACAGGTGAGCTCACAATGTGTCCAGGCAAGTTCTGCAAGCAGTTCAGTGATGGCTATTGTAGAAGCTGTAGATTGGTTTTATCTTTGACTTCACCAGCACTGAGATGAATATAGGAATTCTGGCAATAATGGCTAAAGAAAAAATTATGTAACATTACAGAAGGCCCTAAAAGAAAACAATTTTCTTAACAATTTACATTGTCTTTAAGAGAATTATTAAATATAATGAAAAGGAAAGGTGAAAGTAAACAAACAGATCTGTTAACCTCCTTTTTTGTTTACATATATAAACAATCTTCAACAGTTGTTTACCCAATTTAAATTAAACCATATAAATCACGTGAAAAAAAATTTGGATCCATTGTATCATGAGCGCTCATCATATATGATATATGGACATACATACATTCAAGCATATAACACAAAACACAAGTGTGCACACATAATATAATACATACAACACATAACATTATAGTAAAGGCCTTATAACTTTTTACAGGTGAAATCTCCATTGCAATGTTTAAAAACTCTATAGTCAAAAAATAGAACTGATCAGCAAAACATTAACCTAGGTCTGTATGAGCTCAAAAAACAAAATAGAACTTCATGATATGGCAAAGGGCAATAATAAAATAGATATTGAAAAAAGCATCCTGGTTCTGTTGCAGATGTAAGAATAGCCAAACTGGAGTTTTGGATATCAGTTGTTATGGATTTGAGCCAAATCATCTTCTTTTTGGTCTGTAGAAATCGCTTTAGTTAATCTCTCTGGAATCCAAATCGGCTGCTGTTCTCCCTGTGGAAACAGACAAACAGACCCCGGACTCCAGACAATTACTGGGTCAGGACCTTTCCATTGTCCTGTTAGAATATCCTTCCAAAGTACCTTGGGCTTATGCACATTTTTTGGACACATATGCCTTTCCGCAGCACTAAGTCCTGATGAATCCAAATTTAAAAAGTTTAGAGTAAAAAGGGTTATTTTAAGTTTATCTTTGGGGAATATATACCCCTTCCCAATTCCTTCTTTTTGCTTTAATAAGTACATTTTAATAGTTTGATGAGCTCTTTCAACTATGCCTTGTCCCTGTGGATTGTATGGGATTCCTGTTATATGAGTAATGCCAAATGTTGAGCAAAATTGTTTAATAGAGGTAGAAGTATAACCAGGGGCATTATCTGTTTTTAACTGTTTTGGAACACCCACAGTGGCAAAATTTTGTAAGCAATGAGCTATAACATCTTTAGTTTTTTCTCCGGCGTGAAGGGAGCCCATCAAAAATCCAGAAGAAGTATCAACTGTAACATGCAAATATTTTAATTTTCAAAATTCTGGCAAGTGTGTGACGTCCATCTGCCAAATATGGTTAGGTATCAGTCCTCTAGGATTGATTCCAAGATTAACTTGTGGTAAAAAGGTCACACAATTTTGACATTGTTTTATTATTTGTCTAGCTTATTCCTTAGTTATTTTAATACACTTTTGTAAAGTATTAGCATTGACATGGAACTTTTTATGAAAATTTATAGCTTCTTCTAGTGTAGAGAAAATATGTATGTCATGTGTAGTTTTATCTGCTAAATCATTGCCCAAACTAAGGGCTCCAGGCAATCCTGTATGTGCCCTGATATGTCCTATAAAGAATGGATCTTTTCTGTCCCAGATTAGACTTTGTATAGTGGAAAGCAAAGAGAAAACAGTAGAGGAAGGGGAAATCCTACCAGCATCTTCAAGAGATACTATAACATTAACTACATACTGACTATCAGAAAATAAATTAAATACAGAATCTTTAAACATCACAAAAGCTTGTAAAACTGCATTAAGCTCTACCTTTTGAGCTGATTGTTTGGGTACTAAAAATGTTAAAGTTTGATCAGGGGTAACTACTGCTGCTGTACCATTATTCGACCCATCAGTGAATATATTTGGAGCATTCATGATAGGTGTTTTTCTTGTCATTTTTGGAAAAATTACAGGATGCAATGACCAAAAAGACAATAAAGGATTAGATGGTAAGTGGTTATCAAATGAAACATTAGATTTGCACATGATTATTGCCCAAGTATTTAACTCATTAGCTAACTCATCAATTTGATTCATAGTATATGGAGTAATAATTTTATTGGGAGAAATTCCAAACACTCCCTTTGCTGCTTTTATTCCTTTGAGTATTAATTGTCCTACAGCCTCAGGATACCTAGTAAGAATAGTGTTAGGAGAATAAGATAAATGTATCCATAATAATGGACCTTCTTGCCAAAATACTCCTGTAGGAATATTTTTTGTTGGTAGTACAATAAATAATAAAGGCAAACTTATATCAATTCTATCCAAATGCATATTTTCCATATATGTTTCAATGATTTTTAATGCCTTTCTTGCTTCAGGCGTTAACATTCGGGGTGAATTTGGATCTGATGGACCTTTTAGGATATCAAATAAAGGCCCCAACTCTCCTGTTGGTATACCTAAATAAGGCCTTATCCAATTTATGTCTCCTAATAACTTTTGAAAGTCATTAAGTGATTTGAGTTGATCTACTCGTATTTGAATTTTTGGTGGACGGACCATGGTTGAGGATAATAGAACTCCTAAATAATTAATTGGAAAATTTAATTGTACTTTATCTATTGCTATCTCTAGATTATAATTTTTTAATAAGTTTGTAAGTGTGGCATAACATTCTAGCAATGTGTTTTTATCTTTGTGTGCTAATAATACATCATCCATATAGTGAAATATTTGTAGTTCAAGATTTTGATTTCTAAGTGGCTGGATTACTTTGTTAACATAAATTTGACACATAGTTGGGCTGTTAGCCATCCCTTGAGGGAGTACTTTCCATTCATATCTCTGATCAGGACCTTCATGATTCAGTGCAGGGATAGTAAATGCAAAACATGGACTATCCTCAGGATGAATTGGAATTGAAAAAAAAACAATCTTTAATATCTATAACTAAAACATACCAGGTTTTTGGCAAAGCAGACAACTGAGGAATCCCTGATTGAGCAGGTCCCATAATAACTATCTCATTATTAATGGCTCTTAAATCTTGCAATAATCTCCATTTACCAGATTTCTTTTTGATGACAAAAATGGGAGTATTATGGGGAGATACAGAAGGTTGTATATGTCCTTCCGCTAATTGTTGTTTGACCAGGTCATGGGCTGCTTGTATCTTTTCTTTAGTCAGGGGACACTGAGGAACCCATACTGGTCTTTCTGATTTCCAAGTAATTTTTATTGTCTCAGTGGCCCTTTCTGAAAATCCAACCCATGTCTGTCTGTTCCTTGATCTATTTGTATTGGTGCTGCTATACTTTGTTCTTGTTTTTCTAATCTTTTTCCTTTCCTAAAATCTTGTCTAGCCATAATAGTGGGTGCATTTTGATTGATGTTATTTGTTAATGTCAAACCTAATTGATCTAGGACATCTCGTCCCCATAAATTTACGGGAAGATGATCCAATACATATGGCTGTATAGTTCCTTCACATCCTTCAGGATCCTTCCAATCTAATACCATTGCACTTCTTTGGGGATTAGTCGCCACTCCTAGGCCTCGAAGCGTTTGAGTGGCTTGTTGTAATGGCCAATGTTTTGGCCATTCTTGACGAGAGATGATGCTAAGGTCTGCACCTGTATCCAGTAGCCCATTAAATTCATGTCCTTGAATATTTAGTTTTAGCATGGGGCGAGAATCTAAATTTAAAGAAAGCATAGCCCAATCTACACCTGTGGAGCCTAATCCCTTGGAACCTCTTTCTACAGTACGACTGGAAAATTTATCATGTAGGCTGGGTGTTATTAGTAACTGTGCTATTCTATCTCCTGGTGAAATTACTGATATACCCTTTGGAGAACTGGCTATAATTTTTATTTCACCTTCATAATCGGGATCAATTACCCCAGGACTTATCATAAGTCCTTTTAGAGTAGAAGAGCTGCGTCCCAATAATAAGCCTACTGTTCCTTTGGGAAGAGGTCCTTTCACCCCTGTGGGAATGATTTGAACTCCCATCTCTGGAGTTAGTACTGCTCTGGCAGAGGCGCAGATGTCCAACCCTGCGCTCCCTCTGGTTTGTCTGATGAGGGATCTGATGGACAATGTGTCCTGGGCACTACCCTGATGGGGTTGCTGGGTTCCTCCAGTGCTCCATATATTTGTGGTTTTGGGCCCCGGAGCATTGGGCCCCCCTGTCCATTTTTTGGCAATGGAGCCCAATGCCTTTCTCCACGATATCGTGGATAAACACCTGGTCCTTGTTCGTTTTTTGATAATGGAGTACCCTCTATGGTGGTTTGAGAACGGCATTCATTAGCCCAATGTCTCCCTCTACGGCATCGTGGGCAAATACCTGGTATTCGACTCCTTTGATACCTAGTTTTGTTAAACCCTCCTCCAATGGGGCAATTCCTTTTAAAATGTCCTGTTTGTTCACAATTGTAGCATGTTCTTGGCCTGGCATCTAAAGCCTGTTTTACTGCAGCTGCCACAATTTGCCCTTGTTCATTAATGTCTCTGGCATCTAAAGCCTGTTTTACTGCATCTAAGACTTGCCCTCCTGACATGTGCATCCGTCCTTTCTCCCTATCTGTTCCTCAGACGTAAATAGTTTTTCCTCAGATGTGAGCGGTTTTTCTTCCGTCTCACTCATCTCCAGGGATAGGCTGGGTCACGTGGGTGGAGCCAAAAAAGTCCCCAATGAGCAGCTCCGTGGTCTGAAAGGGCAGGGAAACAGCCCAATGAGCATCATCGCAGAGGAGCCAATCAGCTAGATGTTGCTGGGGCCGCTGTGAGCCAATCATCAGCCGGCAGCTGGAAGTTTGCTGGCAGCTGGAAGTGTGCTGGGGCCCCTTTGGCTGTGGCTCTCAACATCTAGCTGATTGGCTTGTTAATGAAGTCAGACCCTAGGTTGACGTGGTGAAGTTTTGGGCCTAATGTTTTTTTTTAAATGAGGCCAAGGTCTCTGTTCTAGTGACTAAGTCTTTGATCCACTTTGAGTTTTGTGCAGGGTGAGAGATAGGGGTTTAATTTCATTTTGTTACATGTAGATTTCCAATTTTGACAGCACCATTTATTGAGTATCTTTTCTCCAGTGAGTTTTTGGTACCTTTTTCTAATATGAGATAACGGTATTTATGTGGGTTTGTCTCTGTGTCTTCTATTCTGTACCATTGGTCAACATGTCTGTTTTGGTGCCAATACCATGCCATTTTTGTTACTATGACTCTGTAGTATAGTTTAAGGTCTACAATCAATAATGTGAAGAGAAAGCCTACAGAATGGGATGCACCACATGCACCTCAGGTAGAGCATTAACATCTAGGACATATAAAGAACTGAAAAAAACTTCTCACCAAAACAAATAACCCAATGGATAAGTGGGCTAAGGAACTGAATAGAAACTTCACAGAAGAAGAAATAGAATTGAACAAAAAAAATATGAAAAAGTGTTCAACATCTCTAGCAATTAGAGATATGCAATTCAAGATTTAAGATGATAAGCTAAAGGAAGGCTGCATTCCTTTGTTACTCAAAGAATTGGGATTCAAGCAATGGAAACACTGTTTCTCTGTGAGTTATTAGAGTATCCTGACAACAATGCCTGCTCTTGACCATAAGGCCAATTTACCAACATGGGGCTTCCCCAGTCGCCTCCATCTTGGGACACTGCAACTGCTGCAGTAGTTCCCTCCATATGGTAGCCTGCATCTGGGAACACCAGACAGGGTCTAGAGATAGCCACCAGCTCCAGCACTGCACACCAGAGATTTACATCTGTAAACACACTGTCCAGTGCTACTACCCATCCTGTCCTGATGCCCCATCTCTGAAAATTGCTACCTACACCTTGGGACACCATTTTCACCATCTTGGGTTATCCTTGCTACCACCATCACCATCTTTAGTTGGGGAACTCTCATCTTGGGACACCAGCTGGGGCCTAGAAGCAATATCAAGGTACCTATAGTCCCCCAACTCTCACTCCTCTATAGCCACTAACACAGCACAGTGCTTGCAGCTATGTGGCTGGTCCACAGCTTGCAAAGCCTGCCCCTGATCTGACCGGTATAAAACAGCTCTTTGTGACAGGTGGACAGGTGTGCAGGCTCCGGAGGCGCTGGAGGTTCCTGATTGGGAAGTAGAAAGAAAGGGAGTGAGTGAGATATTGTTTAGAGACTAAATTAGAGACCAAGATATGTGGGGTCTGTGGGTGATATAAGGTGATAAAAATCAGGCAACCACATCATATGAGTGGGCCCCAAAGGAGATTCTTGGTGTGTAGTCTTACAATGGGGACTGGCAAATGCTATACCCCACCTCCAAGAGTTCTACCTCTAAAACCAATCCTCCCACTCTGGTAACTTTCATAATCTTGAAGGTTGAGATATCAACAAATACCAGACAACCCCATCTACTGGATGAGAAGGGAAGCAGGAAAGATACTGAACTCCAACAAAAACAATCCTTTAATTTTTCTTCAAGATTTTTATCTTTTTTTTCGTTTCTCTCTCTCTCTCTCTCTCTCTCTCTCTCTCTCTCTCTCTCTCTCTCTCTCTCTCTCTTTCCAGCCCTCATATTCCCAACATTTGTGAAACCAAGTACTTTTCATGTATTAGGCTACTGAGGAATGGGATGTCTGAATAGTATAATATAGTTGTGCTGTATATTCTTTTATCTGTTATTTTTACATTTTTCATATTTCTTAATAATTTTTATTTTTTTGTACTCTTGCTCTATTTTTTCCACTTGCATGTCTTCCCAAAGTCTATTTCTCTCTTATCTCCTACTACCAGCCAACTTCTTATGATTCCTCTTTCATACTTGCTGAGACCTAATAACTCTACATCTTCACCTCTTACCTCCTTAATGTCACATCCTACATCCCCCAGTTCTTTCCTTCTCCACCATTAAAAACTGTAGACCCTTTTTAAACCTACTGTTTATATTGCAGATAAAAATCAATCTCACCATTTCTGTCTATTCTGACAAAACTGTAAACGTCTTAATATGCTTGGTTTAAGGCTGCATATTGTTTGTATTGGGATTTGTTAACATTGATCTCCCCATTAAAGGAGAGGTGTTGGAATCCTGCAAGGACACTATAATTCTATAGGGTAAAAACTGTAATACTGCACTGCTAAAAGGGAAGTCACATAAACAAAATGAAAAAAACTAGGGAAGAATGTGCCCCCAAACAAACCAAGATACCACATTATAAGAATTCATGGCCAGCACAGCAAAAGAAATGTCAGAAAAGGAGTTCAGGATGTACATAATTAAAATGTTCTGTAAATTAAAGGATAATGTAAGAGAGCAAACACAGGCAACAGAAGCTCGTTTCGATAAAGAGCTAAATAAACAAAGTTAGGAAGAAAAAGATTACTTTGAGGGCTGGGGTTGTGGCTCAGTGGTAGAGGACCTGCCTAGCACGTGTGAGGCACTGGGTTCAATTCTCACCACCACATACAAATAAATAAAATAAAAGTTCATAAAAACTAAAAAAAAAATTAAAGATTACTTCAATAAGGAGATAGAGATTCTGAAAAAAAAAAGAAAAAACTAAGCTGAAATCCTTGAAATGAAGGAAACAATAAATCAAATTAAAAACCCAATAGAAGGGTTGGGGTCATGGCTCAGTGGTAGAGTGCTTGCCTCACATGTGTGAGGCACTGGCTTCAATCCTCAGCACCACATAAAATAAATAAATAAAGATGTTATCTTCATCACTAAAATAAAAAAAATTAAAAAGATGAAAAAAAGTGCTCAATAAAAGCATCACCAACAGAATAGATCACTTGGAAGACAGAACCTCAGACAATGAAGACAAATATATAATCTTGATAATAAAGTTGACCACACATAGTAGATGGTAAGAAACCAAGAGGAGAATTATGGGATAACATGAAAAGACTGTGTGACCAATGTGATTCTGCAACCTGTACACTCAGAAAAATGAGAAATTATACCCCATTTGATTCAAATGTATGATATGTCAAGATCATTGTACTGTCATGTGTAACTTAAAAAAAGGAATTATTCAGATAGAGGAAGGCATAGAGTTACAAAACAGATGAAGGAACAAACTATTCAATGAAATAATATCAGAAAATTTCCAAACCTGAAGAATGAATTGGAAAATCAAATACAAGAGACTTAGAAGACACCAAATGTACAAAATCACAACAAATCTAGTTCAAATCACAATATAATGAAAATTCCTAGCATACAGAATAAGGACAGAATTTTCTAAGCCACAAGAGAAATGAATCAGATTATCTATGGGGGAAACCAATTAGGATCTCTGCAGATTTGTCACAGCAGACCCTCAGTGCTAGGAGATCCTGAAATAGCATATACCAAGCTCTGAAAGAAAATTGATGCCCACCAACAATCTTATATCCAGTAAAATTAAGCTTTAGATTTGATGATGACAAAAAAACCTTCAATGATAAACAAAAGTTAAAAGAATATACAACTAGAAAGCCTGCACTATAAAACATTCTTGGCAAAATATTCTATGAAGAGAAAATAAAAAACAATGATGAAAATTAGCAAAGGAAGGTACTACACTAAAGGAAAAGTCAATCAAATGAGAAATGAAGTAAATGTGAAAATCAAAACTAAAACAAAATGATAGGGAATATAAACAATCTCTCAGTAATAATCCTAAATGTTAATAGAATAAATCCATCAATAAAAGGACATAGACTGGCAGATTGGATTAAAAAATTAAAAAAGAGACCCAACAATATTCTCCTTTCAAGAGATTCATCTCATAGGAAAAGACATCCACAGACTGAAGGTGAAAGTTTGGGAAAAAACATTCCACTCACAGACTGTGGAAACAAAAAGGGGTTTCCATCCTCCTATCAAATACAGTAGACTTTAAGCTAATTTTATTCAAAAGTGACAAAGAAGGACACTTCATGCTGCTCAGAGGAACCACACATCAACAAGACATAACAATTATAAATATATGTGTCCCAAACAATGGAAAATCTATGTTCAAAAAAAAAAAACTCTTCTCAAATTCAAGACTCAAATAAACCACAATGAAATAATACTGGGTGACTTTAACACACCTCTTTCACTCCTAGATAGATCTTTCAAAAAAAAGCTGAACAAAGAAACTATTAAAATCAATAATATAATCAGTAACTTAGACTTAACTGATATATATATATAGAATATTTCATCCCTCGATGAGACAATATACTTTATTCTCAGCAGCACATGTATCCTTCTCTAAAATAGACCATATATTATGCCACAGAGCAACTCTTAACAAATGCAAAAAAGTACAGATATTATACTGCATTATATCAGATTTCATGGAATGAAATTAGAAGTCAATGATAAAGTAAAAAATAAAAACTACTCCAACACTTGGAGACTAAATAATATGTTACTGAATAATCAAAGGGTTGCAAAAGACATCAAGGAGGAGATTAAAAAATTCTTAGAGGTAAATGAGAACACTGGTACAACATATTGAAATCTCTGGGATAATATGAAGGCAGTACTAAGAGGAAAGTTCATTGCATGGAGTTCATTCCTTGAAAGAAGAAAAAGTCAACAAATAAATGACTGAACAATACACCTCAAAACCCTAGAAAAAGAAGAACAAATCATGACCCAAAACAGTAGAAGCCAGGAAATAATTAAAATCAGAGCTGAAATGAATGAAATTGAAGCAAAACAAACAATTGAAAAAATTGACAAAAGAAAAAGTTGGTTCTTCAGAAAAATAAATAAAATTGGCAAATCCTTAGACATGCTTACAAAGAGAAAGAGAGAAAACTCAAATCACTAACATACGGGATGAAAAAGGAAATATCACAACAAACACTACAGAAAAACAGAAGATTAGAAATTATTTTGAAAACTTGCACCACAACAGAATAGAGAATATCAACGTCATCAACAAATTTCTATAGGCACATGAATGCCCAAATTGAATCAGGATGATATACACAATTTAAACAGATCAGTTTCAAGCAAGGAAATAGAAGATGTCATCAGAAGCCTACCAACCAAGAAAAGCCCAGGACCAGATAGATACACAGCTGAGTTCTACAATACTTATAAAGAAGAACTAAAACCTATACTCTACAAATTATTTCATGAAATAGAAAAAGAGGAAGCACTTCCAAACTCATTTTATGAGGCCAATATCACCCTGATACCAAAACCAGGCAAAGACACATCAAAGAAAGAAAATTTCAGACCAATATCTAATGAACACAGATGCAAAAATACTCAATAAAATTCTAGCAAATCAAATACAAGAACATATCAAAAATATTGTGCACCATGATCAAGTGGGGTCATCCCAGGGAGCAAGGTTGGTTAAACATACAGAAATCAATAAATGTAATTTATCACATTAATAGACTTAAAGGTAAGAATCATAATCATTTCAATAGATGCATAGAAGCATTCAACAAAATATAGCACCCATACATGTAAAAAACACTAGAAAAACTAGGGATAAAAGGAACATATCTCAACATCATAAAAGTTATCTATGCTAAATCCCAGGCCAACATCATTCTAACTAGATAAAAATTGAAAGCATTCCCTCTAAAAACTCTTTCACCACTTCTATTTTAACATTGTTCTTGAAACACCAGCCAGAATAATTAGACAGACAAAAGAAATTAAAAGAATACAGATAGGAAAAGAAGAACTCAAATTAGCACCATTTGCCAAAGATATGTTTCTATACCTAGAATGCCTAAAAAATTCCACCAGAAAAATTTTAAAATGAGTAAATGAATTCAGCAAAGTAGCAGGATACAAAATCAATACCCATTAATCAAAGGTATTTCTGTACATAAGTGATGAATCATCTGAAAGGGAAATGAGGAAAACTACCCCATTTACAAAAGCCTCAAAAATAAAGCAAAATACTTGGAATGAACTTAATGAAGAGGTGAAAGATCCCTACAATGAAAACTACATAATGCTAAACAAAGATATTAAAGAAGACCTCAGAAGATAGAAAGATCTTTCTTGTTCTTGGATAGGTAGAATTAATAGTGTCAAAATGACCATATTACCAAAAGCACTATACAGATTTAAGGCAATTCCAATCAAAATCTTGATTACAATCCTCATAGAAAAATAAAAAGCAGTCATGAAATTCATCTGGAAAAATAAGAGACCCAGAATAGCTAAATCAAATCCTTAGCAAGAAGAGTGAAGCAGGTGGCATCACTATACCAAACCTTAAACTATACTACAGAGCAATAGTAACTAAAACAGCATGGTATTGGCACAAAAACAGACTTGTAGACCAATGGTACAGAATAGAGAACACACAGACTAACCCACATAATTACAGTTACTTTCTATTAGACAAAAGCACCAAAAACATACATTGACGAAAAAATAACCTCTTCACCAGGGTGCTGGGAAAACTGGAAATCCATATGCAACAATATGAAATCAAACCCTTAACTCTCACCATGCACAAATCTCAACTCAAAGTTGTTCAGGGACCTAGGAATTAGACCAGAGACCCTGTGCCTAATAGAAGTAAAACTAGGCTCAAACCTTCATCATGTCAAATTAGTCCCCAACTTCCTTAAAAAGACTCCTATAGTGCAAGAATTAATATGAAGAATCAATAAATGGGATGGGTTCAAACTAAAGAAAGCTTCTTCTCAGCAAAAGAAAAAAATAGTGAGGTGAATAGAGAGCCTACATTTGGAAGCAGATTTTTACCACACACATCAGATAGAGCACTAATCTCTAGGATTTATAAAGAACTCAAAAATCTTAACACCAAAAAACCAAATAACCCAATTCATAAGGAAATGAACAGACACTTCTCAGAAGAAGATATACAGTCAATCACAAATATATGAAAAAAATGTTCAACATCTCTAGCAATTAGAAAAATGCAAATGAAAACTACTCTAAGATTTTATCTAACACCAGTAAAAATTGCAGCTATTAAGAATACAAACAACAATAAGTGTTGATGAGGATGTGGGGGGAAAGGCACACTCATACATTGCTGATGGGACTGAAAATTGGTGCAACCACTCTGGAAAGCAGTATTGAGATTCCTCAGAAAACTTGGAATGGAACCACCATTTGACCCAGCTATCACACTCCTCGGTTTGTACTCAAATGACTTAAAAACAGCATACTACAGGGACACAGCCACATCAATGTTTGTAGCAGCACAATTCACAATAGCTAAACTGTGGAACCAACTAGATGACCTTCAGTAGATGAATGTATAAATAAACTGGTATATATACACAATGGAATATTATTCAGCATTAAAAGAGAATAAAATCATGGCATTTGCAGGTAAATGGATAGGGTTGGAGAGTATCATGCTAAGTGAAGTTAGCCAGTACCAAAAAACCAAAGGCTTAATGTTTTCTCTGATAAGTGGATGCTGATCCATAATGGGGTGGGGCATGGAAAAATGGAGGAACTTTGGATTGGGCAAAGTAGAGTAAAAGAAAGGGAGGGACCATGGGGTAGGAAAGAGGGTGGAATGAGATGGACATCATTTCGGTAGGTACATGTATGATGACATGAACAATGTGACTACTTTGTGTACAACCAGAGAAATGAAACAGTGTGCTCCATTTGTGTACTATGAATTGAAAAACATTCTGCTGTCATGTATAACTAATTAGAATAAATAAATGAGTAAGAAATGCAACTCAAAACTACTCTAAAGTTTGGGGTTCCAGCTCATTGGTAGAGTACTGGCTTAAAATAAGTAAACAAACATGAAAACAAAGATTATCCCCTCCCACCCAAATTTATATGATGAAGTTTGGTTCCCAGTGTGATAATATTTGGAGGTGGAATTTTTGATAGATTATTAGATCTTAAAATATTAATCTTTTAAGATTAGGGATCTTAAAAGAGAGAAGTAAAAAAAAAGTTTGTATTTCCCTCATGTAATTTGAAGACACAACCAGAAAGCAACATTTGTGAAAGATTGAGTGAGTCCTCACCAGATGCTTAATCTGCTGGCAATTCTGCCTTGCACTTTCCAGGAACCATAAATTTTTACAATAAGTTATAATTTTTATAAATCACCCAGTCTACAGTATTTTGTTACAGCAGCCCAAATAAATAGAGAGGCAGTTACAAATCATGTATTAGGTATTTAATTAAAATAACAGAAGAGGAGAAAAACAGACCATAACAAATATTGGAAAGAATAACATAGGACTTTCTAATCAATTACAGAAATGTAAGTAAATATAGGAAGCTCAAATAACATTAGAAGGATAAATACAAAACAAAGCAAAATGAAACAGATCTCCCTTAGACACATCATATAAAAACTGTAGAAAACAAATACAAAGAAAAAAATCTTGCCCCCAAACCAGAGGTAAGTGTAAGTGTATGTGTGTGTGTGTGTGTGTGTGTGTGTGGAGAGAGAGAGAGAGAGAGAGAGAGAGAGAGAGAGAGAGAGAGAGAGAGAGAGAAAGGGACAAGAAATAAAAGAGTTCTGATCAAAACATGCCAGCCAAAAGAGAACGGAGTTCTACATCAAGTTAAAGTGTCACTCAAAAGTAAAAGAAATATCTGTAAGCGTTTCATGGCAAGGAAATCTTCTCTGATGGATAAAAATATAAAGGATGGAAAGAACAAATATGAACACATGGTTATCAGTTGTCTTCCCTAAACAGGAAATGTAAAAAATATTGGAAGTTGAACATAGATTCATTAATGATATATATTTTGAACTCTAGGGCAACATTTAAAATGCTTTAAGGGAAGTATAATTAATAGACTAAGAGAAGACATAAATTTGAATAATATCAAATGCTTGATTAAAAATCAGTATAGTCAGGAAAAAAGAAGCTTCATACAACAATAGGCAAAACATTTTTGTATCAATCCAAATAAATCAATAGTAAATTTAAGTGTGAATGATCTAAATAAATCAATTAAAAGATAAAATTTTCATACAGAATAAAAATACCAGATCCAACTACATGTTGACTTTAAGAGATCCATAATAAGTATAGAATAACAGATTGATTATATATATATATATATATATATATATATATATATATATATATATATATATATATAAAATGCTAACATTAATTAAAAAGAAAGATGCATAGTAAGGGAGAGAACTCTCCCAAATATATTGTATGCAGCCAGTATAACCCCAATACCCGAATCAGACAAAGACACATCAAGGAAAGAAAACTACAGACCGATATCCCTGATTAACATAATGTAGAAATCCTTAATAAAATATTAGCAAATCACACTCAAAAACACATCAAGATGGATGAGGTGGGGAGATAATGTGACTGGCACAACCAGGGCTTGGTGAGGCAGTGGGGCTGGATGGAGATCAATCCTTTAGTGGCCTCAGGCAGCTGCCCTGTGGGCAATCTTCCTGGTGCCCACTTTGGCCGCTGCTGAGGCCCTAGGCATGTCAGCCAACTGCAGGAGCACTAACGAAGTTGCCATGACACTGCTCAGAGCCAGCAAGACCAAGACCAAGAACAAGATGAAGCATTTCTTGTGCCAGAAAGTGAAGGTATTTCTGGCCAGTGAGCCAATCCTCAGCATTCATATGTGTATGTTGGGTGGACAACATGATCAATGAACTGAGCAATGTTCCTGTCCCTCTTATGCTAATGCCAGATGACTTCAAAGACTATAGCAAGATCATGGTAGATAAGCATATCTTCAATAAGGAGAACTTCCTTAGCAGCTTTAAATTTAAGGAATAGTTCTTGATGGTGTTCCAAAATCTCCTTGAGAAGATTGGAATTGATGATAAGGATTACCAGAATTCAGTGATACACAGTGCCCCCATCTATAGTGAGAGCCAGGAAAGGTGTGGTACATGTTTCCTCACCACCTATGACCAATGCTTTGTCATCAAAGCTGTCAAGTGAGGATGCCGCTTAAATGCACAATATCTTAAGGAAATACCACCAGTTTATAGTGGAGTGTCATGGTGATACCCTTTTTATGCCACAGTACCTGGGCATGTACTGCCTTACTGTGGACATAGTGGAAACTTACATGGTGGTCCAAAGGAATGTGTTTAGCCATCAGCTCACTGCACTTGGCAAGTATGACGTCAAGGATTCTACTGTTGCCAGAGAAACAAGTGACAAAGGCAAGGACAAGTACTTTCAACACTCAAAGACAATGACTTCCTCAATGAAGGACAGAAGCTGCATGTAGGAGAGGAGAGTAAATAGAACTTCCTGGAGAAACTGAAGTAGGACATTGAGTTCCTGGCCGAGATAAAGACAACTGACTACAACCTGCTGGTGGACATCCAAGATGTGGACTGGGAAGAACAGGAGGAGATGGAGGTGGAAGAACAAGAAGAAGACAAAGAAAGTGAGAATGATGGGGTAGGCAGCAACCTGTTTTGCTCCTATGGCATACCTCCGGACAGCCCTGGTAACCTCCTCAGCTTTCCCCTGTTCTTTGGTCCTAGGGAGTTCAACCCCTCTGTTGATGTCCATGCCATGAAAAGCCATGAAAGTGCCCCCAAGAAGGTGGTCTATTTCATGGCCATCATCAACATCTTCATGCCTTATGATCCTAAGAAGAAAGCTGCACACACCGCCAAAACAATGAAGCATGGTGTATGGGCTGAGATCTTGGCTGTGAACCCCAAGTAGTAGTCCAAACATTTCAATGAATTCATGTCCAAGATCTTGACATAGTTTACTTCTACCTTCATCCAGAGCCAGAGAGCTGGGTAGAGAATCCGGGACTGGGGGAGGGTGAGGATGTATTAAGGCTAGATGGGAGGGGGACAGTGTTGAGACTGCAGTCTGTGACACTGAGAGCAACTTTAGCTGGAGAAAAGGGGGGTGTGCTGTGTATGCACATGCTCACAGGATATAACCTTGCCTTCTGTTTACCCTTGATTTTTCCCCCGTTTGACTCAGTTTACAAAGGTGTTCCCTTTGGAACCTTGTAACCTTATAAGATACCTTGGGCTAGAGATGACTTTGTGGGTATATTTGGGCTTTGTTACTGAAATTTCATTGCTCATCTTGGTCACCTTTCCCATCACTGCCCATCTCTCAGTTTCCTTTAATTAAAGAGGTACCTGAAAGATCCAGCATCAAGATCTGCTCAGAGCAGAATGCTCTGACATCAGCAAGGAGAAGAGGTCAGACACTTCAGCCCTGCTGCATTTGATCTTACCTGGATTAACTTTTTTAATTTTATAGACTATGGTGCATAATTTTTGTACCTTTCTACCTTGAATCCAAGTAAAATGTTATTTTTTTGCTCCTCTTTCTATCCTCCAGTGCTGTACTCCCAAAGGAGCAAAGCAGGTTGTTACCTGACATCTTGGATCAGAGTTGGAGATCTCCAGGGCAACAGGTCCATCCTCATGGGATGGTAATGGGTAAGGGAGCTGCTGGGATCTTAGACAGCTAGTTCTCAGAGAACCCTGTGGTCATCATCCAAGTCCCAAGCTTGCTTGGCCTCTGAAATTGAAATATTCTCACTGTCAAGCCCGCTTCTTTGATTCAAAGGAACTAGGAAACACCTTTGGATGTAACAGAACCCTTGTGTTTAAAAGGTTATTTCCCTTGGGAAGGCCCGAGAAACTGATGTATGTAAAATAAGGTCTTGTGAGTGCCATATGTTTCCTTCCTACTGACCTCCAGGCATCCTCAACCCATGGTTGGCTTGTCAACAAGGACAGAGTTCCAAGAACATGGGTGCCCTTTGCAGACCATTCTTTAAGCCTTAAGTTCACCATGTACGTGTCTGGCTCCCTGTACTCATGTCTTTTTATCAGGATGGTTATAGCAAGCAAGGTACTTACAACAAGGAGTGTGGTGTCGAAGCCTGAGATTGCTTCTAAGTCACTTGAGGATATGACTCAGAAAAGCCAACTTGAAACATGAATGGAACTTGACCCAGTTCCAGTCTTGGAATTGTTTTTCCTTTTTAGTTCTCTCTAAACTTGTGGCTCACAGGACTCCTTCCAAAGAGTGGCATCCTGTAGCTTCATTTAAGATTCCTACCCAACATCAGAGCTTGCCTCCTAGGCTATCAGAAGTGAGCCACACATGTTCTGTTGCCATCAGAGCAGCAGGTCCACCAGGAGGGAAAATGGCTCCATTGTTCTGAGTTGCAGATGGTATATCCCTACATTATTGCACCCTTTCACCAATAATTGGGGAGTTGGGATGAAAAATGGTAAAATTTCTAGATAACCCCAAAGATATGAAACTTGGAATCATTTTAAATGAATAGGTAGTTTCCTGTGGCTCCCTGCAAAACTGTCTAAGCTTAGCTTCTGAAGAAGAAACCAATGGTGTGTGTGTTCTGCTCACAGCATTCAGGTCAGGAAGGAATGGAGGCAGTATTCTTGGACCTCAATTGGGCTGTTCCCTTCTGGAAAGGCATAACTAGCTCTGAACAATTATAGCAGGGCCCTGATGTGACTCAGTAAATACTTGGAACCATGTGATTCTTGGAGAAAACAATTTTGACATAGGAAAGAGATTATGTAGGAATAATATTTGGACTTGATATCACCCTTCTCCTCATAATCAAGGGTGAACTTTTGGATTTGTTCCCAGTTAGGCCCAGCATCTCAAAAGCTTGGAAGGCCGTATTCCCGTAGCTTTCATAGCCTCAGGCCTGTTGGCTTCTCTGCTTTGAGTCTGCTGATCATGTTGCCATAATGTGTATGAAAAGTATCACATAATCTTATCAGTAAAAGCAACTACCAGGTATCTAACTTGTTTAACATTGAGTTTTCATGTTTTTAAAAATCATATACATATATGTGTGTGTATGTTTATATATATATATTATATATATATATATATATATATATATATATATATATATAATGTACACATATATACATATATTTTTTATTTTAAGAAGTAGCACCATATTTTTTTATTTTAAGAAATAGCATTCTGTTTCAAATGCTTTTTGTTTTTCTGACAGTATTGTTGATTGGGTCAAAACATTTGAGCTGTGCTTTGGTGGATTTTAGATTTTTTTAAAAAAGGTCATCCCTTGTGTTGTCTTCAAAGCCTTGAGTTTGGACCTCTAAATCTTTTGGCATTCAGATGTTTAAAACTTATTTATCTTGTTTTTTGCAAGTTTTCTTTCTCTTCTTTTCATAATGATAAGGATGTTCTTTCTGTTTGTCTTTCTATCTGAAAATGAACTAATTCCCCCATTCATCTGCTCCTTTTTTTCCTAATATCTGCCATTTCCTTTGTGGGCAGTAGGAGGCATCCCAGAGGAAGTAACTAGACCCAACCTTCTTCCTCCAGAAAAGCTAAACAATCTTATGGCATCCCAGAATAATTTTGAGTCTCCTGGCAACAAAGGTATAGAAATAAGGACTAGGCTGAATGGTGAGGCCTTGATGAGATAAGGGCAGGTTTCCTCTCCCATTCCCTCATTCTGCTTCCTTCTGGGTAGCATCCAGTCACAGCTTCTCTGTCCCCATTCCACTTCTGCAATGTAACAACTGAGCAATTATCTCCTAGTTACCACTGCCAAAAACAGCATACATGCATGGGGGGAGGGGGACTTGGAAAGATATGAGGGATGCTTAAAAAAACACACTGGCAGACCCCTAGATGAAATCCTGTTCTTGTGTTCTTTTTTCCATAACAGCTGGGTCTCTGATTCCCCCAGTAAACTCTACTCCTCTGAGGCTTGGGGGTCACAGGGCAGCAGGGAATCCAGAAGTTCTAGGAACACAGTTTCAGAAGCAGTACTCTGTTCTCCTCATCTATCCCAGGTCATTGGTCTGTGGACATCCATGAGTGACCCCTCATCCATGAGTTCCCAGTATAACTCTTAAGTTTCCACTACAGGCAGCTCTTTCTCCCTTCCCCCTTCCCTGCTTCACTCTTCTCTTTTCCTTGTGCTTTAGGCCTGAGCAGGTTCTTGGTACTGCTCAGGGTGTGAGACAAGACTTGAGACTCCTGCACCAGAGATGTTCCCTTCTTCACAGTCAGCCAGACCTGTTCTGGGGAAGCAGACCAAAGACCCAGTGTTTTCTTCATAGCCAGTCCCACCCCCTATTATCTTTTTACCAAATCAGGTCTGCAGAGACAAAAACCAAATATTAGCACTTTCTAGCACTTGAATATTGGGGGCCAGAAGGGATACTGTTGTACTCACAGACCTTAGGCCTTAGACATGTGGCTGCCATCAAATCACCTCACTTTATGGCAGTAATATAGGGAAGGGGGTCCTCAAAGGGAATCACATTCCAACAGCTACCCCCAAATCTACCATCCATCTTCAAGAGATAGTGATATGGCCCTAGCCCTCCTCTGATAAATGCCACTTATGAGGAGTAGCCCTTATGAAAAAGAGAAAGAAGACTCAGGTTTTCTTCAGAAGGTCATGTTGAGATTCAAGGAAGAAAGCTGAGGAGGGAACTTCTAGAACACTTGCACTTACTAACAACCATTTTGTGAGGATTTAGGAGTCAACAGGCCAGGAGGGAAGGCCCTATGATTCTCAACACACCACAACATTACGTCAGATTATTATAAACAAAAAAATATGAAGTTTAGAGTCACCTGTGGGGAAGCAGAATAAACTACCACCCCACCATAGGTGGGACTTTTCAACTTCCCACTGCAAGTTCATTTCTTTTTTTAATAGGAATTTTCAACTCTCTGCTTGTCTAATGTTTACTCAAAACAATTTGAAATCCTGGTACTGTTTTAAAATATATGAATGTTAAGTTTAATCTCCAACCCAAGGAAAAAATAGAACTCAAAAAGTTTTGTGTTAAAAAAAAAATATCAAGAATGTAATACACCTTAATCAAGTGGATTTAATCCCAGGGATACAATATTGGTTTAATATAGGCAAATCAATAAGTATAATTAAAAACATAAATAGAATTAAAAATAAGAATCATATGATTTGAAGAGAGAAAAAGCCTTTGATAAATTACAGCACCCATTCATGTCAAAAATTCCGGAGAGCTAGGGATGGAAGGGACTTACCTCAGTATTAAAGGCTGTATAGGACAAACCCAAAGCTGACATCATTCTGAATAGAGAAAAACTGAAAATATTTCATTTGAAAACAGTAAGAAGTCAAGGATGCCCACTCACACCACTCCCATTCAACATAGTTCTTGAAACTCTATCCAGAGCAATCAGGCAACAGAAGGAAATTGAATGCATACAAAGATAGAACAAAAGATGTCAAAGTGTTTCTTTGATGATGGCATGTTCCTATATCTAGAAGATCCCCCAAACTCCACCAGAAGACTTTTAGAGCTCATAAATGGATGCAACAATGTGTCATAAGCAACATTCATAATTTAAAAGGTTTCCTATATTCCCATAGTGATTGAGGTCAAAAAGAAATAAGAAAAACTAGCCCAGTTTCAATGATATTAAAAAAACATAAAATACTTGGGAATTAATATAAGGAGGTAGAAGAACTCTACAATTAAACAATAAAAAAACTGATGAAAGAAATAGACGAAGATTATAGAAGATGGGGAAACAAACTTCTCTGATGTTGGATAGAAAGAAATAATATTATAAAAATGACCTTACTATCAAAAGTGTTATGCAAATTTACTGGGAGCAGTGACTGAATTATGGATCTTGAATTGTCTTGTGACAGAGATGATGCCTCTCTTGAGATCTCTTGGTGTGAATGTGTTGATTTGAAACTGCCTAGTTGCTATGGTGACACCCTGTTCAATAGGAGGTTCTGTACCAGCCACAGAGCTGCTTATTCAGTTCTTGATCTTGAGTTTCAGACACCAGCTGCTTGGGGGTAGAAAGTTATGGGTGCAAACTGATAATCATAATTGGGCTGCTCATACTCATGACCTTGGTTATCCTTACTTTGAAGAAAACTTCCCACAGTAAACAATTTTGATGTTTATACCTCCATAATAAATGTGCTGAGCTTGTTGTGTGTCACTACTCCCCTACCAAGGAGTAGTCAACCACTGAGACCAAGCTTTTTTCTCTATTTGTGTGTCTGTCTCTTCTCCATCCCCTTACTGCCCGGCCCAGGAACCTGAATCAACAGCCATGTAGGTCGAAGCACAAATTCAATATAATCCCCATCAAAATACAGTGGGGGATAATAATGTCATTCTTCACAGATCTGAAAAAAATAAACAGTTCTAAAATTCATTTGGAAGAACAAAAGACACTGAATAACCAAAGCAATCTTGAGCACAAAGGGTGATGTTAGAGACATAACAATATCTGATCTTGAATTATATTACAGAGCTATGGTAACAAAAATAGCATGACATTGACATTGAAATAGACAGGAAGACCTGTGGATAGAAGAGAAGACACAGAAACAAATGCACATACTTATAGTCATCCAATACTTGACAAAGATGCCAAAAATACATATTGGAGAAAAGATAGCCATTTTAATAAACTGTGCTGCAAAAACTAGATATCTATATGTAGAAGAATTAAACTGAATCCCCATCTCTCAATCTGTACAAAAGTAAAACCAAAGTGGATTGAAGACTTAGGAATTAGAGCAATACTTTGCAAATAATAGAAGAAATATAGAGTCAACACTCCAACATATTGACACAGGCACCAACTTCCATATCAAGACACCCAATGCTCAAGAAATTTAACCAATAATCAATAATCAGGATTTCATCAAATTAAAAAGCTTCTGCATAGCAAAAGAAAGAATTAAGAGTATTAAGAGAGAACCTAGATAATGGAAGAACATCCTTGATATCTGTTCCTTAGATAGGGCATTAATATCAAGGATACACAAAGAACTCAAAACATGTGCTTTCTTTTTTTAATTTTTTTGATACTGGGGATTGAACTCAGGAGCACTCACCAATGGGCCACATCCCCAGCCCTATTTTGTATTATATTTAGAGACAGGGTCTCACTGAATTGTTCAGTGCCTCACTGTTGCTGAGGCTGGCTTTGAACTTGTGATCCTCCTGCCTCAGCACTCGAGCCACTGGGATTATAGGCATGTGCCACTGTGCCCAGCAAGAACTCAAAGCATTTAACACCAAAATACCCCAAAGGACCCAATAAAAAAATGAGCTAAACAGACACTTCTCAAAAGTACAAGTACAAATACCCAACAAATATATATGTATATATATATATATATATATATATATATATATATATATATATATATATAAATATATATAAACTTTCCTATCAGGAAAATTTAAATAAAAACTACATGAAGGTTTTTTATCCCTCCAATCACAATGGAAATTATCAAGACTCTCCAGCATGTATAAAGAACTCAAAAAACTTAATAACAAAATAACCCTCAAATAACACAGTCAATAAATGGGCTAGGGAACTGAACAGACACTTCACAGAAAAAAGAAATATGATCAGTCAACAAATATATGAAAAGATGTTCAACATCTCCAGCAATTAGAGAAATGCAAATTAAAAATTCACTGAGATTTCATCTCATTCCAGTCAGAATGGCAATTATCAAAAATACAAGCAACAATAAATATTGGTCAGAAAGTGGGGAAAATGTACACTAATAAATTGCTGGTCGGCTTGCAAATTGGTACAACCACTCTGAAAACTTGGAATTGAACCAGCATTTGACTTAGTTATCCAACTCCTTAATTTATGCCCAAAGTATTTACTATCAGTATACTACAGTGAGATAGCCACATCAATGTTTATAGCATCTTAATTCACAATAGTTAAATGAGGGAACCAATCTAGATGCCCTTGAATAGATGAATGGATAAAAAGATGTGGTACATATACACAAGTGAATATCACTCAACCATAAAAATGACTTTATGACTTTTATAGTAATGGATGGATCTGGAGTCTATCATGCTAAGCAAATAAACAAATCCCCCAAAAACAAAAGGTTCAATGTTCTGCTATGTGTTATCATATTGAGTATCCTGGTTGTTTGATAAGCTGATAATCTCTCACTGCTAACAAGGCTCTCTCTGTAGTTACATTTCAGTAGTTAGATTGTAATGTGTCTCAGTGTTGGTCCCTTTGCATTTATCTCTTTAGAATTTATTTAACTTCTTGGATATGTAGATTCACACATTTCATCAAAGTTTTCACCCAATGTTTCCTTAGGTTTTTTTAATGTCTTTTCTACTTCTCATTCTGGGAGTTGTGTTAAACATATATGCTTGATGGTGTCTCATAGATTTCTTAAGCTCTGTTCACTTACTTTTGTCACTTCTCCTCAGACTTAATGATGTCAACCATATTCAGGTTAACTGTTTCTTCTGTCTGGTTGAATTTACTGTTGAACACTTTTAGCAAATTTCTAATATCAGTTATTATAGTTTTCATTTCTGGAATTTCTCTTTGGATTCCTTTGTAGTTTCTACATCTTTATTTTAATTTTGTTTATACATAATTTTATTGATTTACTTTTTGTTCTCTTTACTTTGATCTTTGATTCTATGTAAAAACAGTTGTTTTAAAGTCTTTATCTAATAAATCTAATTCTCTACATCAGGGATATTTTCTGTTTATTTTGATCCTTTAGACTGTACTTTCTGTTTCTTTTCATACACCCTGTAAATATATGTATGTAGATACATATGCATATAACATCAGAGTCTTAAATATATAAATCAAATATTGACAAAAATGAAGAAAGAAATGATAACAATACAATACTAGTAGAAGGTTTCAATGCTCCACTTTCAATAATGAACAGAATATGCAGATGTAGGATCAGTAAGAAAATTTAAGTCTCAAATAACATTAGACCAAATAGTGGTTTAGGGAATCTTGTAACCAATAGTATCAGAATACATATTCTTCTCAAGAACACATGTAATTTTCTCTAAGATAGACTGACTGCATATTAAATTACAAAACAATTAGTAACAAATTTAAGATGAGAATCAAGCCAAATATCATTTATCATTACAGTAGAATTAAACTAGAATTCCACATCAGTAGAAAAAAATGATACAATCTTACGAGTTTCTTTAAATTCCACACACATTTTATTCCAAATATAGTAATATCAAAAATACCATCCATGCTTTTCAGGGACTTAAAAGGTTTAAATGCTTATGTCAGAAAGGAGAAAGATATTTGTGTTCTTCTGTATTTATCTCACCATTCTCTTTCCTCTGACTGGGTGAATTTGACTACCCTCTTAAAGAACACTGATGTCTCCCAGACCTAAATATAATTCTTCATCAGTATGTCAGCTACATGCCTTAAACGAACCTGTAGTGATTAAAATTTATTGTGTATTCTGTCAAAGAAAAAAAGATCCAATCTCAAATATGTGAAAATTTCACAATATTTTCTTGCACACAGTTTAGCCAAAAGCGATCAGAAAGGAAATGAGAAAATACCTCAAGAGAAATAAAAACAAAAATATAACATACCAAAACTTATAGGATGTACAAGAGCAAAAGTTTGAACCTATTTACTGATGATGTGATTGTATATTTAAGAAATCCTAAAGTGTCCATCAAAAAACTTTAAAAGTTTCTGGGGATATAGTTCAATAACAGGGCACCTACATAGCATGGGCAAGATGCTGGGTTCAATCTCCAGCACTGAAAATAATAGAGAAAAAATTTAGGAAAAATGAACTACTTCACTAAAGTTGAAGGATACAAAATCAACATAAAAATGAGTTCCACACACTAACAAAAACTATCTCAAACAGAAATGAAGAAAGAAATCTCATTTATTAAAGTTTAAAACAAAAACTAAAGAATAAACTCAATGAGGTGAAAGACACATGTACTTAAAACTTTAAAATATTGATGAAAGAAATGAAAAAGGACACAAATAGGTAGACATCCCATAGGTGTACTGGAAGTCTTAATGTTTTAAAAATGACCAGGGACTGACGTCAAACCTCAGTGATAGAGCACTTGCCCTGCATGTGGAGGTCCTACATTTTGATGACCTACAGTTAGATGATGAGGTTTATGTGCTAAGCAAAAGCATAATATATTTTTTAAATGATATTTGTCTTTCTTAAAATTACTAATATTTTCTAAGTGGAAAACATTGTTAAAAGAATGAAATATGAGGTATCAAATGGGAGACGATATTTCACAAAACCCATATCCAATAAAAAAAATGCATTCAAGATACATACAGAGCCCTGTAAATTAAATGATAAGAAAACATATAATCCCTTTTAAACATGAAATGTAGATATGAAGAGACACTTTTCAAAAAGACATATGAGTGGAAAATAAACATTAGAAAATACACTCAACATATTTTTCATTAGGAAATTGAAAATTAAAACAATAATGAGACACCACTACATACCAATTAAAATGATTGAAATTCAAACACAGGATATCTCATTCATTCCTGATGGTAATGTAGTATAGTACAGTTACTTTGGGAGATGTTTTTTAACATTTTTTGAAATAAACAAACTTCCCACAAGTTTCCTATAATCACATTTTTTGGCATTTTCCCATGTGATTTAGAAACTTATTGTATATATGCAAACGTTTGTAGCAGCTCTATACATAAATATCTAAACTGGTTAAAAAAAATATATATATATATATATATATATATATATATATAAACAAACTATATCCATTCATATTTGAAATATTATTCCATAGTAAAAAAATGTCCTATCAAGTCATGAAAATTTATGGATGAATAAAATGAATATATTGAGTATTAAAAAAGCTATTCTTCAAAAGTTATACACTGTATTATTCTGATGATATGACACTTATGACACTCAGGAAAATTAAAATAAAAGAGATAGTAAAAATATAACTAATTCATAGAGTTTTGATGAAGTTTTCATTTAATAGATAAAGCACATATATACATTTTAAGATGGCAAAAATATTATCTGTGATGATATAATTGTGAATATATCACACTAATAATTTATAAAAACCCATTGAAACTTACTGCATAAGGAGGTAATCTTAATATATGCAAACATTAAAATATAATTTAGAAAGTTTGATAAAATTCCAATGTAGACTGCAGAATGTGACAAAACAATCTAAATGCATTAAAATATATGAAACAGCATCAGTGAAAATTGTGAGGGAATAATGTCCTAAGCTTATAACTGTTCAGATGTGTAGAATCTGTAAGAACAAACACAAAAACCCTACAAACCTATATGTAAACACTATACTCTATAAAGCCATTCCCAACATGGTATGAGTTAATTCTAAAACTACTACAAAAATGTCTAAAACTGAAAAAAGAAATAATGGATAGTGGATGGTAAGGTCTTTTTTCACCATTAGAACAGGGAGTTTAGAATAAACTGCTGAAGAGGCTGGTTGTGACAGAAGTAGTAATGTACATGTCTGAGCACCCCAATATTGTTTTCTAATGCCATTCCTCAGTAAAGCAATCAGGGTTGTTCAAAGAAATAATTGATCTGAGACCTAGGTAGAAAATACTTATGGTGTACCTGGAGTATCTTGTAGAGTAAGAAATTAACAACAAAACAAAACAAACAAAAAGGCTACAAATGTACTGTATTTCAACCAACTCTAATAAAAAATGGTCATGAGTCCCTGATAATATGAATAAATGAATAAGTAAACAAACTTGGTGAATCATCCATACAGAATTGCTAGTAATTTTTGTAAATAGTCTATCTTTAAAGAGGTGGAATATATCTTCCCTTCCTTATTTTGGGCTACACATAGGTATTTTCTTCTAAAGATTGCAATGCAATTTTTTTAAAAAAAATAAGTAATGTTACAGTGGAAAATGTGAAAAGCACTGACTCAGCTGATCAAAACAACATCAAAAATGTCCTGTATGAACATATACTTTGATATGAAATGATAATAATGTTATACCCTTTGTTGTCTTCTTCCCCAAATACACAACCCTGGTTTAATCATGAGAAAAGCTTTAGAAAATCCAAATTTCAAAACAGTTTATAAAGTTTGTGAACAGAAAGTATTAAGGTCATAAAGACACAGAAAGTCTGAGAAACTCTCAGAGAGAAGAGAAGCCTAAAAAGATACAACTATTAAATATGGTAATATGGTATCCTGGTTGGAATCCCAGAGCAGAAAAATGGGAGTAGCAGAAAATAGAGTAACACTAACAAAATTATGGGTTTTGGTTAATAATGCTGGCTCCTTAATTTACAAAAAATGTAAATAATAATGTAAGAAATTAAAATAGGGAACACTTGGTGTGGGATATATGGAACTCTGTGCTATCTTCACAATAATTCTATAAAGCTAAAATTGTTCTACAATTTACAATATGCATACAGTGAAATTAAGACAAAATACTGAGGCACATAGTATTAAGTTAATTTTTTAAATTAATCAGTAGGTCAGTCTGAGCTGTCCTTGGCAAAATTGTACTACAAGATATCTTAATGGTCTCCTCCTAACTTCTGTCTCTATTATTTCACTCCACCTATGTCTACATGTCTGGCTCCTTTTTTTTTCAGAAAATAAAAAGATATGAAACTAATCTGCACTAAAATATTCTAGAGATTTATGTATCATTACCATGACCGCCACAAAGTCCATAGCAGAAAGTGTGTTTAAAAAGAAGAAAAAATTGTAAGCCTTTTATTAAATGATAATGTTATTTAGTACACATAAAATAAAATCTGTTTACATATATACATACACATGTACAATGATAACATTTTACAATATATTCTTTTGAAATTATACCATTGAATGCCCGACAAAATATATAAAATATATAAAATCATGCAATATGAAATTGTGCAATGAAATTTCTATACTCTAACTCATTCATTACAAAAGAATAAAAAGTTTGTTGAGTGCACAGTGTACCTTGCCTGTGTCAGACAAGAAATCCAGAGTCTGCCCAATATTTATTACCAACTCTCTTGAACTGTTAGGAAACATGAAAAAACTTGTAATTCCCATAACTTGGTGGCAATTTTGTTATATAATTATTGAGAAAGTTTAAGTGCTAATGTAATATAGCAAATTCTTATCGATATATTAGAAGAGAGGTTCATTTTAATATTTAAAATTAATTAAGTGGGAAAATGTACTGGAAAGCAACTTCACATTCTGATAGTATGTCAAATCACCTTAGAATCTGAGATAATGTTCAGCTGTAGTGTAGATGCACTTAAAAAACCACAAATATCACAAAGTGTGATCATTTCATATATGCATAATGTTAACAATGAGCAATGGTAGAAAAAATAAATTGAGTTTCTAAATTAAAATATAGTATTTAACAAGTAAATTTAAGTCCCCAATCTTCCTGGCATTTTCATATTAAAAGAACTATACATAAACTATTTTAAAAGAATGAGTATAATCATACATTTTTCATTGACTAAGATTTTGAACTAAAAGTTTCCAAGGAGTGTATTCAATTTGGGAAAAATTGATAAAATAAATGCTAAAAAAAAGCCCAGAGAACTTGTGCAGGCAAATATTTCCTGATTCCACATAGCTAATTTTTCAAACATTAAAATTTATATGGAACTTCTATAATGTACTTCTTTTTTTTTAAAAGAGAGAGAGGGAGAGAGAATTTAATATTCATTTTTTTTTTTTTTTTTTTTTTTTAGTTTTCAGCGGACCCAACATCTTTATTTGTTTGTGTTGCTGAGGATCGAACCTGGGGGGCGCACATGCCATGCAAACGCGCTACCGCTTGAGCCACATCCCTAGCCCTATAATGTACTTCTATAATGAACTTTTATAATGTACGCCTGTAATGAATTTCTATAATGATAGCTTATTGAACCATACTTGCTATACAATTGATATATTTGGAATGAAATTTGTTTACAATATTTGGTCCCCCAGGAAACTTACATTAATCTACAGCAAAGGAAAAAATCCTTTAAAAAAGTAACATCTCCAATTTATTTGATCTTTTTTCCTATTTTTCCAAAAGAAGACATATTGGTGCAATAGACCAGCCTTTCAATGTCATGAAATTCAGAAGTGCCTTCTTATATCAATTGAGAAAAGAAGTAATGTTTTATATGTAAAGTGACATGAGTATATTTATTATTACTCCTAAAGGTATGAAAAAATTATATATAAATCTCTGATGGTAGTTTAAGCTGCAAGACAGCCTATGCCAAATATGGTTACCAAACTGGGGCAAATGTTTGCATCATGAAAAAAATGTACCAATATACACAGAGAACACTAGTCATCACTAATATAGAGCAAGTTAAAACAAATACCTATTATACCTAATCACACACTGAGGAAAGTGTTCTAGAATCTTGATAAATCTGAATTAATGTAATATTCCTATTAATATGTAAAACAGTCTTTGTGAGAAATTGATATGATTTAACAACTGTTTTTTATTTAAAATAATACATAAAAATATATTTTGTTATATGTATAAAGACTTTTTCAATTCACCATAAGCATCATCAATAAATTCCAGAAGGTTTGATATACTTGATATTACAATTGTCTATTTAGTATGATGACTGGTTTCTACAAATCTTTGCTTGAAAAAAAAACATGTAAATGTAAAAAATAAAAACAAAAAAATGTTTTTGTTTTACTTTATTAAAAAGAAGTACAGGATTTTTCAAAAATATCTTTCAATTTTTGAGAGTTTTTTTTTTTTTTTTTTTTGTGCACAGTCATTATTGTCTCTCAAGAAAATGTAAACTAGTTGATGAAAACCAAAATGTACCTCCTGAATATAATTGGCCAGAGACAGAACACTGAACCAAAGAGATCACTGTCCAAGATGAGATACTATATACACAATGAGCATTGCTCAGCCATAAAGAAGAATGACTTTATGACATTTGCCAGTAAATGAATGGGTCTGGAGACTTTCATGCTAAGTGAAATAAGTCAGTCCCCAAAAGCCAAAGGTCGAATGTTTTCTCTGATATGTAGATGTTAACCCAAAATAAGAGGGAAGAGGGGAAGAATAGAACTTCAGTGGAATAGGAAAAGGGAAATGAAGGGAAGGGAGAGATATAGGTAAAGGAAAGACACTGGAATTAATTCAAAATAATTTTTCTATGTACATGTATGAATACACCATAATGAATCCCACCACCATGTACATCCACAAGAATGGAGTTCTAATTAGAATAAAATATTCCAGGCTTGTATAATCATATCAAAATGAATTATACTGTTATGTATTACTAAGAATAACCAATAAAATAATAATGGCAAAAATAATATATGAAAACAATATATACTTATATATTTATACATGTATATTTATATACTTGATTATTCAAACATTTGGGAACATAACCTAATCTTCCAGATTGAATGTGGACAATAAAATTTTCTGCATGTTGATTTATAATCTATGAAAAGAAAAATCTCAGACTTTTATTGAGGGTTTTAATTGCTGAGTTTTCTAATGTTGAAGCAATTTTCTGGATCAAAATAGTGTAATAGAGTTAAAATGCCTTCAAGAAGCATTGCAAGTGTAGTATTCCCTCATATTCCCAGGCATTGACTGACAATGCAGGAGTTATTTGGAATTCATATTTTCAACATATAAAAATGAAGGCAAGTACTGAGAATTTATGGAAATTATTAGACTCATTATGGTGTTTCTACTCCAAAACTTGTATTTACCTTGAACATTGATTTCTTCTTAACCTATCCTTGATTTAAAATTTAGACAGCTGGAACCTGGTCTCTTTTTCCATTAACCTAATTGTATTTAGGGTGATATAATTTATACCTCTGTGCTACTAATCTTCTTATTTCTCAAGGAATTAGGAAGAAGCAGGTTTTGAAATCCTTCAATAAAAGAAAATTTTACTGATGTGGTACCTGAAAAAAATTCAGGAAAGACTTTTCCAGCACCAGTGAAATTATTCCAAGTGGCATGATTGTTAATTGCCATTTCTGAAACTGTTGTCATATTATTGGAATCTTTTTCTAACTGCCTAAGTGAAAAAAACATTAGGCCATAGCATGGGAGAAGCATTGAAAATAGGGTACAAATTTAACTTTTGGAAATGGTACTAATATAGCTTTCGTAAATATAGCTTTTCTCTTCTAGTTTTCGTAGTTCCCACAAAAAAGAAAAAAATCAGAAAAAAGATAAGAACATCGAATTTGATACCTTTGAAATAAAGACATAGTTCAAAATGGTATCCTGTTCTTAAAGTTTACATTGACAATTAATAAAATATATACCTAATTGTGAAAACTTGTTAGCTGATGGACAGAGAATGTAAATGTTTCCTGTTTAGATAATCTGAACTATTTACTATAAATAAAAATTGCTTACTTATCTTTATATTTGGATGATTCTGATTCCTGACAGATGTTATAGCAGCCCATGGACATAGATCTCAGAATATATTCTAGACACAGTAAAATTAAATATAAAAGGTACTCAAGAACCATTCAGATTATTTTGAGAAGTAACACCAGTATCTTTGATATTTTGTTTGTTTGTTTTCATACTAATCACTGGCCTGCTTGATTCTATTCTTATTTATTACTAAGACTTGTTCCTTCTGTTCTATATATTTAACTTTTATATCCATTGTGTTTTTCTTTTCTTTCCTTTTATTTCAGATGGGCTTTCACTATATTGCCCAGACTCATGAACTCAAATGATCCCTTTTCCTCAGACTCTTGAGTAACTAGAACTGAAGGCTCTTTGTGTGTGTGTGTGTGTGTGTGTAGTGCCTTTATACTCTGTCTTCATACTCTGATATCTATACTTGGTGTAACATGTGATCCTTTTAATCCATAGTGCATTATTTGTTATTCCTAAAACACTATGTATTATGTAAGTTAAATTCAACTAACAGAATTTAAAGGATCTTTTTTTTTTTACTTCCTATATTATCTTAATCTTTACTATTGAAATATAAATAGAATAATGATATCACTCTTTTATATACTTTATTTTGATGCAATTTTAAAGAGTTACTTTAAAATTAATTGGTTTAGATCCATTTGGGGGTGTTCGGTAACTAAAATGATAAGTTTTGAGATTTCACCAAAGAAACATTTTTATTCCTCTCACTCTCTACTTTTTCTAGGAATCCTTTGTAAAATAAATACTGAAATAAACAATTTTTCATATATATTTTCTCCTATACACATTTCAGAGGCAGTATGTAAGTGGGTGATTGACATTTATTTGCTGAATTTTATGGAGGTTAGGTTGCCTAAATACTGGCACATTTTGATGGTATTCGAAGGTAAGAAGACAAGAAAATGATTTTGGATTCCACTCAATAATCTATACTTTCCTATCATATAAGTTCCATCCAGTTTCTTTTAATCATAGGTAGTACAATGGTCAAAAAAAAATATGGGCTAGAGTTGGGTTGCATAAACAAACACAAGGCCTAGCAAAGTGTGATAGACTGAAGGAAGAAATCACAAATTATCAGCAAAAGGCAGTTGGAACTAGGCTTGAGGTAAACAAACACACAAACAACATGTCAGCCATGATAAAGAGTGTAAATTTGAACAGATGTCACTTCTAGAGGAGCAGCAGGCAGATTAAACAAAATTGGCTTTGGATGAAATCCAAGGGAGAAGAAGAAAACACGAATCCTGTAGGAGCAGTGTCCAGCAGCTCTTCCATGGTAATTGTACCTCTGCTGGGTAGAAAGAAACAAAAACCTATTGGTTCAAAAGAAAAAGTCATCAACAAAACTCATGCTGATTAAATGAACAAAAAGTATGAGGTTTTGTGAAAGACACATGAAAATCAGCTAGAATCTGAAATCAATCATCTAAATAAATAGAAAGTTGTAGGTGAGATGAAAATTTATCTATATTTTCCATATAATAGCATTGGTTCTATTTATAGATATGCTGTTATTGTATCATTATGGAAATGTCCCACAAATATTTTTGCATTTCAAAATTAAACCTAGGGGAGATGGGGTTGTAGCTCAAAGGTAGAGTGCTTTCCTAGCATGTATGAAGAACTGAGTTTGATCCTCATCACCACATAAAAATAAATAAATAAATAAAATAAAGATATTGTCTCCATCTACAACTAAAAATATTAAACCTAGGTATATAGATTAGTTTGATAATCACTTCTTATTAAAAAGCTTTTAATACCAGAGGCATCTCTGGAATAAAATGATTTAATGTACACACATCAGCACTAAACTCAAACTTACATTAAAATACGATTTAAAGTTTTAAATAAATTACTTTTCAAATCTCACCTTTTTGCACCCATCAGTTCCAATCTACAGAAATCCCTAAAACATGCTACATTCTCTGTACTCCAGGTTTCCTATTTCAGATGAATTGCCCATTTGTGGCCAAGTTTCCTAACCTATAAAATATGCATAACATTCCTAACTAATTTAATTTTAGTAAGCTTAATAATTAGTAAACTATAATGTTCTATACAACTAATAATTATTTTTCCATGTATGGACATGAAGAACATAAGGAAATTTCGAGGACCTAGTATGGGTACAATAATACAGACAGTAGTTATCTTTATTTTCTTGAGAAATTAGAATATGCTAGAAATTTGCTAAATTATTGCTATTTTAATTGTAAAAATGTATCAAGTAGTATTATAAGCTACTAAATATATTGAAAATGTCAAAATACAAGAGGAGAGATACAATTTTATTCTCCTTAAATATTTATTTTTAAAATTTTGATGAACAGCTAATAATTTATATATTTGTGCAAAATTTCAATACATGTGTGCAATATATACTGCTTGAATTTGGAAAAGTGATGTTTTCATGTCCACATCATCATTTTGGGTTTGTGGTTTTGAAGCTCCACTCTAGTTATTCATAAAATATTCAATAGGTTATTATAAACTATAGTCACAATACTGTGTTGTAGAATACTACATTTCTCCTATTTGTGATCATATCTGTCATTCAATCTTTATTCCTCCTCCCTCTAAAATTTTCTATCATTTAGCATTTATTGTTCTATTTTTTTTACTCTTTTAGACTTAAATTTTAACTTTGACATCAGAGAGATCATGTAGTTACTATTTTTCTGTGTCTGACTTATTTCACTTAATAAAATAACCACCAGTTCCATTCATTTTGCTACAAATAGTAGATGAATAGTGAGATGAAAATTTATCTATATTTTCCATATAATAGCATTGGTTCTATGCATATAAACCACAATCTCTATCCATTCATTTATTCTTAAGTATCTAGAATTATTCCATATCTTGGGTACTATGAACAATGCATCAATAAATGTGGGTATGCACATATATTTTTGATATGCTGATAGCCTTTCCATTGGACATTTATGCAGAAGTATGATGCCCATACTATATGGCATCTCTATTTTTTTTGAGGAAATTCCATACAATGTTCTTCACAGTGAGTGTAGTAATTTACATTCCAATCAATAGTTTATAAGAATTCTCTTTTCTCTACATTCTCATCATCACTTAATATCTGTAATTATTTTGATAATAGCCATTCCTACTGGAGTAAGGTGATACCTCCTTGTGGTTTTGATTCATATGACCCTAATGATTAGTGGTGTTGAGTATTTACTCATGTGCCTGTTTACCCTTAGCATATATTCTTTTGAGGAATGTCTAATTAGGTTTATGGACCATTTTAAAAATGGGTTATGTGACTTATTTCATTAGAGTTCATAGATTTCCTTACATATTCTGGATAGTTATCTTTTTTTTTTTCTTTTTTAGTTGTCAATGGTTCTTTATTTTCATATGGTGCCAGAAAATCAAGCCCAGTGCCTTACAGATGCTAGGCAAGTGCTCTACCACAGAGGCACAACCCCAGCCCCCTGGATATTAATCCTTTGTCAGATGAATAGTTTACAATTTGCTTTTGTATTCTGTCAATTGTCACTTTGCTTTGTTGATTATTTCCTTTACTATGCAGAAGCTTATCATTTTAATAAAATACCATTTGTCTATTTTTGCTTTCAGCTTCTGTACTTTGGGGTCTTTCCAAAAAAAAAAAAAAAAAAAAGTCATTGCCTATACCAATGTCATGAAGTATTTCTCCTATGTTTTCCTCCAGTAATTTCATGATGTCAGGTGTTACACTAATTGATCTGCGTATCAGGTCATCCTTGCATCCTGGGATAAATCTCACTCCATCATGTCGAATAATCTTTTTTTTTTTTTTTCCAGGAACAATGCAGTGTATTGAATCCCACTACAGACTGATGTGTGAGTGTAAATGCTTCAGAAGGCATAGGGTACAGGGGGCAGGTCCTCAGCCCAGGGGGCAAGGCCAGCTAGGGAAGGTTGGGGACATGGCAAGATTATAAATCCTCATAATTCTTTATCATGTATGAAAGGGCCTGGAAGATAGCTACAGAGAAGACAATATAATGACGAAGCCAATGGTCAGAATGATGTTGAAGATCAGGGCCCAGATGTTCAGGCACTTGGTGTGAAGGCAAAGGCCTGGACCCCAGTTATGTCACCCACCATCTTCCTGTCCCTAGACTTAATGGATTAGGTGAAGGTTATGAAGCCCAGGCACCAGAAGTTCCTGAACAAAGTGTTGAACAGAGACCAGACCACATGTTGGGACAGAGATCTCATTGGGCATGTTGATAGGTGTTGTCTTGGGAGCCTAGTCCTATGTTAGCCCTGGGACGGCCACCTCATGTTCCTACTGGTGCTTCTCATAGTGGGTAGGGTGCCTGACATTGGGGTACATCAAGACAGTGTGGGAAGCCTGGTTCATGCTGCTCGCAGAAGCCCAACTATGGGGTAGCTGAAGAGTTGCTGTCCTTTCCGCCCTTACCTCAGTTGAATAATCTTTTTAATGGGGGGGGATTCACCTTTCTAGTACATTGTTGAGAATTTTTGTATCTATGTTCATTAGAGCTGTTGGTAAATAATTTTCTTTTTTTGTTTTTGTGTTCTCTTCTAGTTTGGGTATCAGAATAATGTTAACTTTGTAGAATGATTGTGGAATAATTCCCCACATTTCAATTCTTTGGGGGTGGGGAGATAGCTTGAAAACAATAGGTAACAGTTCTTCCTTAAAAGCTGGGTAGAATTCAACAGTGAATTCACATAGTCCTGGTGTTTTCTTCATTGGAAGACTTTCTATTACTGATTAAATCTCATTACTAATTATTATTCTGTGGGTTGCCTATATTGTTTGAGGTTCAATTTTCATAAGTTATATGTGTTTTGAAGTTTTGGTTCTTTAATTATGTTCCAAAGGTCTTGGAGGATGTCTTCATTCTTTCTTATTTCCTTTCTATCTCTTCTTTATTTTGTTATAGCTAAAGCTTTGTCCCAGGGTTTCATAAACTGACTTCCAGACCACTCACGTATAATCGAATCCAGGCTTTATTGAAGCACATTGGTGGCGGCTGACCAGAACATAAAGCTGTTCCCCTGATCAGCCCCGAACAATTGCAAGGGCACTCCTTATAAGCCTGAAAACCGCAAAAGGGATGTTCTGGGGGTCTAGCCAATGCAAGCAAGCCAAGTTACAGAAGCGGGATAGTGCAGTCAAGCGGAGGGAAGCCTAACCAATCACAGTTAGCCCAGTCACCCCAGTTACAGAAACAGAGCCCCCTTACCCTAGGTACAGAAACAATACCCCATTAGGTAGTTCTGTGTTCTTAAAGGTTTCTATAGCAAAAGGAAAAGAACATCTTGCTCCAGTCAAGACTCTTCTACTTGGCATTGTTGTTTTACAGGATGAAGTCATAAAACAAAATGGAGTCACATTTGCTCCTGCTATCACAATTTCTGTTATTTTATTCTAACTTGGAGATTCCAATAGACCTGTCTTCAATTTGATATTCTTTATTCTATTTGATTCAGTCTGTCAAAGCTTTCAAATGTATTTTTATTTGACTTATGGTGTTTTCATTTCCAATACTTCTTTTGGTTCTTTTAAAATATTTCTATCTCTTTATTAAATTTCTTATATATATAATTTGTTGTCTTCTTATATTTGGTTGATTGTGTCTCTATTCTCTTGAATGTTGTTAAATTTTCTTTATAGTTATTCTTTTAAATTCTATATAGTTATTTTATTAATATCATTTTAAAATCTATTGCCAGAGAGTTATTGTGTTCTTTTCAAGGCATCACATTACCCTGTTTGTTCATATTTCTTATGACTTTAGATTGAGATTTGCATTTGCATATCTGGTGAATCAGTTATCTTTACTACTTTATGAGGTACTTTGTTTCAGTATAATGTTTTATTTGCCTTAAAGATGTGTCTTAAGACATTGGTTCAGAATGCAAGGTGCTTTTAATTCCACCTGGGTGTCATAATTATAGTCTCCTATAACTTCTTTGGTAGTCATCAATGGCTTTGGTTGCAGTATGTTCCATGGTGGATTTGGAGGAACCTACTGTCTCTGAGGGGCTATTCAGGGATCCAGAGCAGTAGACCAGGTAGGTGTGTTTTACACAGCTGTGGGAGTGGAGTGGCCCCTGTTTTGTCACTATGACTATGGAAGTGGTGGCCCTACAGCACAGTAATCAACAGGCACTGCTGGGGCTAAGGCCTGCTATCTGCTAGGGTCTCTAACACTGGATACTTCAAGAGTGATGGGGATCATGTGGTACCTTCCCTCAGTCCTGGTGGTAGCATGGGTCTATAGTAGCTGATTATAAGGGAAAATAATAGGGAATCACAGTGCCCACTCTCTGTGCTAGTTGTGGTGCAGGTTCATCAGCTGCTAACTGTAGGTAAAAGTGGCTGGCCAAGAAAGGAGGCAACAGCTCTCCAGGCTATGTTGTAAGCCTCTTCCCAATGCCTTCAATTCTCACTTCTTGAGCACTGATGCACCCTTGCCCCCTCATGCTAAAACATTTGTGCTCTTGGGTAATGAGGATCACAGTTGCTCTGCTTGGTCAAGTTGGTTTCAGGAGACTGTGGTCCCCTATGCTAGTGTGCTGAAAGTTTTGCAGGGTTCTAGCAATTTCTATATGCAGAGGTTTCTGAACCTTAGGGTAGTATCAATTCAGATATTTTCTTCCTTCTCAAGATGGCATCAAGCCTTGGTTCTGGAATTTAGTAAGGAGACAAAGTGGGTTCCTTCTTCAAACCAAAGACAGTTGCAAAGTAGGTAGATAACTGAGCTAACTAATAAAAAAGCCTGTGATAAACATGAAACTTTCCAGTTGTTAAAATCTTTAGAGTATGTGTTTATGAAGATTACTGGGACTTTCTGGTTCAACAATTCTCCTGCAAAAGAGAGTTCCCCTTTAGCTGAGAATTCAGGGTCATATTTGCCAATTTACCTTGTTCCCTTTTCCCTGGAGCTGTCTCAGGCTCCTGAGTCTTATGAACTCCTTTTCTGAGGTTCAACATTTGCCCACAGTCACTCACATCAAAAAGAGATGGTGGAATGAAATGGACATCATTACCCTAAGTACATGCATGAAGACACGAATGGTGTGAATATACTTTGTGTACAACCAGAGATATGAAAAATTGTATTCCATATGTAAAATATGAATTATAATGCATTCTGGTACCATACATAACAAATTAGAATAAAAACAAATTTTAAAAATTGCAGCCACTTGTGTGCTGCTTTGGTTCTTCCTGTGGAGATCAGTGTTAGACATCTCTGTTCAGACATTTTGGAATCTCCTAATATATATTTTAAATGTTGCTGGGGGTTGAACTCAGTTTCATCTATACTAAGCACATGCTTCACCATTGAAATACTCCCTTGACTTCTTACATTCTTTGTATACATGATCTCATTTCATTCTTACAACATGTCAACGAAAAAGGTACTAGTATTATCTAAATTTACAAATGAAAAAATAAAATGAGACTCAGGTTGATCAAATGTCTTTTGCAATAGCAAGTAGCTAGAGTGGTATGTGTTCACATATCTGTCTAAATCCAAAGCCCATGCCAAACTCCCTTGCCTCTAAGTCAATGGGTGATATTATATAAAATTAAGAAAAAAATAAGTGATAATGACTCAAAATTTATACCTTTTCCATCTTGTGATTTAACAAAGTAAAATGGTATTTAATTTTCTGTTGTCTTTTCAAATGACTTGGTAAATTTTAAAACTCCTTACTCTTTATGCTTTATGTGTTTAAAAATGTTGTTCTGTCTTAACGGGGGGGGGGGCATGGCATATCAGTATCGCTTGAGTCATATTGGGAAGTACTGGGAAATCACCACCAGAAATTCTGATTTTGTATTCTTAGATGAGACCTACTATCCTATACAAAAATAGTAGTATACTAAGCTAAATAAAGTAGACAAAAAATGAACAAAGGAACAAAATAGTTTTAACCAGTTACTGGGCAAATGATCAAAATAACCTATGTGACTAAAGGATGTTGAATAAATGTTTTAGTTTCTAAGCAGAAGTTTGTGATTACTTTTTCATTTGGAGAAAGAAGAGTGCAAGATTACTTCGTAGGAGTTTTGAGAATGTTTATGTATAATTAAAATTCACCCATGAAAAATATATATGTAAATAAATAGAAGGACCCAATTAAGTAGATGAAAGGGAACAGGAATTAAGTGGGAAAATGGGAAGGGCAGAACTAGGGAATAAAATAAAGCAAATTATGTTAAGCACATATATGAATATGTCATAATGAACCCCACTATTATGTATATTTATAATATACTAATAAAATCATAAAAATTAGTTAAATTAGAACCAGCATAAAAAGGGAAGATATGTATATTTAGCTATAAGTAGATAAAAATTCTTATGCAGATAGTCTCCTTTAATGAAAGAAACATGTTTATATATAGAAGGTAAGAAGATAGAGTGAGAGGTTTAAGAAATTTGCACATTTTTGTTCTGAAAGTAAGGTTTTAGAGGCGATTTGAGTTGTAGAGAAAAAGTAAATATAATTAGGAACAATTCAAAGACAATTACAGTGATCAAAAATAATGATAAATGTGTGATTGAATGTCATTAACTCATGTGATATCAAATTACAGTGATTTATTCCAATTTTCAACTATTCTGTTATAGCAGTGCCTATTGTGGAAGGTTCAATTGATCCAGAGCTAGATATATAAATAATAAAAGTAATAGCAAGACAAGTAGGTAAGATAATTAATGGTGAGTATAAGAAAGAGAAATGAAAGTTCCTAGAGGAGCACATAGGCTAGAAGAGGGAATAAATAAACAAGGACCAATAAGGAGGGAAAAAAGAAGGACCAAGGGACTGGCATATTTAAATTGGATCACAGAGCACATGTAGTTAGAGAGAGAGGAGGAGAGAGGGAGAAAATCAATTTTTTTAGAATGCAGGTTGTTTGATTTCAGTATTTCAGAGATGAAACAGTTATATGTTATGGCAAGATTAAAGCTGAATGGGGAGTGGCTAAAATGGCATTATAAAGGAAAATGTCATCTAACTTGTCAATTTTTGTTTTTGTTTCCAGTGTATTTGAGGTCCTAGCCAAAAAATTATTGCCCAGGTTAATGTTGGAAAGCATTTCCCCTGTGTTTTATTCTAGTAACTTCATAATTTGGGGTCTGACATTTAAATCCTTATCAAAAGACATAGCATTTGTGCAGAAAAGGAAATAATCAATGCAGAATAAAGACAACATCCAGAATGGGACAAAATATGCAGAATATCCAGAATTGATGAGGAACTTACACTATTCAATAGCAGAAAATCAAATAGCCCAATTAAAAATTGGCTAAAGATCTGAACAGCTATTTTTCAAAATAAGACATGCAATATTCATCAAAATATGTAGTTTTCACCTAAAGAGCTTTGTGATATACGGAAAAGGCAGCATTTATAGATGTATTAACTAAAACTCTTGACTGTACCATAAACTTTGAAAGTACACTAACTAAGGCAACTCATAGAGATGAATGAACATCAACTGCTTTTGTCTGCATGTTATTCCATTCTAAGGATTCAATAATTCAATAGGAAGAAAAAATTGCATCGGCCTTATTTCGGTCATATGATTGTGCCATCAGGAATTGAGACTATTTATTTAATGTTCATCATGCTGTCTTGAAACTTTCCCACCTGTGAGGAAAAACCCTGCTTCCTTCTAAATATCGTGTTGCACTTAAAAATATTCTTAGCCATTCTCTCATATTTCTTTTGAGATTTTTTTGAACATTCAGTTTCTCCTTATTTGGCTCTTGTGATTGTTTTCTCTTCCTTCATTTTGCATAAAACCAACTGAATTATATATGACATAGGGAAGGGGACTGAAGAGGACTGTACATAGCACCAAAAATCAGAAGAAAGGCTGAAACTCAATGCCATGTATCTCTATTCTTAAAATTTTCTCTCTCTCTTCCCTCTGCACTCTCATTTCTTTATTGTATCTGATCACTAATTCATTCATCTTTGACTCTAGAACTCAACTTCAGTTTTTTTATACAGAACAGTTAAACTATCTACCTCTGATTCCTTACTACATTTGGGGTACATCTGAAAGCAATTCAGCTACAACTAGCATGAGGTAATAGTCTATACACAACTTCTAGTCATAATTTCAAATACCAATATCTATTTTGTTTTGCCTCCTGGTATGTCCTTTTTGCCCTTGATTCAAAAGATCTTTGCCCTACTCTAAGATCACAAAGTATCCTACTCATTTTTATCTTTTATTTTATATTTCTACATTTTACATTTAGGTTTTTAATCTACTTGTATTTTGATTTGAATGTAATATGATTTTTTATCTTTACATAGAACACACATTTTCTAAAATCATGCATAAAACAATGTGTAAGGGCAAAAATTTTTACTGCCCCATCAAATGCTAAAATTGAAAATTTCCTAAATTTTGATATTTTAGCTCATTTCAAAAATTTAGTTGACTTGATCACATTCTGCAAGAGGCCCTATAAGCTGAAGAAGGCACTCTTGTTAATGAAATGTTAATCTAGAAGGATAGCTACTCTGTGAATATTTTCCTAGTTTCTTCAATGTTGAGTTACATATGTGTTTATATTAAGGCATGGCTAGGCCCAAAGTTGGAGCACCTAGGACATATTTCTACTTCTAAAAACCTGACTGTTTAATACACATTCTTTTGGATTCAATTTTGATGACACCTCAGCTAATACTGGACTATAAAATATATTTCTATAAGAATGTTCAATTTATTTGATTTTGGTCATTGATTTTAGGTATTGTTGCTGGGTAGGCTTGTTTGTTTTTATGGATACTTTATGTGACATAACAAGGCAGGATCTTTTGCATTTTTATTGTTTTTCCCAGAAGCTGAAAATTACATTTAAGATGTTTAGAACAAAAACATTTGAGATGTACATTTTAACATTATTTCCCAAATGTCTTGTAATCTTCTAATTATAATAGATCAACCAGGTAAGAAAAAATACACACACACACACACACACACACTTTGGGGCTTCGGTCCTGAGGACTGAGATTTATTAGATAACGTATGTGGCCATAAAATTCATTCATTAAAAGAATTCCCAGAAAGGATTCTCACATGTGCACAGATTTGTGCTACTCTTCATCACAGTAAATAAGTAAATCTCTAACTTACAAATCTGTAAGATTATAGATATGAATATCTTGAATGAAAGCAAATACCACCATGCAAGTAAGGTTAGCTACTGCTATATTTAGTTTATCTTTCTTTTTTGATTATAATTAATGAATTTTCTCATATGTAATGTACATATTAAGAAAACCTACGCTTAAAACCTGAAGCATACATTGTGAGATGGTAGTGGGTATCTTTTTCTTTTTACTTATTGACTTTGAAATATTTCTTATAATTTAACAGATCAACATGTATTCTATTTTGTGTGGTATTCATCAAATGATTCTGAGAACAAGACAAAGTGTTGACTCAATTTCATGGAGAGTTTTCATGGAAAGTACAAAATTGAATGATGGAACTTTAATTTTTCAGAGGTAATTAATACCAACTTTCCTAGTTAATTCAAATCTCCATGTGGAAGATGCAAAAATAGCTTACTTCATTTAATATGCATAACAGATGCCATTATATTTCTACACATCTGAATAGTGTTTTCATATTGTTAACAATTGAGTGCGGTATTTCAATTTGAATAGTTGCAGATTTTTTTTCAAGTCAATAATACAAGCCTACAAAATTAAAATGCACTACTTGTGTCAAACATAACAAAATCATTGTTTGTTTATTTTTTAAGGTGCTAATAAAAAAGATTAATGATACTGCTGGATAATGAAACAATCTGCCAGAAGGCAAGCCCCAGAATACAGAGTGGCACAGTAACAAGGAGAGCTCAGGAAAAAAAAAAATTGCTTTCCTCCCTGAATACATTCAACAGGATTCTTTTTACCACTTGGCTGGCATTTGTGCTTTTAAAGAGTTTACTTTCTTTTTAATGTGTTACTCCAATGGCCTGGAGATTATTTACCTCCAGACAGGAAGCATTTGCATTTGAAGAGATTTTTGTTAAAAAAAAATCAATGAGGATATTTGACCACCATAAAAACTCTATTTCCTAAACAAAAGACATACAGTCTTAAACATATTACACACAGTAACACATCATTAATGCAGACCTCACTAACTCAAATTGATGACAGTTTGAAGTACTTACTTTGGGAAGACAAAAAAGTGTTTTAGAAAAAAAATGAAATTTTATTATGCTCTACAAAGGAAAGAAGGGTGGCCAAACTTTCTACTTAATTAGGAAATCACTTACCTTTGAGTAGAACTGAATTATAAGTTCTTTTATGTCAAAACAAAAACAAAAACTATTTTTTCTATTTCTTAAGTAAAGTGCCAAAGGAGCCATACAGGCAATATTTCATTAATATATTAATATATGTTAATATATATCCACTATGCCTTGTGGATCTGAACTTAGAAAATCAAAATAATAATAATAAAAATAATCACGTGTGTTGGGGTTGTGGCTCAGAGGTAAAGCATTCACCTAGCATGTGTGAGGCACTAGGTTTGATCTTCAGCACCACATAAAAATACAATAAAGGTATTGTGTCCACCTATAACTTAAGAATAAATATATAAAAAATAATCATGGCAATCATGTGTCAAGAGTCTTAAACATCAAGTACATAGTTCTCATAATGTTTTTATTCATTACTCTACTAAATCCATATAAAATATGTATTATTTATTTTACAGATGAGAAAGCAAAGGATAAATAATTAATGTGCCAAAGGTCAAACAGCTTTATGTGACATAACACTTGGTTTTAAAGCCATTGATCTAAACCAATAATTTTTGAAGTTTGGTCCCTAATCCAGCAACACCAGCTGCTGGTGCCAGTGTTCAGACCCCATTCTAGACCTGTTGAATCAGAAACTCTGGGGGGAGGAGAGCCAGCCATCTGTTTTTAATAAGCTTTCCAGATGATTCTGACACATGATAAAATTTGAATGCCACTGATCTAAACAATAGCAGCTATAAGAGATAACAAAATCTGAATATGATCTATTACTATACTACTATATTAAGACATTAACCATTGTGCTAATACCTAGATTACTAACTTACTGGGTGAGTAGCTTAAGTATTTAATTCCTTGGTAGATTAATTTCTTCCACTGTCAGCAACTGGACCTAAAATGTCTGTATCATATAAAAATCAGTGTACTGGGAAACAAAGACTGGCTTCTGTTTCCATAATCAAATTCCTTTACCTGTAAAATGAAACTGTTGGATTAGATGATCTCCAAAGTCACTTTGAGTCTTGTGTCTTATTGCATTTTTGCTCCTAAACTACAATACTTGATACTGGGTAATGTATAAAAAATGGAAATTTATTTCATACAGTGGAGGTTTGGAAGTTTAAGATCAAGGTGACAGACAACAGGTTCAGTCTCTGGTAAGTTTTTCTTTGTGCTTCCAAGATTGCCCCTTGATCTGTATCCTCTAGAGAAGGGGAATGCTGTATCCTCATAAAGTGAAATGTAGAAGGACAAATAGAGACAAATTACCTCCATCAAGCCCTTTATTATAATGGTATTAATCCATTCATGAGGGTACAGTCCTCAACCTAAACATCATTCAGAAGGTCCCACCTCTCAACACTGTTATATTGGGGATTAAGTTTCCAATTTAACAATTTTGGCAAACATATTTAGAATATAATACCTATTATGATTTTAGTTGCCTTGAATATAAAAGCTGTTGATTAGAGAATATTAATTGATCTGTGCCTTCACTGTACAACTCTGGGTGCAGGGGACATGACTTTACATCACAGTCTATAATGAATGGCACTTGTGAGATATGCAGTCAACAAATCAGTATATAATTGTTCTGTGTGATTATTTGTCTCACATATAACTCTTAACTGTTTGGATGCACTATTATCAAAAATAGCAGGGCACTATTTTCAGATCATGTAATGAAGAAGGCAAGGACTATGGATTAAAATAATTCCACATATGATTCTTCCATGACTTGACTTGGAGATTCCTAGGAAGTTATTAGACCACTGAGGCTTAAAATTATAGAAGAAAAAAAGCAAGGATGTCTATTACATGAACTAATTTATAGGACAGTAATAAGATTTATATAATCACTTTTATATTAAATAGCTTTGTAAACTTTGGCTACTGTTAGTATATATGAATGTCTTATAAGGTTTTAAAATGGTTCTTTTATAATATGCCCAAATTGATAGTTTTAAAATGATATCTTTTTTAAAAGGAAAGTTTAAAATGAAACTTTTAAAATGAAAGTTTAAAAAATGATTCCTTTAAAAATATCCCATAATTCATGATTTTAGCAATTCAGATCTTTTCCCCAAATGTTACAAAAGAATGAAGATTTAATACGTATGAAAGTGATTTTGTCCATGATTTTGTACCATTTTTAAAAGATAAGTGCATCAGGTAAAAATCTTGTAGATTTTGCAAAATATGCTCTTGATTGTCAATAAAATTAAAATTTTATGATTCTTTGAATTTGAATAAACTATTGAATGTTTTGCCTATTTTAATTTTTCAAATTTCACAGTAATTGCTTTTCTCACCTCAAATTCTATAAGTCACAAAACTATAGTACCACAAGGCTTTAAGGCCTTTACACATGCTCCTTTCTCATCATGGAATGCTTTACTCCTCTCTTCCCACTCCCCTATCATTTGTCAATATTATTCCTATTCCTCATTTAGGTTTCTATTCAGAAATAAACATCTTGTAGATTATTTCCTAGACCTCGACATCTGCACAAAGAAACTGTCCTGTGTGTATGCACAAGATATTGTGCTAGCCCTTTATATACATGTGCTAGGAGGATCCACCCAGCACCTATTAGATAATCCATCATTACCTTAATTCTTCATGCACACATGCTTTCATTCTTCATAGGGAAGATGCCCATGTACTGTACCTTATGACCTGCCATTTTTAACATAGATTACTGGAAAGGCACCTCATTCCAAGGTAGCAAATCTAGTTAGTAAAAGGGCTTCATGGTAACTTAGTTGGAGACTCCTTCCCAGTAGCATGGAGTTTAGTGAAATCCAGTTAATCATGATCTAGATGGAGAGTTTATTGGTTGGTAAAATGTGCCAAAACAAAATGATCCCAAAGTGAAAGTTCTATGCAAATAACATGAAGCATCAGAAGCTGTTAGTGAAGAAAGGCTTGAATAACAGAGAGCAATAGGATAATGGTAGGAGTGGTAGAAATGGAACATGAAATGAGCTAAGCAACTCTTATGATATCGGATCAATTGGTTATTGCTTGGAAGGTAACAAACTGACTAGATTTTTACATGTAGGTGGAAGTTTTCTAATCTATCAGCTCTGTTTTAGTTGCAGTGACACTTAACTACATGCATATGCTGGTGGGGCCTAACCATATGCCTAAAATCTCTGCAAAATAAGACCATAACTAGTTGAAAGAAATTGAGTGAAATTTCATTCCTTGCCCTCAAGAGCCTAATTTATAACAACTCTGTGAGGCAAGTATTATTATCATTAAAAATTGACTAAGCAGATAAAAGAAAAATTTGACTTTATAAAGATAAACCCCTAGTAAATAGTTGACACAGAATTTGAACCCTGTTCTGACTCCAAAATATAGTTCATATTAACATAAACTGACTTCCCTTTACTATTTTGATTTTTGTCATGACATTGGTAAAATATGAGAGGTAATAACACCTGGGAACTTATTATCCATTTTGCCATGTTTCAATTCTTTGCTATTTTTACTTTATATCTTTTTCTTTTGAAATCAAGAAGATAGCTGAAGCCCAAACCCCATCAATTTCTCTTCCCTTTCTTCACCCTAGAGTTTGCTTCATCTTAAAGTCAGTGTATTTTTGTTTATTTCTTTTATCTATACCCTTATATTGTAATTATACATACAGAAACAAACAAAGCTCAGAATGCTGAATTGATAGTGATTCTTGAACTTTCAAAAATCATGGCAGAAGAGTATTTATAAATATGTGGATAAATTAATAAATGATAGAAGTTGCTAAGTGTTATAGGTGCATATGTCAATGAAAAACCTTTAAAATGACATCTATACCTATTGTTATCTACTATTACTCATTTTAATGTATTAAATAGGAAATACTGTCAAAATGAAACATTTTGGGCTTTAGAAGAGTCTTTTCGTTTGTACTTACATGTAACCAGTAAAAACTTCAGCAGGGGCTGATGCCTTGTTCAGACAAGGTTTGAAAAGTCACAGAATTGGGTGATGAATGGTAAATCCGGGATTGGAATTCAGGGTTCCTGGCTCTCCAGCACAGTGCTCTTTTCACTACATCATGTTGTTATTAGTTACCTCCTTCACAGGTTTGACTCAGGGCACTAAATATTCTGTTCCAAAATTGTAATAATCAAACGAAACCCTTAAAGTGGTATATTTGAAGGCCCCATGAAAAGGTCACCATGTTATATAGATGTGATAACTAATAAATCATTATAAACCATTTAACATTAATTTGTCAGATTTTCAGATTTGACACTGGTCATTGTAAGGCAGGGAAGTATACCACCAAAGACTGGGTGCCGCAGTCCTGCTGCAGCAAAATAACCGGGGGGTGACGAACAACTTGTGTACATTGATACAGCAGGAGTGGGAGCCGGTTATTGTAGGGCGGGAGCGGTATATATACATTCCACACAGCTTATCTTAATTAACATAAACTTGATACAGCAGTCAACCAATAAGGAATCTGCCGCAGTCTGGCTGGGCACAATCAGGAGCCACTTGTCAAAAGAAACTAACTTTATTTTTAGAACCACACACGCCAAACAAAACAGCCTCTCAGGAAAAACCCTCAGAGCCTCAACTGCCACCACCAGCTTTCCACAAGCCTCTCTCTCCCCCACAAGCTTCTCTCCACCTCCCACAATCCTCCTGCTCTTGAGGCCCATTGGCTGGGTCACGTGGGCGGAGCCAAAAAAGTCCCCCAATGAGCAGCTCCGTGGTCTGAAAGGGCAGGGAAACAGCCCAATGAGCATCACTGCAGAGGAGCCAATCAGCTAGATGTTGCTGGGGCCGCTGTGAGCCAATCATCAGCCGGCAGCTGGAAGTTTGCTGGCAGCTGGAAGTTTGCTGGGGCCCCTTCGGTTGTGGCTCTCAACAGGAATCTCCACACTTAATGGCTCACTGGAGTTACTTCACAAATCACTCCCTCTGGCAAAATGCCAGGCGCCATCCAGACTTGTTTACAGACTCTAACAACTGGGGACCTTTGAAGAAAAGACAGATTAAGGGATAGAAGGATTCGAACTTTAATAACTGCATCATATAAGACAGTTCACTAACAAAAGCAAATTTTCTTTTAACAGTAACATACTTTTGAAGAAGAAAGTTTCTTTGAAGGTTTCTTTCCTTATCTAAGTTTATGAGGTTGGAAGGCTTTGAGACTCTTCCACACTAACTATTTTGGTGATCATATCCATTTCAAAAAACCTTAAATACCATCTACATGCTGATGACTCTAATGGTATCACCAGCCTAGGTCTTTCCTTTAAACCAGACTTTCACATGCAACTCCCAATTCCACACCTCAACTTCAAAGTTTAATAAGCATATCAAACTTATACTATCCAAATCCAAACTCTTGATTGCCTTCTCCAAATCTATTCCACTTATAGCTCTTCTTGGGTCCATTGATGGTAACTTAATCCTTCTAGTTGTTCAGGACAAAAAGTTTAGAGTAAATTTTTCTTTACTTTTTTTCATATTTCACATTACTCAATTTGTTCTAAAATCATACTGGTCCTATTTTCAAAATACATATAGAGTCTGACCATTTCTTATCACATCTATAAATATCAAACCAACCCAAGCCATCATAATTTTTCACATGAAGTAATGCAATAGCCTCATACTAATGGCTTTGCTTCCATACTTGCTATTAGAGTTCATTCTCAGAAAACAGTCTAGATAATCATTTAAAAGTGAAAAATAATCTAAACCTGTGCTCAACACAAGAAACAGGCAAAATTAATTTACTAAATTTAGTCCAATAGGGGATGGGGTTGTGGCTCAGTGGTAAAGTGCTTGCCTTGCACATGCGAGGCCCTGGGTTGGATCCTCAGCACCACATAAAAATAAGTAAATAAAGGTATTATGTCCAGCTACAACTAGAAAATGAGTTTTTTAAAAAAATTAGTCCAATAAACACAAAATTTTATCATTCCATGTAACTAATATAAAATATTACAAATAAAATAGCTCATACTCTTGTAGTTATATTGTTTTCAAAATCCATTAAGTACTTTACACTAACAGCACATTATAAATTTGAGCTAGTCACATTTAAAATACTCAGCAATCAGCTCCATGCAGTGGTTTACACCTGTAAATTCCATTGATGCAGGAGAATTACAAAATTGTGGCCAGCCTGGGCAACTCAACAAAACCCTGTCTCAAAAATTAAAAAGAAATTTAATGGTATAGCATCCCTGAGTTCAATATCCAGTAATGAAGAAAAAAGAGTTCAGCAATCATTTGTGGTCAATGGCTACTATACTGGGAAAAGTCCAGACCTAGCCCCTTTGACCTATTTCCCTGAGTTTCCCCCTCACTCATTAAGTTTGATGACATTTAATTACACTAGTACTCAAACACTCTGTGAAAATTCCACACTTGGTATTCCTCTCTGAAGATCTTCTCTGATATACCTACATAATTTACCCCATTACCTCATATAGATCTTTGTTCAAATGTTACCTTCTAAATAAGTACTTCCCTGACTACCTCATGTAAAAGTGCAATCCCCCATAAACTTTCTATTCCCCCCTAAGCTTTATTTCTCTACATGAAACTTATAATTATGTTACCAAATTGCATAATTTAATTTACAAGATCAGTTAGCTCCTTAAACTGGAATGTAAGTTACAGACAAACCAGAGTTTTTGACATTTTATTTATTGTCACTGTATCTTTAGAGCTTAGAACAATACCTGATACCCAGTAAATAATAATTGTTGAATAACGACATTATAAATCAACAAAATATGCACAATTAGAACTTTAAACACAGCAGTGATAAGTAATTCTGATTGAACATACTCCTGGGTATCTACTAGTAATCTCAATAGCTCATTTGCTCCATAAATATTTAATAAATTACTACAGTGTACTAGGTGTTACAGAGGTAATGATATATCCAAAAGAAAATATGTCTGCATGAATAGACTATGATGTTTATTTAGAGAGAGAGAGGCATTAGTTGAACAATCACATAAATGAATAATTATAAATACTGTAAAATGCTATGAAGTTTGGAATGCAATTCAGCAATAAAAAGAAACAAAATATTGAAATATATGTAACATTCTGGCTGAATTTCAAGGTAATTATGCTTAGTGAAAAAAAAGTCAAAAAGATTATATACTGTATGACTCTATTTACCAAATATTTTTTTAAATGATGCGATTATAAAATTGGAATCTAATTGGTCTTTTAAAGATAGGGGGAGGTGATGAGGGTGAAAAGGAGGTGGGTGTGACAGGAAAACAGCAACTTAAAATGCTGTTATTGTGATGGGATATTATCTATCATGACTGTGTCAGTGACAATATTTTTGTGCTATGGTGCTACAGTTTTTCAAGATGTCGTAATTGGAAAAAAACCATGAAAAAAGCATAGGAAACTATTATTTCCTACAACTGAATATGTATCTACTATTATTTCAAAACAACAACAAAAAAAGACAAAAAAGCTACAGAATGCTATGAAATCCTAGAGTAGATCTGATGATTCAGGATGGCTTTCTTGAGGAGGTGACATTTGGATTTAAATCAGAAAGAAAATGTTTTTAGAAAATACCTGGAGGGGCTGGGGTTGTGTCTCAGTGGGAGAGTGCTTGCCTAGCATGTGCAGGGCGCTGATGTGAATTCACCTGTCATTCAATCACAGAAAATAGTGAATGCTTAGAAATCTCTTCTTTCAAACACATTCTCAATTTATAGCACCTAGAGAAAAATGTGACTCTATCAAAATTACCTGTATATCCCTATTCACTCATGCATCTTTTCAATATATTGAACATTAATTATATCCCAGACACTGAACATACAGAGGTGAAAAGATTTGTTTTTATCAAAGATTGAGCTCTGAAGGGTATTGATTATTTTTACGTATTATTGTATTTTTATATTTAAATTCACAGATAAAATTATATGCATTTACTATACGGAAAACAATGTTTTGAAGTACATATACATTGTTGTAGAATTAAGTTTAAATTCTGGCTTTGTGCTTAACAGCAGCATCACATTAGGTAAATTACTTATCTTGTCACTAATTTCCTCATCTTTAAAATACTGGTAATGATAATACATGCTTTATAGGACTTCTGGGTTGCTCTATCTGACAAATACTTCATAGTCAGAATTAGTCAGGTAGTCTTTGCTGGTTAAGGGTTCACTGCTTCCTTGTCATGACACTCTATGCTGTATTGACACTGTGAAATAATTACCTCTGGCTCTCTTAATATTTCTTAATTTTTTTCCTCTGCTTCATTGTGGATCTACTTGCCCTGTGCATCCTTTAAAAATCATTTTCCTATACCCCTGCCTTCAAAAGAACAAATGTTTCACTGTAGGTTGTCTCTGTAGGTGTTCTCATTAAAGTACATTCAATGGAGAATATCATGCTAAATGAAATTAGCCAAATTCAGAAACTCAAAGGTCCAATGTTTTCTCTCATATGCAGAAGCAAGAGTAAAATAAAGGAAAGAGGGAGGGAAGGGTATATTTACATAAGGACCAATCAAATACAAATTAATAGAGGAGGAAAGGGAAGTTTAGTACACTAGAGGAAGGAGAAGGGGAGGGGTAAGACAGGAGCAAAAAGAGGAGGGAAAAGAAGATATCATGAACTGAAATAAACTTCTATGCATGTATGAGTTTGTCGGGATGAACCCAACTACTATGTATAGCTGTAAAGTTCTAATAAAAATAAAAGCATATTAGAGCTTCATCAGAGCCACATCATCTGTAGACATTGAGTCTCTTTCTCTTGTCCAGTTGCTGCACTAACAACATCTGTAGGCTGGAGTTCTCATCCTAGATTCTCCAAGGTTCCTCAAACCAAATACGACCCAAACAAAATTAATAATCTTACTTCCAAAATATGCTTACTTCCAAATATGCTCTATCTTTCCTGCTGTTACAACTACACCATCCAGTAATCTTAGAGTCTGAGTACATGATTGACTCATTGTCCTCCCCAAACAACTGTTATTAGAAACTTCAGATATACTAATATATATCTGACATATTAATATATTCAGATAAAAAGGACATAAAAATCAAATATATTTTTCAACCAGATTCCTTCTTTTTTAAATTATATTTGTATATCTTTTTTTAAAAAAATATTCTTTAGTTATACATGGGCACAATATGTTTATTTTTGTTTATTCATTTTTATGTAGTGCTGAGGACTGAACCAGTGCATCACATGTGTGAGGCAAGCGCTCTACCACTGAGACACAACCCCGGCCCCTCTTTGTGTATCTTTTGATTGTACATTTTTTATTTTGTGTTATGGTATTACTTTATATATATAATATTAATATATACATATATAATGTTTATATAATATTAATAGTTCTTTTTGTAGAGAAGGGCTTAATTTTTTAATTATTTTATTTTATCTATTTATTTTTATGTGATGCTAAGGACTGAACACAGTGTCTCACAAGTGCCAGGCAAGTGCTCTGCCACAGAGCCACAACCCCAGCCCCCAGAAGAGCTTAATTTCAATAAAACTGAATGTAATACTTAAAAAAATTGTTTTTGTGTTTTATATACAAAATCAAATCCTATCATGAAGTAAAAAATATCATTCTAAAAGTTTTAGAGTTTTGATTTTCTTGCTTATTTATTCAAACTGAGATTTATGATAGTTTATAGTGTAAAGTACATAATACACAGATTTTGTTTCACAAGTATAACTAAAACTCATACCAGTACAATTTATTGGGAAATGCATAATTCCTATATTTATTTGGAATACTCTTTTTGTATATAAATCAGGACCCTGTGAATGCACAGAGTCACATTGTATTCACTGAAGCATGTCTATAATTATGTATATTTCAAAATATAACATTTGAAGACCTATAATTTGATTTTAATTATTATCAATTTAAAAAATTAGTTTTAGAATCTTGAGGATACTCACAGTGAATTAAGGAACTCTTCTTATATATACCATATTGTCTTCCCTTCTAAGACCATAGTATATCACTCTATTTAGTTAATTTTCATATCTTTAATTTCAGTTGTGCTTTATCCACAATTACTTTCCCCAATTGTGTTAGTTTTATTCCCAGTTACTATACTTTTATTTACCATTATAAATAGCAATTTAAAAGTTAAATTCTTTGTTGTATATTCTTGATGCATAGCAACACAAATGAGATAGGTATAATGGTCTTTGTGTATCTCAACTTGAAATACTCTCTAGAATTTTAAATTGGCCTGTTACTAAGTCTCTTGAAATTTTAAAAATCATAAAGAAAAGTTTTATCTGAAAATAATGGTAGTTATTTCCTTGATCCTTAAATATTTTCTTATTCCTTTCTAAAAAAATGCCTTGCTGTATAAACTAGGTTTCCAGTTTAATTTGAATAAAAAATATTAGACAAAATGATTATTTTGTTCAGGACTTTAAACGTACAAAATATACTTTATCAGTTTAAGGAAGTTCTCTTTCTTTTTGGAATTTTCTAATTTATATATAACAAAGTTTTGAATTGTTTTCCACTTATTTAATTATTTGACTTATAAATATGATAAATTTTGTAATTAGCTCATTAATGTGAAAATATCATTGCAGCCTCAGATAAATACAAATTAGTCATATATTTTCATTGTTTAATTAGTTCAGTCAATATTTTCCTAAGGATTTACAGTCAAAATGAATTAACCTATAATTTTCCCTCACATGTTTCATTGTTCGGTTTGGTATTGACATAATGCTAATCTTATAAGCTATAATGGTTTATTTCCCCCTTTCTGATATCCTTGGTTTTTAGCCAGGCAAGTGCTCGGCCACTGAGCCACAACCCCAGCCCCCAGAAGAGCTTACATTATAATCTCCCACTTTACTGGTGACACTTGTTGCCTGATTCTTCAATATGTGGTCTTTATGTCTTTTCCTATATTCCAACATCATTGGGCACAGAGAAAAGAAAGAGAAAGTAAAGTAATATCATGTTTTCACTGATATTTCTCTAGTGTAATGTACACTGCACATATTAATAAACTTGTTTTTCTCTTGTTAATCTGTCTTTTGTTACAAGGGCCTGTTCCAACTATGAACTCATGAGAATTGTGGAAATATCACTTTTTATCCCTTACATTAATATGTTTTATTTATTCTTTATTGGTATTTATAGTATTTTCAACATTCATATTACATTTTATAAATGATTGCATTATCTTCTTAATAAATTTCCTTGATCCCAATCTTTCAGTCATTAAATTACATACATATATACCAAAGTTAATTTATTCATTTGTAAAATATTTTTATGTGTGCACTAAAATAAGTATAAAATAAAAATTATGGGAAAGCAAGATATTGTTATAGAAGCAGGCTGCAAAGACAAGTTCATTCATGATTCCAAAATTGAAATAGTTGAAGACCAGCCACTCAGTGAGGTGAGTGACTGAGGGAATGTATTAAGGTTCTATTTTGGACAGTAAGAAACTTGAAGATAATCAGAGACTTTGTTTACTGGAACAAAGTGAGAGTTAATCAGTCTGATTCTATTGCTTCAGTGCCAATGGAAGGTCAGGAGGAAGGGGTAACATAAAGGGAGGGAAAGACAGCTATATCTGGAAGATTGTTGCAGAAACAGTGGCAGAAGTACTCAGTTTGAACTTAACTGAACCAAGAATTTTATAGCATGGTGTTAACATAGGAAGTGCTCTGCTCTTCTCAATTTATAAGTGGAGAACTGTGGTAAGGAGTTATCTAGTCGGAGTAATGCCTAAGCCTGTACCTAAGGGAAACCATCTTCTTCATCTTTTCTCTAGAGAACGCAATAGTTCCGTGGAGGAACAACATGGCAACAAGGCATCTCAATAATTTATATAACAATAATGTTGCAAGCCTAAAGCCAGCAAAGGGAACAGAACTGGACCCATTCTACCACCTGGGTACATGGTGCTTCTCCACATGCAACAAACACTCTGTGGCTATACAGAAAGTGCCTCAACTCCAGAGAGGGTTCAGTCCCCTGGATAGGGGATGTCCTGGCACCAGCCCCTCTGCAATGCCAGGGGATGCACAAGTTTCCAGGACATCTGTGAAATTTTCAAAGTCACCTAGGTCTGTAATGGAGGAAGGTGGGTAAAATCTTTGCTTTTAACCACAGCCCACAATGATTCTCCTGGCATATCAGAAGTCCCTATGAACCCACAAAACTGCCACCTAAGTCAGGGAGGGATCCAGCCACTGAGATTGGATGAAATGGGAGAAAATCATTGTCTGCTGCTCTTCCAAAATATCCAAAGCATACAAATAACTCAAGAAACTCAACACCAAAAACAACAACAACAATAAAACCAAAAAATAAGCCAAATAACCTATGTGATAAATGGTCAAGTAGGAAATACAAATGATTAACAATCACATGAAACTAATATTCAAAATCTTTATCTGTCAGGAAATGCAAATCAAAGTACATTGATATTCTATCTGAATCCAGTCAGAAGGATTTTTTCAAACATGAAGAATACCATAATAAATGTAGAAAGGGATGAAGGACAAATGCCACTCTTATGTACTGTTGGTAGAAATGTAAATTAGTACAACAACTATGGAAATAAGTATGAAGGATTCTCAAAAAAACTAATAACAGGACTACCATATGATTCAGGTATTCTACTCCTCCTTATTTATCCAAATTAATTAAAATCAACATACTTGAGTGATATATGCATATCAGTACTTATTGTAGCACTATTCCCATTGTCAAATTATGGAATCAGCCTAGTTGTCCATCAAACGATGACTGAATACATATACAATATTATTGCTTTATTCAGCTATAACAAAGAATAAAAGTATGTCATTTGCAAGAAAATGGACAATTCAGGGAGTATTATGTTAGGTGAAGTAAGATGGACTCAGAAATACAAGTAATTAAAACTTTCTGTCATTACATGAAAGCCAGAGGAAAAAAAAAGAAGAAAAGGATATGAAACCAGAAGGAAGATTATTAAGGGGTACAGAGAAAGGTAGGGTAAGGAGAGGTATTGATGAATGAAATTGATCATATCATCTTACATGAATATGTTACAATAAAACCACTATTCTGTACAATTTTATGCATCGATAAAAAATAAATTGCTTATAACTTTTGCTTAACCTTTTGAAAGCCCAACAAGAATATAATGGATAATATTATGTATTTATCATGATTTAGCAGCCTAAATTTCTCACCATATTTCTTTATTCTCCTTGCATGAAGCTTTATGCCTCAGCAACATCAAACTTCTTACACCCTTTATCTTTACCACTACTTCTCATATCTATGTATCTGTGTCTGCTGTTTCTTTGCCTAATTTGACCTAACCCTCCTATGCATATCTCTATTTACTGGGCTAAGTCTTATTTATCTTTCAAGGTTTAATTTCCTTCATAGAACTCTTCCTGAAGCCCTTTCTTATCCACAGACCACTATTTGTTTGAAATCTTCTATATTTTCCTAATACACTGCACATATCCTAATGGTTGCAGTTTTATATTTTTAAATATGAGATTTAGTGTCCCTTTACTATTCTAAAACTTAAGATTGTTGAGGGACAGATATCTATCTTACCACCATTTTATTATAAGTGCATACCATGGGAATTTGATATCTAAAAAATCTTAATGAATGTTTGTTTAATGATGTTATAACTATTAAGAGAATTGGATCCAGGAGTTAAAAAATTCTAAAATGTAAGTCACAAAGTTCAGATGGTTTCACTTTAAGAATTTTAGTATATGTTTTAAAATTGTTTTTTTTTTGGTTGTTGATAGAGATGTTTATTTCATTTATTTATATATGGTGCTGAGAATTGAACCCAGGGCCTCACACATGCTAGTCAAGTGCTCTGACACTGAGCCACAACCCCAGCCCCAAGAATTTTACTATATGTTTAAAGAATAATAAACACCAATTCCATGTAATTTTTTTCCAAAATATTTTTTTTATTTATTTTATTGGTTGTTCAAAACATTACATAACTCATGACATATCATCTTTCATACATTTGATTCAAGTGGGTTATGAACTCCCATTTTTACCCCAAATACAAGTTGCAGAATCACATCGGTTACACATCCATATTTTTCCATAATGCCATATTAGTGACTGTTGTATTCTGCTATCTTTCCTATCCCCTACTATCCCCCCTCCCCTTCCCTCCCCTCTTCCCTCTCTACCCCATCAGCTGTTGTTCAATTCTCTCCCTTCTTTTCCCCTTTCCCCTCACCATCTCTTATATGTAATTATGTGTAACAATGAGGGTCTCCTTCCATTTCCATACAGTTTCCCTTCTCTCTCCCTTTCCCTCCCACCACTCGTCTCTGTTTAATGTTAGTCTTTTCCTCATGCTCTTCCTCCCTGCTCTGTTTTTAGTTGCTCTCCTTATATCAAAGAAGACATTTGGCATTTGTTTTTTGAGGATTGGCTAGCTTCACTTAGCATAATCTGCTCTAATGCCATCCATTTCCCTGCAAATTCCGTGATTTTGTCGTTTTTTAGTGCTGCATAATACTCCATTGTGTATAAATGCCACATTTTTTTTATCCATTCATCTATTGAAGGCATCTAGGTTTATTCCAGAGTCTAGCTATTGTGAATTGTGCTGCTATGATCATTGATGTGGCAGTATCCCTATAATGTGCTCTTTTAAGGTCCTCAGGGAATAGTCCAAGAAGGGCGATAGCTGGGTCAAATGGTGGTTCCATTCCCAGCTTTCCCATGAATCTCCATACTGCTTTCCATATTGGCCGCACCAATTTGCAGTCCCACCAGCAACGTGCAAGTGTACCTTTTTCTCCACATCCTCGCCAGCACTTATTGTTGTTTGACTTCATAATGGCTGCCAATCTTACTGGAGTGAGATGGTACCTTAGGGTGGTTTTGATTTGCATTTCTCTGACTGCTAGAGATGGTGAGCATTTTTTCATGTACTTATTGATTGATTGTATGTCCTCCTCTGAGAAGTGTCTGTTCAGGTCCTTGGTCCATTTGTTGATTGGGTTATTTGTTATCTTATTGTTTAATTTTTTGAGTTCTTTGTATATTCTGGATATTAGGGCTCTATCTGAAGTGTGAGGAGTAAAAATTTGTTCCCAGGATGTAGGTTCCCTATTTACCTCTCTTGTTGTTTCTCTTGCTGAGAAAAAACTTTTTAGTTTAAGTAAGTCCCATTTGTTTATTCTTGTATTTAACTCTTGGGCTATGGGTGTCCTATTAAGGAATTTGGAGCCCGATCCCACAATATGTAGATCGGAGCCAACTTTTTCTTCTATCAGACGCAGTGTCTCTGATTTGATATCAAGCTCTTTGATCCATTTTGAGTTAACTTTTGTGCATGGCGAGAGAAAGGGGTTCAGCTTCATTTTGTTGCATATGGATTTCCAGTTTTCCCAGCACCATTTGTTGAAGATGCTATCCTTCCTCCATTGCATGCTTTTAGCCCCTTTATCAAATATAAGAAAGTTGTAATTTTGTGGATTGGTCTCTGTGTCCTCTATTCTGTACCATTGGGTCCCCCTCCAAAATATATTAGGAGAGAATACTTCCTTGTTTATTTTATAAAGTTATTATAATTCAAATACAAAAAGTATACAAAGATAATATTAAATATGTAGACTGGTATTTTATGAATATAGATTCAAAATCCTCAAAAATATTAGTAAACTGAATCCACCAGCATATTAGAGAAATATCCTATATGATTGCAAAGTAGGATTTATCCCAATAATGAAAAAGTAAATGGACATATGAATATCAATATATTTTGTATATGTATGACATACTGCATATAGTTAAATATACACTTTTAGTTTTATAGACGTTAAAATCATTTTTTTCCAAGAACTTACGTGGTTAAAAAAAAAAAAACACTTGACACAAATGAAAATTACAGAATTTAAAAATTTAGCTTTAGTATCTGACATATAAAAATAACTCCCAAAACTCAACACCTAATAAAAACGGAAATGGGTAAAAGCAATTCATAAAATTGGACATTCAGATGGCAAACATATAAAGACATTTATCATCATTAGCCACTCAGTAAATGCAAATTAAAACTACAATGAGATGTTATCTCACACTTGTCAGAAAGATTAGAATAAAAAATAGTGAAACATTGTGTTCACAAAAAGGAGAAAAACTGGTCTTCCTATGTTTATTGTTATGGTTTGCATAAAAGTTTCTGCCAATAAGGAATGTTCAAAGGTAAACTGATTAAAGTAGACAGCTATAATGTAATAAGTGATTTAATCCATTTGATGAATTCATAATATGAATGGACTAACTGGATGGTAACTGCAGGCAAGCGGGTTGTGGCTAGAGGAGGTAGGTTACTGAGGGCATGCTCTTAGAGATTAGGTCTTGTCCACCCTACCTTTCTCTCCTCCCTCTCACTCTGCTTTCTGGCTATAATGAGATGGGGATCTTTTCTCCACCATGCCTTTCCACCAGGATGTTCTGCCTTACTTTGGTCCAAGGTAATGAAGTCGGCCAACCATGAATCGAACATCTGAAACTTGAACCAAAATAAACTTTTCCTCCTCTAAGTTATTCTTGTTAGGTATTTAGGTCAAATGATGAAAAGATGACTAACACAATTGACAATGAAATGTAAAATAAGAAATAACAATTTGTCATTAAAAATGAACATGCAATTTCCATTTGACTCAGCAATTGTATTCCTCAACATTTATTTCAAAGAAATGAAATGTTATATTCTAATTAAAGTTTGTTCACAAGTATTTAGACTTATTTGTAATGGCAAAAATGACTTTCTGTGGATAACTGGTTAGTAAAAAGATTGAATATTATATACTAAAAATACTTACTTAGCAATAAAAGGGAATGGAATATAGATAGATATATCAACCTGAACAAATCTCCAGAAAATCTTTCTTAGTGCAAAAAAGCTGTGTGTTTGCAATTATATAGCATTGAACTCACAAAATATAGAAATGAATAACTGATTAGTAGTTACCAGGAAGGTCAGGCATAAGTCAGATAGCTAAGAATGGAGGTAGATATAGCTATAAAAGAGAAAATTGAGTGATACCCTTGGTGATGGAAATGCTCTAGTAGTTTGCTTTATTTTTTATTTTTTATTACTGAATTATCATTACACATAATTATGGGGTTCATGTTGACTTATTCATAAATCATATGATGTAATTTGCTCCATTAGAGTCTTGCCCTTTTAATGTCAATATTTTGACAGTGATATAATATTATACTTTGCTAGATGTTTCCATTGGGGAAATTGGGGAAATAGTATACACAGGATGTCTGTATTATTTCTTACAACTACATGTGAACTTACAGTTATCTATAAATGAAATTTAATTAAAATATTAATGCATCAGAATAATTAGTATCATGACTAAAAACCAATTAGTGCCAAATAAGTGGTTTGGGACATAATCATCACAGTCTCTCTAGATAGGTAAAAAAAAAAAAAAAAATCAATATTTATCACAAAGGAAAGACACCTAAATAGTTGAGAATTTAAGTTGGCCATTTCTTTAGGGCAGGGGAACATTAGAGATTCTGAGAATTGTTCTATGTTTACTGTAAGAACAAGGTTTATATAGATAGCAAAAAAGGATAGGAAAGGGAGATTCTGCAGGACGGAAAATAAATCAGGGAAATGAGAGTTACAGAGGAGACAAATGCTAAAGAGACAAACAGAGAAGAGAATAAGAAAGACAGAGGGAGAAGAGTAAAAGGGGACAGATGGAAGAAATAAAAAAGAAAAAAAAATGGGGATGATCCTTTAGGAAAGCTTATATACTGGCAGAATAAATATTAAATTACTTGATGAGAAATGAATAATACTATTGTGAGAAGAAACACAATTATATTTGAGTAACAATTTGGATATTGTTTAGAAATTTATTACATTGAATTAATAGTCTACAAAGAGTGGGACATGTACTTTTAGAAGAGGTTGCAAGTTTCTCAGTTCATTATTAGAACTCTTGTGTAAAGTCATCTATCAGTCACCTACAGGATCTGAATGGAAGGAGATAAAATGAGTAAATAAGGAAGGAGAGTAATAAAAATCTCATGGTATGTATGTCATACTAAATTGAGAGCACTTGGGAACATTGTTTTCCTATTAGGTACATTCAGGTGTTTGGGGATGAGTGTGATGTGAAAGGTGGTGTAAATGTCAGTGTGAACCCAATGAAGTTGCCATTTTAGTAGATTCAAAATGGCTGGATATAGAAAATTTCTTCTTGTTTCACTTAGTATATGGAGAAGTACTTTAGCAACTATATAAATACACACACACACACATACACACACACGGCATTACTATGAGGCATCGAGGCAGCAATGATCCAAAATGGGAAAAAAAAAAGGATTTGTAATTAGGAGATCTCAGATATGATTCTAGGTCCAACACCTCCAATGCATTACAGTGGGTGAGTTACTTCACCTCTCTGTCTTCTCTTATGCAAAATTAAAACACACCATTTACCAACTCTGTGCCTAGATTCAGAGTGCTTCTGTGTGAAAAAAAATGAGTAGGCTTATTTAAAATCACATTGCAAGTTGTGTTGTCTAAATGAAAACAAAGCTGGGCAAATTCTGTGCTACTCATATATATATATATTAAAATACAGTTTGTTGCCTTTAGATGTGAATTTTGAGATTTTGCTTTTTAAGCTTTGTTTTTTTTTTCTGTTTTTCCTTTAGTGACATTTGTGAAACAACCATAAATAGAGTTTTTAAATTGTTTCTTGGGTTGCAGGTTTTGTTTTCAGGGTTTGGGGTATAAAGGCAGTATGACTCTTAGTGCATGAAAAGATGGTTAATGTAGAAAAAAGTTGTCAGGATTCCCACAGATCCCTTTATACTAAGGAAAACATCTTCACTTATTTTCTGTTCTTTTTAAAGCTCAAAGTTTCAGCCAGATTTCCTATGAAATAAATACACTGAAACTAAGATACTTTGGACTTCCTTTTAAGTTATATCAACATCTCTAATGACACGAAGGAGTTATTTATTGTGTCCTTCAATTACTTGGCAAGCAACCAAATTCCATGCATGTTTTCCATTCTCCATCACTGTCAAGACTGTTTTGCTCTATGCTTGTCAAAGTTAAAAGAGCTTTAAAAATACTTAAGTGGATAAGTGAAACGTTTAATATACTTATAGCTTGTTCTTTATTAATAAAAGTCTGTTGTCAATTTTACCTTGTAATTTGGGCAGTTTGGAAGAAACCATCAGAAATCCAGTTCCAGCATGTGTTTGTAATTATGGTGGTAGGGGGAGAGAGGATGTCTTGGCTAGTGCTTTCCCTTATTAACTGATAGATAAATTGAAATCTAGTAAAAGTCTGCCTGTATACAAAAATGACAAAACAGTTGATAGACATCCAACAGACCACATCATGAAAACCATCAATTCATACAGAATATTAAAGAAGGTTTGATAACTGATATACTTAAATAAACATTCTTGTGGCAATGTGTGTCAGTCACTCACACACACAAAGTAATGACTTTTTTCTTTACTGTAGGCTCTTTTTCCCATTATATATGACATTAGTGATATGTATGCATGGCTTGCCTCTATTGTAAAGTGAGTATTCTTTCCAAAAACTAAAACTAGAGCTTTATGATAGTCTATAACATTCTATTAAGTGAATAGACTCCTTATTCACTACCCATCTCCACAGATGGCAGGTTCAATTATATTATGAGATATTGCAGCATGTCTTGAATTGCCTTTTTTGTGGGATCAGTATAATATATCCACACTATATTCTTATTTCTAAAAGTACAAAAGATATAGTAGCACCTCTAATCTCCATAATTTGATAGGTAAAATATTAGTAGAAAAAATGTTATTTCTCTGGGTTGAGTAGGAGCCACATTCATCACATTTAAGCAATAGATAAATAATATAGTTAACAAAATGTCTGTTATATTTTCCTTATAACCATATATTCTGTATTACTCTCAATCACAGCCCATGCACTGCATATAATATCACTTATTTCTCACTCTATTTTATAACAATGTTACTACCCTGTGTTTATTGATTCTCTTTTTACATTATTGATTCAATTGTTTTTCCACATGTACTACTGCAATAGTTTCATTCGTACCATCTGCTTCATTTGTATCATCCACATATGAATCGCTTCTTTACTTCCTTCAAAATTTGGTTTCAAATTTACTCCTCTAGGATATATTCTTAATCATACCAAGGTGAACTTGATAATTTATTTATTCTACATTTCCTATGAATTATTTTCTTATTGCTAAGACACTGTTTTTAAGTGTTCATAAATTATAATAAGTATCAGGGAAACAGGATAAGATGGTGTTCATTTAATAGTTTATTCAAGAAAATTTATTCATAACTTGCATCTATAAAACACATAGCTGGAGATTGTAAAGGGTAGAAAGAAAGGAATAAGTGATGCAAGCATGACACAAGAAAAAATAAGCCATTAGACAAGCTGATAAATTCTATGACTGGAAATAAGGAAACAAGTTTTTATTTTATTTTTTTAGTTGTAGATGGACACATAGTATCTTTGTTCATTTTTATGTGGTGCTGAGGATCGAACCTGGTGCCTCACACATGTGAGGCAAGAGCTTTACCACTGAGTTACAGCCCCATCCCTAGAGACAAGTTTCATAAATTTATTACTGCTGGTTAGTTTTTCACTTTTTTGTTAATGAGCTAGGTATAATGCACAATTTTTTATTTGCTCTTTTTTGGGGGGAGTTACCGAGGATTGAAATCAGGGGCACTCAACCACTGTGCCACATCCCCAGCTCTATTTTGTATTTTATTTAGAGATAGGGTCTCACTGAATTGCTTAGCACCACGGCATTTTTTAAAAATCTTTAAAATTTTATTTATTTATTTTTGCTGAGGCTTGCTTAGAACTGGTGATCCTCCTGTTTCAGCCTCCAAACCCACTGGGATTACAGGCGTGTCCCACCGTGCCTGGTTAAATTTTTATGAAGACCAATTTATCTATATTTTTTGTTGCTTTTGCTTTTTATATCACATGAGTCTATTGCCAAATTGACTATTGTGGAAATTTATTATACTTTATTCTGAGGAGTTTAGAGTTTTAGTAATTAAATAGATATTTTTAATCCATTTTGTGGAAATTTTTCTTCATGGTGTGATGGAATGAACTTAATTTTGTTTTCATGAGGATATCCAGATGTTCCAAGCAACATTTGTTGAAAAGAATATTCTTTTCCAACCAAACAGTCTTGTTATCATCATCAAAAATTAATTGAACATGTGTTTTACCTTTATTTCTGGAATATAACTATTGTTCCATGGATCAATATACTCATTTTTATGCCAACATCAAACAGTTTTGATCACTGTGACTTTGGGGTAAATATTGAATTTAGGAAGTGTTTTTTTTTCCTCCAGATTTGTTCTTATTTCACAAGACTGTTTTGATCATTTGAATTTCCTTGCAATCTACATGAATTTAAGAATTGTTACCTCTGTGTCTGAAAACAAACAAACAAACAAACAAAAAAAAAACAGCCACTGGAATTTGGTAGCAAATGTATTGAACCTCTAGATCACTTTGGATGATATTGTCATCTTTACAATATTAAGTGTTCCTTTCTATAAATGCAAAATATATTTTCACATATTTGTGTCATTTTAATTTCTTTCCACAATGTTTTTCCATTTTCATTCATAAATTTCCTTAATTACAGGGGCTGGGGGTGTGGCTCAGCAGTAGCACACTTGCCTGGCATGTGTGAGGCACTGGGTTGGATACAAAGCATCACATATAAGTAAATAAAATAAAGGTCTATCAACAACTAAAAAAATTAAAAAATGGATTATTACGTATTTTAATTTCTGATGTTATATCAAATGGATTGCTTTCTTAATATCTGTTTTTAGTGCTCATTGCTATTGTACAAAAATGCAAGATATTATATATATATTTATCTCATATGCTAAACCATTACTCATTTGGAATTTTAGCTCTAATTATTGTTGTATGATTTCTTTATTATTTTATCTAAAAATCACTTTTTTCTAAAAATAAATATGGTTTATGCCATAGTCCGGCTGGGCTGCCTAAGTCCGGCTGTGTTGAGAGCCACAGCCGAAGGGGCCCCAGCAAACTTCCAGCTGCCAGCAAAAACTTCCAGCTGCCAGCAAACTTCCAGCTTCCAGCTGATGATTGGCTCACAGCGGCCCCAGCAACTTCTAGCTGTCAACTGATTGGCTCCTCTGCGGTGATGCTCATTGGGCTGTTTCCCAGCCCTTTCAGGCCACAGAGCTGCTCATTGGGGGACTTTTTTTGGCTCTGCCCATGCGACCCAGCCAATCAGCTTCAAGAGCAGGAGGAGTGCGGGAGGTTGAGAGGCTTGTGGGAAGCCGGTGGTGGCAGTTGGGCTCTGAAGGTTTTTCCTGAGGAGCTGGGTTGTTTGGTGTGTGTGTTCTAAAAATAAAGTTTGTTTCTTTTGACAAGTGGCTCCTGAATTGTGCCCAGCCAGACTGCTGCACGGCTGGGCAAAATAACCGAGAGGTAGAGAGGTAACAAGCAACTTGAAGGTTGAAGCGGGAACTACTTTATTGCGAGTGAACTCAGCAGGAACTGATAACTCAAAGTAGCGGACACCCAAGGTAGCAGGAGCCACTTCTCCTCCGGACCGCAGAGGTACATATACCTAACTAATTACATACAGCTTAACTTAATTGACATCATCTAGACACAGCAGTCAGTCATTAAGGAATCCTCATCATCTTAATGGCTCACTGGCATTGGCTCATAAACCACTCCTCCTTGCATACTGCTAGGCACATCTTAACTTGGTTGTGGCCCTAATCATCTCCCCCTTTTATTTAATTTAAACAACAAGTATGTGGCTTAGGGACCGTGCCTGTTTTAGGTTGTCCAATACTACATATGGTCCTTATCCGTCATTGGATGGTCTGACCTCAAATCATCAGCCTCCTATCTTAGGTTGGTACCATTGTAATTGGATCTACCCGTCTTTGACTACCGGCCCCAGCCATACTTGTGGATAACGACCATCACAAGCAGAAGGGAGGAGGATACAAAATGCCATGATATCAAACCATTGACTGCTCCAAGTAAGAAACCCCTGGAAAAACTGTACCACAGATGACAGTGTCAGCAAAGATACCCTGGTACTAATTAAAATTTGTTGTATCAGTTCATAATGCATATAAATGATACATAGTCATGGTAAGTTCCGCAAGCAGCTTAAAGCAGAGGAATCCATTAATAGGTCTATTTCTTCTTGAAGTAAATGTTAATTCAACAGTTTGTATAGTTTGTGTGATAGCCATCACAGAAGCTGTAGTAGCAGCAGCAGAAACAGCAACAGTTGTGATTATGGCAGCTGTAATTCCGAAGTCTCATTTGGTTTTTCAGTAATACTGGAAATTATTTACATTATCCTGAACAGAATTATCAAATATAATGAAAAGGAAAGGTGAAATAAATAAACAGATCTGTTATCCTCCTTATTTGTTCACTTTTTAAAACAATACCCAATTAAACTGTTTAAATCACATGAATAAAAAATATCTGGATCCATTTTTTCATGAGCGCTCCTAATATATGGACATATGCAAATATAGACATACAACACATAACACAAGTGTGCACACATAACACAACAGTAAAGGCCTTGTAGCTTTTCACAGGTGAAATCTCCATTGCAATGTTTAAAAACTGCACAGTTGATTAAAAAAATAAAACTGATCAGAAAAACATTAACCTAGGTCTGTATGAGCTCAAAAAATAAAATAGAAAATTTCTTTTTGTAACTTGCATATGGGTTTGAAGGTATTCCCACAAGTAAGCCTCAAGGTTTTTTACATTTGAAAGAAGCCTTTATGGTGCTCATTAGCCTCCAGGTGTAGGAAAGCCATTATCACAGACGTAAGAATAGCTAAACTGAGGTTCTGGATATCAGCTGTTATGGATTTTGAGCCGAATCATCTTCTTTTTGCTCTGTAGGTATCACTTTAGTTAGTCTCTCTGGAATCCAAATCGGCTGCTGTTCTCCCTGTGGAAACACACAAACAGACATCCAACTCCAGACAATCACTGGGTCAGGACATTTCCAATGTGCAGTTAGAATATCCTTCCAAAGTACCTTTTGTTGGGAAAAGTATAAACGGCAGCCATACCCCAGAGAAAAAACCCCAACATGGCCCCTAAGCACCTCTTCTTCCTACCTTCTTCTTTTCTGCAGTGGCGCGAAAAGTTCCCGCCCGTGTGAACTCTCCTGCCAGCGCCAATTTCAAATCTTGCTGGCGGGGAACCTTAGCCCCAATGAGAACTAATTCCTGGGCTCCAGAGCTGATATCTGAAAGAACTTGCCAATAAACGGGTTGCCTGCCATTTATCTAAGCCCTACCATCTCCCCCTTAGTTCTATATAAGCACATAGCTTTTTGCAATAAAATTGGAATTCTCCCAGCGAAGTGTCTTTGTGTGGGGAATTCTTTCACCTTTGGCTTATGTACATTTTTTGGACACATGTGCCTTTCTGCAGCACTAAGTCCTGATGAATCCAAATTTAAAAAGTTTATCGTAAAAAGGGTTATGTTAAGTTTATCTTTGGGGGATTTATATCCCTTCCCAATTCCTTCTTTTTGTTTTAATAAGTACATCTTAATAGTTTGATGAGCTCTTTCAACTATGCCTTGTCCCTGTGGATTATACGGGATTCCTGTTATGTGAGTAATGCCAAATGATGAGCAAAATTGCTTGAAAGAAGTAGAAGTATAGCCAGGGCCATTATCTGTTTTTAACTGTTTTGGAATGCCCACAGTGGCAAAATTTTGTAAGCAATGAGATATAATATCTTTAGATTTTTTTCCAGTATGAAGGGAGCCCATTAAATATATGGAAGAAGTATCAACTGTAACATGTAGATATTTTAATTTTCCAAATTCCTCCTTGCATACTGCAGGCGCCATCTTAACTTGGTTGTGGCCCTCATCAGGTTTACCTATTTTTTCCTAAGTTTTATGAATTTTTATGTTTTTCTCTTGCTCAACTTCACTGTTTAGAACTTTAGAAAAGTGTTCAATAGCAGAGTGAAAACAGGCTGCTTATACTTATTCCTAATAAAAAGGGGAAATCTTTTATGATTGAACATAATGCTAGTGGTTTTTTTATTCTCTTTCTAGATATTTTAGTGTTTTATCAGGTAAGATTTTTGGTTTAGTCAAGATTTTTACATTGATTGACATCTTCATGTTTTTCCCTTTAAATCAATTAGTTTGGTATATTATTTTAATTGATTTTCAAGTGTTGAACTATTGTTACCTTTTTTGGATAAATCCTCCTTAGTCATAACATATAGTACTTTTAGTATGCTACTAGATTATCTTTTCTAGTATCTTGCAGAATATTTTGCATATATACTCATGTGATATGTTGGTCTGTACTTTCCCTGTGATGACCTTGTCTAGCTTTCATATCAGAAGAATGCCAGCCTCAGAGAATAAATTGTCTTCTCCGTCTGTAATTTATGGAAATCATTTTGAGAAAATTGGCTAATTCTTTTACAAATTCTTGGAATAATTCTCCAGTGAAGACATCTAGCCCTGGGCTTTTCTTTGTTGGTAGTTTTTTTTTTAATATTTATTTTTTAGTTGTAGTTGGACACAATACCTTTATTTCATTTATTTATTTTTATGTGGTGCTGAGGATTGAATCCAGGGACTCGCACATGCTAGGCAAGCATTCTACCGCTGAGGCATAACCCCAACCCCTTGTTGGTAGGTTTTGAAATTATTTGTTGAATTTCATATTCATGCTAGATTACTAAGATTTTCTATTTCATCTTAAATCAGTTTTGTTAATTTGTATGTTTCTAGGAACATGTTCCTTTCATTATGGTTACCTAAATTGTTACTGTATAGTTATTCATAGCATTTTTATACTCTTTTCTATTTCACTAAGATCAGTAGCACTGCATTCCCTTTCATTTCTGATTTTAGTTGTGTCTCCCTTTTACATATTTATTGAAGTATTTTAATATGTTGAAGTATGATAAAATCTCAGATGTTTTTAAAATATATATCTCTATAAGAATGAGCATTGAATTTTCCATATGTGTATTTGATGTTTTGCCTTTACTTAGGTTTACTTTTTATTGGTGCTTATTAATTATACAGAAAGAAGGGTTTTATTAAAGCATATTATCTATTTTTTCTTTTTACTGTTGTTAAAAATACTTTGGTTTATAGAAAACTGTAATAGTGGGATTAATACTTTCCATATACTTTTCATCCAGTTTCCTGAAATTGACATTTTATATTACTATGATACACTTTTGAAAACCAAATATTTGGCATTGGTACCTAGTTATTAACTAAATGGTACATATTATTTGAGTTTTCCATTCCTTTTCTACTGTTCTTTTACTTTCTTATTATTTATTTTGCTTGGTTTTGTAGTCCTGGGAATTGAATCCATGGCCTTGTTCATGCTCTACAAATACTCTATGACTGAGCTATGTCCCTAGAACCACTATTGCCCTTAGGCTCCTCTCATTTCTGACAGTTGTTCAAACTAATTACTTATTTTTGATGATCCTGACAGGTTTGAAAAATAGCAGTCAAGTATTTTGTGTAATGTCTTCTTTTTGGATGTATTTTATATATTTCTTATTTAAAATTAAGCTGGCATTTCAAGGCCAGGGTTGTGGCTCAGTGGTAGAGTGCTTGCCTAGCATGCATGAGGCACTGGGTTTGATCCCAAGGACTACATTAAATAATAATAATAATAATAATAATAATAATAAATTTAAAAAAAAATAAAGGTAAAAAACTCGCATTACATATTTGTGAAGAATACTATAAAAATGAATCGGACTATACATGACTTTATATAAAGGTGCATGATAACTCTATGCAATCACTGATGAAATTAACCTTTATCCCTTGTTTAAAGTGTATTCGTCAGACTTCTGTACTGTTTCCTATAGAAGCAAATCAGTAAGTTGAGCCCCCATTCTGGGAAGCAGGTAATCTCCACCTCTTGATAGGAGTTGTATCTATACATATTATTGGGATTTTTTTTCTATAAGTTATATTTATCTCCTCTCCCATTTAAATATTTCTTCAAATATGTATTTATGGTCTTATGCATACTAGTTTTATATTTTGAGTTACATATCAATGTTTTGTTAATTATTACTCAAATTGCTCCAACTTTACCCATTGAGATGTTTTAAAGCTTGGTTCCCATGCTCCTTTAACATGCCCCCATGCTTTTGTGTATTAGGCAGTTGCATTCAAATTTTTGGTATTGCCTTTTTAAAATTGTTTTTTGGCAATGTGGGGACTAAACCTAAGGCTTTATGCATGCTAGACCAGTGCTCTACCACTGAGCTACACCTCTGAACATTTTTTAAGAGGTTAAATTTGAATGGGGTCTTAATTAGAATAAGATAGATTTCTTGCTTATATAATTATATCATAATGGTTTCTACTGTCATGTATAATCAAAAAGAACCAACAAAAAGAGGTAAGTATGCTCTAGGCAAAAATAATTTTTAGTTATTTAAAGAATAGCTTGAGCCTGGTGCCTTGGCACGTGCCTGTAATCTCAGTGGCTGGGGAGGCTGAGACTGGAGGATCACAAGTTCAAAGCCAGCCTCAGCAAAAGCAAGGTGTTAAGCAACTCAGTGAGACCCTGTCTTTAAATAAAATAAAAAAAAAATAGGGCTGGGGATGTGGCTCAGTTGTGGAGTGCCCCTGAGTTTAATACCTGATACCCCTCGCAAAAAGGATAACTTTAAAAGGCATTGTATATCAAGACATATATAGGCAAGATGGTTATAGAGACAATGAGGAATCTTGAAATATGTCACATGCTCAATTGAAGGAATTTCATTGATTATCAGTAATCATATGTCTTTTGATAAGGATTTCACATTAATATAAGTGGTGGCCTCTTTAAAGTAATTTCTGCTTTCTGGATTTCAGCATCCACATTAATACAATGTAGTGGGAAGTTAAAATAATCTCAAAAAATTCTACCAAATGACCTTTAACAGATAAGGGAGATACCTATGCTTTCTTTGTAGATCTTAATGTATTGTATCACTCCTCTATAAATATGATTTTTTTGAAACTTTGTATTTCATTTGAATAATTCATGTGGATTTTACATACCATTTCACCATATACTTTTATATGCTCTAATATAAAATATTTTCACGCATTAATTTTCAGTAGATGCTACAAAACAACATAGCCCTATATATCTTGTTTTCTTCTTTAAGCCTTGGCAATACACTGGTGGCTAAGTATCTTATTTTGAAAATCAAGGAACTCTTTCAGTTTTAGAACTTTATGATTTTTAGAATTATCTTTAAATAGGTAGTTTCTTCGTATTGAAAAATTCCAGACTACTTCTATTTTTTTTTAAATCAGAGAAAAATAGTTGGTACTGAGAAAGAAATTATAGAGGTAACATTGACTCAGTATAAAATAATACACTCATTCAAAAAATTTAATTGAGTGTATAACATGTTCCAGGAACTGTCAGGTTTTGAGAATATAAAATTTAATTTATAGTTTAATCTGTTTCTTGGCAGACATCTACCCCCCAAAAAAAATCCCCACAAAGATATGAGACATCTCATGAAATAGTAAGCTCTTTAGCTTTGGGGATATCTTACAGAGGCTAAGTTGTTATCCCTGAATGAAGCTGTAGTTAAAAAATATAAATAAATAAAGATAAACTTTTTAGAATTATTTTTCATACTATTATTCTACCTAATTTTATGTTTATGTTTACATTTCCATATGCATCAAGATATTCCAATCAAAATTTAAATTTTCTGAAGTCAGTGTTAATTCCTGTAATCAGGGTAATTTCTACTTAGTGATAGTGATAATTAGTGATGTTTGTTGATTAGCATTTGTTCATAGCTATGGTCATAAATAAAAGCACCAAACCATGTACTATCATTAGAAATATAATTATCTTTATATAAAGTTCTTCTGTATATATTGAGAATAGAGTAAGATAATTTTTATTGTTGTGTAGTTATGATCTCTTCTAATATAGAATAACTTATAACACCGTAATTCCCTGCCAAATACTCTGTCAGCCAGTTACAAAATGGATTTTATTTAAAGATATAATGGAATGAAACTAATGTACAAGATTCTAACTCAACTATATTTATTACTTAGTGGCAGCACAGGAAATGGATATGCCTGTTAGAAAATCGCTAAAACTATTAAATAATAGTCATTTACAACATCTCACTGTCACAAGGATTTTTACTAGAATATGGTCATAATGAGGTTTACTAAGAAAATATTGTGAGAAGAAAAAGTGACTTTAAAAAATATTTTAAAGAAAATAACATAATATTTGCTTTGGATGCTTGAACATACTCTATCTACAATTTATCTTGAATGATTTTCTAGAATTTGAACAAGGATCCATTATAATTGCAATATTCCAGTTAACTCAGGCCCTCCAGTGGGCAATCTAATAATTTACAAATCAACCTTGAAAGTAATATTCATCTTAAATAAGATAGTTTAAAAATAAAAAGAATATAATATTGCAAATGTCCTCTATTTTTGAATAAATTATAATTCTATAATAGTCAATCAGGTTATTTATTTTTTTTTCAAAATAGTTCAGAAAACTTTGTAATACTGCATAAACAAAAGAAATGAAAGATACATTTACTTATTTAGCCAGTGGTTTTGGCATTAGATTAGGAAATAGACATATCTGTGTGTACTCATATACTTCCTATTATTGATTAGCTACCTGCTGGGTAGTAGGCTTTATCTGGAATCTATTAAAGTCATAAATACTTTTAGGTTATCACATGAAAGCCTGTAACTATGATTAACAATTCGTCACTATTTGGATGTTGTATCACAGCTGGACTGAATTACACCTTTTGCAACCAAATCAAACATTATTTTTTGAGTATGTCAAATTTGTTTGCCCAATTATTTTCTTGTTAAACCTGTAGATGGGTTACAGCAAATTATTTCATTACTAGGCATCTTGTTTAACATACTTCACTTAATTTCAAATCACCTTTGCTGACTAATGAGGGAATAAATGACCCTCACTACAGAAATATTTACAGTAATACCAGAATCAGTTTTAAATCATCTTTCTATACTGTTGAGCATTTCAGGTTTTTGATTTCCTACTTATAAAAAGGCTTATAGTTTTTGAATATTAAAACTTAAAATCTTATTTTAAGATTGATTTTGAAAGTTAAAACTCAATGGCTTGAACTTAAGGGTATATAGTATGTAAATATAAATGAATAGAACAGGTTATGTGTGTGAACAATAGAGATGAATGGGAATTGTGATAAACTGTAGTACCATGTCTTCTTAAATGGTGGAATATCCTATCCAGGTCAAGTCAATTTTCATGTGGGCAGTGTACCCCAGGGTTGCCAAATCTTTTAATTTTTCAAGAAAATTTCTCAAATCTAGAATTTTATGTAAAACACCTTAGTTTTAAATTGCTAGCCAATAATGCAAGAATGATTCAATAATACATAGGTCAAACATGTATGTCGAAATATGTAGTCCATAAGGTAGTCCTTTTCAACATTACCTCTAGGTAAAATGGATAGGCAGGTACACCAAGTTGATCTTTGGCAGCTTTTGTCTGTTCCTTTCATTGCAACACAATATGAAACTCAACATCTCCTGCAAGTTGTCAGGAATAAAGAAAGAGTACTAGTATGGGATGAGATGGCCCAAGATAAAAATCTTACTTCTATTTCTAACTAATTTGATGACTGGTTCTTTTAGAGCCTTAGTTTCCATTTCTATAAAATTAGACTACTGGATTAAATGCTTTCAAAACTTTAAAATCCCGATTCTCAAATTCTTTCACATAAAGTGTACCTCTACTATTTTTCCTCTGTAAGAGAACTTATTATTGCTTTCTAATAGACTCTTCTGATAAATTCATTCATGTGATAATTACACAAACAACATACTGCTTTAATTTAATTAAAAACCATAATTCCCTCAGATTGGGTGGTTTTATTGAAAATGCCTAACAGTCATAAGTTAGTCCAGAGGTGTTTCTTGTTAAAATATTCTAACAAGTTCTTATTAGCATAAATTAATATTTTCCTTTCTTTCAAGAAATCTCACAGTTTTACAAGGGAAAAATCAGTTACCTGATGAATGAGATCTTGATTAATTATCATATATCATGAATATTTGGTGATCAGATCCTGTGACTTTAAATTTGATCTCTCATCAGAGTTCATATATTAAATTCTCAATAAACACTTATTGAACATATTTTCCATATACCAGTTCTAAATTCAATCATACAAATTAGCAAGACTTCTGTTCATTTATCAAATATTTTTTGCTTACCTACTATGTGGTGATTATGACATACTGCAACTGTAGCTATCATATTTGGAACACAGTCTATACTAATCTATTGATTAATTTAATGTTTGTTTTGCCTTGCAGTAAAGTAGTATAGTTTACTTTCACTCTCATATGAACTAAGCTTAACGTTTAGTATTCTTTCCATTTGTGTGTATGTGTTCTTAAGAACATAACCTTTTCAGAATCAGATGAATTGGCTTTTCTCCAACTACTTTCTCCTCATTTCTTGTAAGTCTAATAATTGCATACATAATTATATGTAGCTCCACACATCTATGGAATCCTTATATTCTTTGATAAATTTAGCAAACTGAGGAAAATATGTGAACTAATATCATTGGGCCCTTCCAGAAAACTAAAGGGCTATGTAACTCACATCCCGGTTTTTCAGGAATGTTGAGATCAACTCTCTCTTATGGGAGTTTCCAAAGTGACTCAGGGCATAGCCTTTTTCTGCCATGGGTGTTCCACAAATACAGCTCTTCCAAGAATAATGATGAAAGTACAAAACATTTGGAGCAACTCATTTCTCTGGGAATTGATTAACCCCAAGCCTGTGGCAAATATGCTTTTTTTTTCTTTGTGAGATTGCAAAACCACAGTCAATATTTCTTTGGACATTTCTAAAAGTAAAGGACATTTTATCAAGTGACAATTCAAATCACAAAACTCTTGAAAACAAAAGAGTGATAGAGGAGAAAGTTCAGAGGGAAGGACACTAAGAACTCTTTGCATCCATACCAGTAATCCATTGGTTTAGTTATTAATGAAGTACATGTGCTAGTAAAACAAATAAACAAAAAAGTTGTAATTATCATTGATTTTTATACATGTGCTATATTAGAATTTTATATATTTTGTGTCTGCATAATTTACATATAAGAACCTTGTTTTCTATTATTATTGAACTGACATTTATGGAACACTTATTGAGTGTAAGACCCTGTCCTTACTATGTTAATCTTAACATCTATACTTTGAGTTAGTTAGTATTATTCCATTTTACAGAGGAGTATATTGAGTCTTGGATGAGGTAAATAACTTGTTTCTTTTACACCAGTTAGAATTAAATCCAAAATATAAATTTATTTACATTTGACTTAAGCAAGAACTGCACTTTTTACCAATGCATAACAGTGCCTCATTGTGAAGTTAAGTATAACTCAATCACAGCCAACAAACTTACCAAACTTTCCATTTAATGATAACTACCCCTGAATCTACCATTTTGCCACATAAATCAACACTCTAAATTTTTAAATGTTAAAATTAAACATATGAAACACTTTTCTGGAAAAATATTGATAGACTAATCTTAAAAATTAAGATACAAATATCATTTTAATGTGCAAAATCATTGAAATATTTTTGGAGATGTTCCATTGTATTTGATTCAATTCAGAGTGAGAGAATGAACAAAAGTTAAACAAATGGTAGAATAAATACTAATAAAAATATTAGTTGATGATAGATACATTACTATCAAATATGATCAGTTTAGAAGTAAATATTTGACAAACACAAAATAATATCCACATCTTTTTTGTGGGTGATATTTTGTTTCATATCTGTTTTGGGGAAAGACATCAGTGCTTACTTTGTGAAGATTTGCATAGAAATACAGTATGTCCTATGGCTGGGCAAAGGAGAAAGGGAAATATCACGGTATTCTTGTTTTGAAGGGACCATCCTAAAATAATAGTGTTGTTTTGTTTATTTGTCAAAGTGCCTGAAAGATGCCAGTCTATTTGCCCTAATTTCAAGATCAAGTAAATCTGAGTCACCTATCTACAAATTAGTCCAGTAGGAGACAATAAGCACTCAAAAGGATAGAATAGTACAAATTAGAAAGAATTGAAAAAAGTTGAAATAACTTCAGCTCCTTCCCATTTGGGCTGTGATCTAAGACATTGTAGGGACAGTAGATTTGCCTGCTTTTTTGACAGACATGTTGATTAATTATGATAAATATGATGGACATAACTTAAAGTTTGGAACCAAGGGGAACATAGAGAGCAGTTTGGCTTTCATGGCAATCAGTTGACATACATTTGCAAAGGGGTTGTTTTTGTTTCCATGTAGTTAAAATGATACAGAAAAGCAGAGGAAAGTTAAAATTAACATTTCAGATTTTCTTGTTGAGGTGAAGATTGTTGCTAATACTACACTTCTTGTTTATATATTCTGATGGGAATCTGACAAGAACTATCTGTCTTTTTTTTAAAGCATACTCTTAAGAGACATGGAAAGAAAGCTCAATGAGATGTAAACATAATGGAGAATCAGGGAGAATGTCAGAAGGAAGAGTGCAAGAAAAAGCAATATCAAACAGCTTCTATTAGTTATTTCACCCCACATTCTTGGCTGATGTTCTTCCTGTACAGAACTCGATATTTAGAAGATTATATGAGTGAATGCTTGGAAGGCTAACATTAAAATTAATGCAAGTTTTTTTTTTTTTTTTTTTTTTTTATGGGTGGACTAATAAGGTGGTATGTTTTTAATCTTAAATATCCCCAAAGTCTCATGATTGGAGGCCTGGTTCCCAATGCAACACTGTTCAGAGATGGGGCATTTGGGAGATATTTGGATTATGAGGGCTCTGAGATTATGATTGGATTAATCCATTTATGGATTAATAACTTAATGGGTTTTGGAGGAAAGGCTTTGTTAAAAAAAGAAAACACTCTCTGCTTCTGGTCACTATGAGCTAAGCAGGCTCCTCTGCCACATGTTCCAGTTTCTATGATGTCCTGACTCAACAAAGGCCCAAAGTGACTGGACCATCCTGTACTATAACTTCGGAAAATATGAGCCCAAATAAATCTTTCCTTCTTTTAAGTTCTAGACACGCATTTTTTCAGAGCAATTGAAGACCGACTAACACAAATGGAGACATGAAATGGTGGTCATGAAACATTCCAAAACTATTTACACATAAATGTTATAAGAATGTATGAGTCTCTTAAAACACAACATCATTGATTTTTACAATAATTTACCCATACTAAAAATGAACTGCAAAATATTACTTTTAAGTGTTACATATAAATGTTCAAAGGATTTCTCCCTACTACTACTTTTTATAGTGACCAGCATGTCAAAGCTTCTGAATTTCCAGTGTTTTAAGTGCACATAGCTCTGAAATAACATGGCCATAATACAAAATGCACAATGTAAATATGGGATAAGCCACTTTAATGCCATTTACTCTGGAATAACAAGAAATAGCTGTTCTTTGATATTTGCATATGCAATTCAGAAGATTCTGATCAATTCAACCTTTTCTCAATAGGATACATTCAAATGTCTACAAACAGTTATATGAATATCAATAATTCAACAAATGTCAGGTTATGCCAGGCCTTAATGTGAAAATGTATATATGAATGTAAAGGTTTATTGAGGCAATTTCCTATTACTTACATTTTCTGGGACATAAAGAAAGAAATATTTAATATGGAAGTGCATAGAGAACAAAGGAATTCATGAATTCCATTTTAATAGCTTTTCAGTATCATAAAAATATGCAGAAATGTGAAAACTTATATAAAAGTAGGCAAGTGAATGGATCATTTCTGCACACATTTATCAGGTCTGCAGTGTTCACACAGAAATATACTAATCGGGCTGGGTTTGTGGCTCAGTGGTAGAGCACTTGCCTAACGTGCGTAAGGCATTGGGTTTGATCCTCAGCACCACATAAAAATAAATTAAAGGTGTTGTGTCCATCTACAACTAAAAATTAAATACTAAAAAGGTAATATACTAGTCACTATAAACAATGCAGTAAAATATAGACTGAGTGGAGACAAAGAGTTGGAGTAACAAGAGGGCAAAGAATAAGTGTTCTAGTCATAAATCCCTATATGTCTGCTAAGCATGCAATGATAGGATAGTGGAAAGAACATTGTTATGAGACACAGGTGAGTTTCTGTTTGTTCTCAGCCTAGTTCTGAACTAGTAAACTAAGAACTGAACAAAATCTTGGTCGAGGGATATTTTACTTTTAGAAGATATGACTAAAAGAAAGAAATCAATCAATTTTACAATCACAATCTCTAGGAAATGGAATTCTTAAAATACTGATGCTCATTCTGTACAACCTCTATTTCTCTTTAGAATACTTTCTTATGATTTTCATGGCATACAGTTACTAGATATTGTCTAGGAACATTGAATAAAGAAACTTGTTATACAAGACAAGTCAATCTATTTATAGGAACATTCTGACATTGTTATTAAACAATCACTTATATTGAGTTCAAAGGTAAAAATCTTTAGGTTATTTTGGGAACTAACCCATTGTCAATATTGTATGTATGTGTGTAAATATAAAATGGTTAGCTTTACATTAGTTGGTTATATTGAAAACCTCAGTCTATTAAGGGAATTTTGAATCATGATTCTAATATCTAGTATAATAACTACATTTTGCTGTCTATCAGCAATTTTTTAAAGCTTCCATTTGTGTTCATTCCTAAGTCACCAATAGAATATTGAACAACACAGATACAGACAGAGATACCCCTATAGAAACCAATTCTTTTTGTTGTTGTTGTTCTCTGTTCTGGAGAGGGACCTATGAGATAAACATCTACCTCTATACGGAATATATATATATATATATATATATATATATATATATATATATATATATCTCCAAGTACACATTCATTTTATCTTTTGTAACTCATGAAACCAGGACCAGCTTGATTCTTGGCCAGTGGTAACTATCTGCATCAAGATTCGTAACCTGGTAACCTGTGAGACATATATAGTTTGCTCATTTCAAACATATCTAAGAAATAAATTAATTATCAATATGAAGAACTTTTGGGATTCTATCCAGAAATTCAGTGACTATATCAGTGCCCTGAGGTGATTCTCCTATGTTTTCTTCTAAGATATGGATTCAACCTAGATGCCCAACAGCATATGAATGGATAAAGAAAATGTAGTATGTAAACACAGTAAAATATTGTTCAGCAATAAAGAATGAAACCCTGTCATTTGCAGCAAAATGGAAGTAACTGGAGGATAGTTACTGGAGCCAGACACAGAAAGACAAATACAGCATATTCTCTGTCATACGTGGAAGCTTACAAATTTAACCTGTGACTGGGATTGGTGGCCGATGCCTATAATCCCAGTGACTTTGGAGGCTGAGGCAGAAGGATTACAAGTTCAAAGCCAGCCTCAGAAATTTAGTGAAGCTATAAGCAACTTAGCAAGACCCTGTGTCAAAAATATAAATAAATAAATAAATAAAAGGGCTGGGGATATTGCTGTGAATACTGTATAATAGAAGTTGGGAAGGATATTTAGAGGGATGGTGGATATAAGGAGTTTGGATTTGATCAGTGTATACTATATATTTGTAGAAATGTCACACTGAACCCCATTAATATATTAAATTAATAAATGTTAATCCAAAATAATAAAGTTTTCCAAAGAAGAAATGAATATATTTTTTTGAAAAATAGTGATCCTAGTCTGATTTTTCTAGATTAGGGATTCATAATTTACTTTAAGTTTTTAAATGGGATTCAAGTAAATCATAATATTGACCTAATCTCTAATTTGGGGAACAGGATTAAGATTCAGTTAACAGTTTTTGGACAATTACAACAAAAGCTCTAAATATATTTTGATCATAAGGCTATAGAGGAGCCTTAATATTGCATTAGTTTAAGCTGTTAAGAAAGAATGTTTCATACATCTGGTATTTTCAATATTCAAAGCAACTTCAGAATTGCTCACAGAAAAGTACTCTTTATCACAAAAAGGAATATTAATTCTCCTCCATTGTTAAGTCTGCAGTAAAATTTAGCAAATGATTTTGTGCTTTTTTTAAAAAAATATGATTAGAACTATAATATATTTACCAAAAATTCAATAAGAATAACACTTTCTAAACAATAGAGAATTATTTCCCACAGTCTGGACATTGCAAGTCCAATAACAAGGAATGGGAGATTCTGTGTTTGGTAAGGAAAGTGTTTCCTGGTTCACAGATGCTGTCTTCTCACTTGGTCCTCCAATGGAAGAAGGGGCAAGGAACTCTCCAGGGTCCCTTTTATGAGTATTAATCTCATTAATGAGGGCTCCATGTTTATGACCTAATCATATCCCCAAAACCCCATCTCCTAAAACAATTACTTTAAAGCAAATATTTCTTTAACCAAAGCCCTTTAATATGTAATCAAAATATTTATTAACAGTAGCATTAAGTAGCACTTAAGTGGTGGCTTACAAATCTTACTCAAGAAATTAGCTTTAAGGACATACTTGACTGAAAGTGAAATGATAGAAAAACTTATCCCATGTAAATAGTAATCAAAAGAGAGTGAACAGAGGACGTTATGTTTACTTCAAACAAACTAGACCTTAAATTTTAAAACAAATCTGTTACAAGAGAGAAAGAAGATCATTAAGTTATACAGGGCCAATTCATGTAACTATTATAAATATATATGCATACAGCATTAAAGTACCTAAATATGTAACAGAATTGAAGGGATAGACAGTGATAGGAAATTGTAGGGGATTTCCATATCTCACATTCAACAATGGATGTATCATCCACAAAATCAATAAGGAAACAGTGAACTTAAAGAAAACTATACAAAAGCAGACCTAACAGATATATACAGAACATCCCTTCAAAAAATAACAGAATATATATTCTTTGCAAGCATACACAAAACATTCACCAAGATGGATCATATGTCCAATTACAAAACAAACCCTATCAAATGTAATACTATTGGAATCACAGAATTTATCTTTTCTGACCAATATTGTATAAAAAAAAGAATTCAATAACAGGAGCAAAACTTGAAAATTCACAAATATGTAAAAATTAAACCCCATACTGCCGAATAAACAATGGTCAAAGATGAAAAAAAGAAAGCAAATTAACAAAGTGAAAATAACACATAAATATGCTAAAACTTAGGAGATTCAGTAAAAACAACTCTAAGAAGGAAGTACAGCATTGGGGATGTGGCTAAGTGGTAATCTGTCTGGCATGCATGAAACTCAGTTTGATATCCAGCAGTACCAAAAAAAAAAAAAAAGGAATGTACATAAACTTCTATATTAAGAAAATCGGGGCATGTTGATGCATGCCTGTAATTCCAGCAACTTGGGAGGCTTGAAGCAGGAGGATTTCAAGTTAGAGGCCAACTTGGGAAACTTAGTGAGAAGACCCCATCTCAAACAAAAATAAAAAAATGGGCAAATGGGCGAGGTTGTAGGTCAGTGCTAGTGCTATACTGGGTACATGCCCCTGTCTGTCTGTCTGTCTGTCTCTCTCTCTCTCTCTCTCTCTTCTCCACCTCTCTGTGTCACACACACACACACACACACACGAAGAAAGAAAGACAGGAAGGAAATAAAGAAAGAGGAAAATTTCAAACAACCTAAACTTACCCCTCAAAGAAAGAGAAAAATAAGAGCAAACTAAATCCAAAATTACCAGAAGGAAATAAATAATAAAAATTGGAGCACTTATAGAGATTAGAAAAACAACAGAAAAGGTCAATGAAACTTAGAGCTGGCGTTTAAAATGCCAAGTTGATAACATTTTGCTACACAAAGAAGGAAAAGGAAAGACTCAAAATTATGAATGAAAGAAAAGTGATTACAACAGCTACCACAGAAATAAAATAATCTTAAGGGACTACTATAACTAATTATACACCAAAATTTGTATAAACTAGAATAAATGCATAAATTAGTAGATGCATAAAGCTTACCGATACTGATTCATGAACATTTAGAAAATCTGCACAGCCTGATCATGAAGAAGGAGTTTGAAACAATAATCAAAAATGCCCTTGCAAACAAAAATGCAGAACCTAATAGTTTCACTGGTAAATTATATGAACTCTTTAAAGAAGACTTAATACTGAACCTTCTCCTTCAAAATTTGTGACTTCTTGACTTCTTGTGTAACTTCCTTGACATGGAAGTTACACAAGAAGTCAAGAAAAGAAACTGTGGACTAATATTTTTGATGAGTATAGATGTAAAAACCCACAACAATATAAAATCAAACCAAATTCAACATCAGATTAAAAGGATCACAAACTAGAATTAAGTATGATTTATCCCTGGGATGATTCAAAATGCAAAAATCCATGAATATGATACAGTGATTCATTCACAGAATGAGAGATGAAATCCATGCAACTATTTTACTAGATGATGACAAAGTAGTGGTAAAAATTCAACAAATTTCATAATAAAAATAATGAATAAATTAGGTATAGAAATAAGGCCTAATATGACAAATCCAGAGTAAATATCATACAAAATGGCGAAAAACATGTTTTTCTTCTAAGATCAAGAACAAGGCAATGTTGCCCATGCTTACCATTTCTATTCAATATAGAATAGAACTGAAAACTCTAGACAGAGAAAATAGGCAAGATAAAATAAACTTATTAAAATTGGAGTGGAAAAAGTTAAGTATTTCTTGGCAGAACACAATCTTGTATTTAAATAAAACTAAAGATTCCACCAAAAATATGTTCAAAGAGAAAGTGAGTTTAGTCAAATTTCTGGACATAAAATCAACATACATAAATTTGTAAAATTTCTGTGCAGTAACAATAACTCTACAAAAAGATATCAAGAATTCAATCATATTTACAATAGCATAAATATCCCTAATAATAAATATAATCACATTAGGGAAATAAGTTGAAGAATACATGAAAAAATGGAAAATGATCTAGACTGCATGGACTTAAGAATTAATACTAAAATGTCCACACTAGTGAAGGTAATCTACAGGTTTGACACATTATTGTCAAAATTTCAATGGCATTTTTCTGAAAGGTGAAGCTCAAAAATAAACACAAGCATCATTAATTCTCTAATTATTTACTATATATCTTCTATGTGTTTGATTTGGGAACTAGATCATATAAAAAACATAGCCCATTCTCTGACAGAAATGAAAATATGGTTGAATAGTATTGCACATATATAAGGAGATTAATTATAATGCAAGGAATTAAATGCTGTATACAAGAAGTGTGATGAGAAATGAAAGTTATTAAGAGCTCAAAGAGAAAATAATTCAAAAATTACAGGATGATCTATGTATGAGTGAAAAAAAAGGCAGAACTTAAGTGGAAAACAGGTACAGAATATTAGCCTACATTCCAAAGTCTAATTGCTCTGGGGTCTATTTTTATGCAATTTTAAAAATTAACATGTGTACAATTATGCTACCACTTTTGTTAACATTATTCTGTTTACTATATTTTTCTTATAAGATAAAATTTAAAAGTATAGAATTGATTAAAATTTACAATTCACTGTTTTTTTGTGTATTCACAAATTTGTGTAACCATCATCAGGATTTACATCTTGAATATTTCATTCCTCTTCAAAAAAACACTCCATATTCATTAGCAGTTACTCCCCATCGAACTCTTCACAGGTTCTAGCAACAACTAGCCTACTTTTGTGACTGCTTTATTTCACTTACCATAGTATTTTTAAGAACCTTCCATGGTGTGAAATATAACAGTACTTCATCATTTTTAATGTTTAATAATTTGGTATCATATGGTTTACCACATTGTGTTTATTTGTTAGTTGACAGCTGAGTTATTTCCAGTCTAGAGAAATTATAGATAATGATGCTACAAATATTAATGAGTCAGTTTTTATGTGTGTGTGTCTGTGTGTGTAGTATTTTTCTAGAGTGTATACCTGAAAATAGGATTGCTGAGAAGTGAAGTATTCTTTATACATAACATTTTGAACAAGTATAAGACTATTTTCCAAAGTGATAGGACCATTGTACAGTTCCCACAGTAATGTATTGGAGTTCAACTTTTCTATGACTTTGAAAATATTTATTACTCATAGTCTTTTTAGAATAGCCATACAATGTATATGAAGTTCTCATTATGGATTTGATTTGCATTTTCCTGATAACTAATGATGTTGATCAATTTTTATGGAATTGGTGATCATTTGTGTATCTCTTTTGGAGAAATACCTACTCAAATATTTTACAGAGTTTTTAAAATGAATCATTGTTTATTTCTCTAAGATATTATCTTTTGAAAAAATAATTGGCTGGGGGTGTAGCTCAATGGCAGAGTGCCTGCCTAGAACATGTGAGGCCCTGGTTTCAATCCTCAGCCCCACATAAAAATAAATAAATAAAAGAACAGTATTGTATCCATTTATAATTAAAAATTTTAAAAAGAACAAAAAATGTTTTTTAAAGAAACCTAGAAACAATATCAGAATTTCATAATACATGTGATTTCCCAAGAACACACAAATATAGGGAAGCAGAAAAGTAGAAGTCGACACTTTATATTTGTTTTTTATTTAAAACTCAATTCTCATTATACCCACTCTGATGTACTCAGTTTATGAACTCCATTTGCAAAAAGCCCTTCAGGGGGCTAGGATATTGGCTCAGTGGTAGAGTGCTTTCCTGGCATGTGTGAGACACTGGGTTTAATCCTCAGCACCACATCAAGATAAATAAAAAATAATTTATTGTGTCCATCTACAACTAAAAAAAATATTTTTAAAAAAGCCCATCAGACTGAGCATGGTGGCACATGCCTATAAGTCTAGCAACTAGAGAGGCTGAGGCAGGAGGGCCACAATTTGAGGCCAGCTTCAGCAACTTAGTGAGGCCCTAAGCAACTCAATAAAACCCTGTCTCAAAATTTAAAAATAAATAAATAAAAAGGTCTGGGGATATAACTCAGTGGTTAAGTATCCCTGGGTTCAGTCCTCAGTACCAAAAACATAAAAAAGAAAAGAAAAAGAAAAAGAAAAAAAAAGAAACAAAGAAATAAGAAAAAAAGCCCATCAGTATCTTTCTATCTTTCAATCAGTAATAACCTTGGGATGCACATATTATTACATTTAAATGTACCAAACATAGGTTTCTATCACTTTCATTTGTCATATCCTATTATCTGACAGTAGATTAATTTAGTGATGATCAAGCATAGTGTGTGCTGATCAGACATTGTTCATTTTCCATCCAGTTTCTAACAGTGGCTATGACTTTATATTCATTCACTACCATTGTCTGCCCATACTTTTCTTTTCAATCATTCTACATAACGTTCTATCATCAGGGACTATAAATATTTTCCTTGTTTCTTAAAGTCCCAGAAAGGGAATGAAAGAAGCATCAGACAGGATAACGACAGAAACTCTTCCTATTCCTACACACATTGTGATGTTTAGTAATTATTCAATCGAGTCCAGTTAGGGAGAGATGGATTGTATTCACAATTCTACTGCAAATGCTGTGTTTTAGATCTCATAAAACTGTACCCCATAAAAGAAGTTTTTAAATTTTGAAATTAAAGTACTGAGAAAAGGTAACTCTAAGACTCTAGGTCCATGTATCTGCTCCCCTGCAAAAATAGTCACAGAAATAACTATTGTAGAACAAAGATAAAAGATACATGATACAAGTATAGGATTCTGACTTTTGTATAAAACCAAGCGATAGCTAGTAATGGGATTTATGGAATAAAGAATTTTTTGGTTGTTTTTATGTTTTTGGTAGAACTTTGAATCCAGGTCCTTGCACACACTAGGTTAGTATTCTACCACTGAACTACATTTTCAGCCCAAACAGCAGTTTAAACTATTGTTATACACTATTATATAACTATTATCTTGATTGAGATTGTGGACTGAAATTTAGTTTTGGGTTTAACTGCAAGTATAAAAATAACACACCCATCACAGAAAACGTGTAATCTACAAAAGTAAAAAGAAAAATCACACACGTCCCCTCCATTCACAGACCACTATGGTTATCAATTTCTCACGTTTGCTTTGTCTCTTCACTCTTGTCTCTTACATGGGTGAGTTTGTACGCTTTTAGCAGTTGTACTCCTTATTATTCCTTATGTTTTTGTATCTTGTATACTATTTATAAACTTATACTACTTATATATTATTAATAAATTTCAATATTACATGTCAGGCACTGTGATAATTGCTCTTTGTTTTATATAGATTAGTTTCATCAATTGAAGATAAAATAGATATTACATATTCCAATTATACAGATGAGTAAAAATGGGACTTAAGGTATGAAAGGCTACGTCCATGTACAAATATGCCAAAAAAACAAAAAAAAAAAATATATATATATATATATATATATATATATATATATATATATATATAATAATATATAATGCACTAATTAAAAATAATAAAGGAACATCAATAGAGAAGAACAAGCAGATGGAGAGAGGAAAAAAGAACAAGTTCCTGCAGAATGAAATTCATCAAATAGTGTTATGTGCATATATGAATATGGTATAAAGAATCCAACTATTATGTAAAATTAAAATATACTTATAAAAAGAAATGATACCTTTACTTGTTATAGCTCTACTTCTTACTTTTCAGAAGTAAATATACCTATATCTCTACTTCTTAACCTTCTACCTCTTGAATTATCTACCTTATACAATATCTAATAGTTGGAAAATGAAATTATTTTCTCTATTCCTCCTTCTTTATCCCCTTGTTCTAAGAGATTATATATGTATATGTGTATCTATGTGATTATACATATATCTACATACACATTAACACATACACACATGTGATTTCTTAGACTAAGGCTGGAGGAAATAAAAAGGAATCATATACACAAGCACACATATACATACATAGACACACAAGGAAATTATCTCCCTTGATACTTATGAGTGCCTTTAAAATAAAATTATTAAATATTTCTTGTAGCTTTGGGAAATTTCTTTTCCTATTCTTACTTTCTGTAGAAGAAAGGGTATTTTTTTTTTATACTGGCGATTGAACTCAAGGGCACTCAGCCACTGAGCCACGTCTCCAGCCCTATTTTGTATTTTATTTAGAGACAGGGTCTCACTGAGTTGCTTAGACTCTTGCTTTTGCTGATACTGGCGTTAAACTCTCCTGTCTCAGCCTCCTGAGCTTCTGGGATTAAAGATGTAAGTCACAGTGCCCCACTAGGTGTTTTTATTCTTTGTTAAGCTACATGGTTTAATTAATAAGTTTCTTATTTTTTTCCTTAAATTTTCCACGTTTAATTTCTACTTTTTAGGAGGCTTTTATTTGTAACTTTCATTCAACACTTCAAAAAAAAATAAAACAATATGTAACATTATAGTCATACATTTTTTTCTTATTCTAAGCGGTGGGGCTATGAACTTTCTTGTGCATACCTTTTTGTACTTTATTTAACTATTCAATAATTGAGAGACTGGGTTGAGAAGGGTCTGAGGCAGAGTCTTATGAGCTTTGACCTTCATCTCAGGCACATTGTTCCTGGGAACAGAGGAACTATCCTGCTAGACAACCACAATGTTTCATCAACTCCAACAGTAACTTTAAATAATGGACTTTCTTGAGAGCTACACAAAGCTGCTAACATTGCACATTGCAACTGTAAACTGCAACTGTGGAAAAGCCACATAAATGTTTCTAGCCTTACCACTTTCTGAGTACAAAGAACAATTCTTGCATAGTCTTTGACATAATAATGAGACATATATAAATCAGGATTCCTGGCATAACACTTTAAATCTGCTTCTCCATCAGAGAGCAACACATTATCTGCCATCTGTGAGTCTTTATTTTTCTAATCCCCCATATCCCCTCACCAGAACCTGCTCAATTGGCCATGCTGGTCACATCAGGATCTATAATTTTGTGTGTGTGGCATATGGAACAAAAGTGTATCAAACAGGTAAACTGAGAAAACTTTTCTTTGTCCTCTGGAACAATGATTTAGTTTAATAAACTATTTAGCTTTGTTTTATGTAAAAAGGAGTAAAGCATTATTTTTCATGTTTAGAATATGTGACTTCCCTAACACCCTAACTCCTAGAGCTCTTATTTTGGTTTAGATGTGGTGTCCCCCAGAAGCTCATATGTGAGGCAATGCAAGAAGGTATGGAGGAGACATTCTTGGGTTGTGAGAGTCTTAACCTAATCAGTGAATTGATCCCTGATGGGATTAATTGAGTGGTAACTGGAGGCAGGTGGGGTGTGGTTGGAGGAAGTGGTTCATTGAGGGTGTGGCTATGGGGTACATAATTTGTATCTGGTGAGTACAGCCCATCTCTCTGCTTTCTGATCATCATGTGAGCTGTTTCCTTTTGTCACGCTCTTCTGCCATGATGTTCTGCCTCACCTTGAGCCTTAAGGAATGGAGAAGGCTGTCTGTGGATTGAGACCTCTGAAACTGTGAGTCACCCCAGATCTTTTTCTCCTCTACAATTGTTCTGCTCAAATCCTTTATTCACAGTGGCAAAGGAGCTGGCTAAACTCTCTCTCTAGGTATACTCAATAAATACTAATTACTTGAGTGGTAAAAAAGCTTTTGCCAAGAGTTATTGTTATTCTCAGGGAAACACCAGGCAAATTATATGTATCTAAACTTTTGTAGCATAATGAGGCTGATTGTGGAAAAGGCAGAGTAGATTTTTGAAGACCCAAAATTAGTGATATCATACAGTAGAAAAGTATATCACTGATATGGGAACAGAAAGTTTGACACATATCCACAATGAATGACTTATTCCCATTCCCTACAATACAGATGAAGAAAAGCACAATTGATCTTTCCAGTGTTCTAACACTGTCTGTTTAATTAGAAAGGGAAATAATAAATAATAATTAAAATTATTCAGAAGTTATAGAAGATCAGGGTTAGAATGTGGAGGGTAAGTGTTTCCTAACTAAAATCACGTAATTACTTGGATGTGTTCATAATAGTTTGGTTGGATGTTTAAATATTCATATAGACATGATGAATGTGTTTGTTTTTTCTAGGATTCAGAAATGTGGTCATGTATTCTTGTGATGTTGTTATCTTGTTGACCTTTTCAAATAAAACTATGTTTGGAAATTTTATAAGTGAAAATGAAGGGAGTTAACTTAATGCAATATTATAGTATTTAGATATATATACATAGGAAAATAGGAGATTCTGCTCACAATAGGTCTCATATCTCTGGATCTCTCAGTAACTAAAATCAAGATATTCTGCAATCATGCTAGAAGGACAAGTTACTTTGGTAGAATCAATGTACATAAAGTATATCAAACTCCAAAGGAAAATTTTCTCATATACTATTCAGTTCCACCTGTCTAATGAAATCACATGAGGACTATGAGCATAGGATTTAAATTAACTGAATAAATTTGTCCCTGCTTTAGCAGTTGTGCAAAAGTATGACCGGAGCCAGCAATTCATTGACTATTAATGAAGCTTTTAATAATCCACTGGCTAGGCTGTCCTTTTAACTAGCAAAATCTGACCTTTAAGTGGGTACTATCCTTTTAAATAGTTTTATCTTGTATTTTCATAACACTTTTTCTTTCTTGGCACATAAAGTACTTTCTTAGTTGGAAGAGTGCATACACATTTCCTGGAAGATAAGCATCAACATTAAAAGTAGAAATATACAATTAATTTCAGTTACACAAACCAAAAGAGAAATAGGCCGTAGTCATTAAAGAAGGATCTTGTTTGCTGGATTTATTATCTTTTCCTCTAAGCTCATTAAGAAAGAGTCCAGCAAAGGGCTAAGGTCTCAATTAATTTTAATGGCATGACCAAGGTTTAATAGAGTGTGTGCTTTAATTGCCTTGATATTAGGTTAAATTGTAGCCTAGTTTACTATTGATAGAAATGAGATTTTGATCAAGAGGTACAAAAGAGTTTTCTAAGAGAAATTGGTAACACTGGTCATGTATGTAAAATAGTACTGCTTTATCTAGAAATTATACTTATTAATATAAACTTATAAAGTAAATGAAGAAGATTGACCACACAATAAATATTATAGAATGAGTGTGGAAATATACATGCTGATCCAGATATAACAGGTGGTCTAGACAAAAACCCATCTGCTATTGCATTGTTCATGAATACACAGGTAAACTACCCAAGGCTCAGAATGTCTGTGTCAGGTATGGCAAGCATTGTAATTCAAAAATGGTCAAAAAAATGGCCTTTTGTAGCCTTAAATCATCAAGCAAACTAATCAAACATTTCCGTGTGACAGGGGTGTTTCCTTTCCAAAATGGCATTGAGTTAAATAATCTTTTATTTTAGCAACTTTGCAGTTTGCCTCCAGTAGTTTTGGCCAATTGCCAAAAAGATGACACTGTAATGAATAGGTTCATATTCAGTGCTATTAGCTAAGCATAACTGCCTAAGTATTTTAGACATTTTGGAAAGCTCAACTTCCATGAATGATAGAAAAAGAAAGCAAACTAATCATAGGAATCCTATTTCATCCTCAGTAGATAAGCACATTAACTGTCATATAATTATTTTCAGTAGAAAAAACACAGCTCTTAGATATTACAAAGGTTCTGTTTTCTATGAATTCATGAGTTTTAAATATTAAAATGCATTATTGAAATTTTTATTTAAATATAAAATGCAATTTGCTCAGTTGTTTAGAAAACAATCATAATGAATGCAGTGTATATGTGTGTATGTGTGAATGGAAGACAATAGGCAATTATATATATATATATATATCAATTTTTTCAGGCAATGATTCCAAATTGCTTGGACAAACACTTGTCTAGATGTTGCTATAAAGGTATTTTTACATGAGATTAACATTTACAATGAGCTGATTTTAATGCAAGTTAAATGTCCTTTATAATTTTAGTGGGTTTAATCCAATCAAGTGCAGCCCTTAAGTGAAAAAACTAAGATTCTTTAAAGAAAGTGAGCATGTGGGGAAAAAAGGAAACTTTGCACACTATTGATGAAAATAAAATTAGTATAGTCATTATAGAAAGCAGTAGTGAATATTCTTAAAAATTAAAAATAGAACTATTATATCATTCAGCAATCCCAATACTGGGTTTTTATATATTCAAAGAAAATTAAATTATTTTGTCAAGGAGATATCTGGACTTCTATGTGCATTGCAACACTATGCATAATAACAAAGATATGGAGTCAACCTAAGTGTCTATCAATCAATGAACAGATAAACAACAATGTGGCATATAGAAGTAATGAATTATTATTCAGCCTCAATTATAATGACATCCTGTCATTTGTAGTAATGTGGGTGAAAATAAAAGACGTTATGCTATGTGAAATTCAACCAGGCACAAAAAGACAAACACCACATGATTGCATATGTGCAATCTAAGAAAGTTCTAATAGGTGTAAAGAATAGAATACTGGTTACAAAAGGTTGGAAATAGGAGGAAGCTTAAGAAGAGGTTGGTTAATGAGTACATGATTTCAACTAGATAAAAGAAATAATTTCTGATGTTGTATTGCATATTGGGATGATTATAGTTAATAGCATATTAAATATTTCAAAATGTGTAAAAGAGAAGATTGTGAATGTTCTTACTACAAAGGAATTATAAGTATTCAAGGTGATGAACATGTTAATTCCTGATTTGATCATATACAACATATACATGTGTTATATATCATATTGTAACCCATAAATATGAATAATTATAAGGCATCAATTAATTTTTTTCATAAAAGTTAGACTAGAAATTGGTTCTGAATTTCCACCCTGCTGGCCTGCCCTATGAATTTTGGACTGAAGACTGCAAAATCAAATCAAAGTTTGCTGACTTTCTCTTTGAATTTCATAATTGACAGCCTCCACAACAATGTGATTATGTGAGCCAATTCCTTAAATTGTATCAATTACAATACATGGATCAATAAATAGGCTAATGACAAATACATATAAATACAAATTGTATATATGTAAATATAGATAAAGATATACCTTATTTGTTTTGTTTCTTCAGAGATCCTGATTCATACCTGATTTATGCTGACTTTACCCCGGGCACATATCTTACAAAAACAGGTGACTGACTAAAGGCGTGGTATCATGAATATAGATTTTATGGCATAAACCCAAAACAACTGGAAAACCCTCTCAAAGTTTTTGTTTTCACTATGAAATGAAAAACAAAAATGGTACAACAGAATAACAAATAATTTTTAAAAATAAATTCAAATTTTAATGTAAATGAGATTCTATCTTATCATTGATTATCTCAAAAAGCTTAATATTCAACTTAGATGACAGGAATCTAGTAAATGAGACAATTAAATTTGGTTAATATCAAGTTTATTTGTACCTGACACATAATTAAGAAAACTTTTGTCTTGTGGTATGTTTATTACTTATTATGACTTCCACAATGTCAAGGACTTATTTTGAATTGACATCCACACTCAACTTGCCTTGGCAAACAAACCAGTACAAAGATTAATTAGTTCTTTGGCACTTTATATTCCAGGTCTCTGATTTCTCCAGCTCATGGCATCGTTAGTGCAGTAGACTTGGATTATTTAGCACAAACTCTGACAATGTCAAATGTGTGTGTTTATATGTTGGTGTCTGTTTCTTTTTGCCACTCAGGCTGAGCTCCATAATGACTATGGAATCAACACAGCTAGTTGTAAATGATGTATGAAATTAAAAAATCTCTGGTGAGTGAACTTAGAGAATGCAGAGTAGAAATGCTTTGCATAGCTGCTCTGTGGTTTAGTTTGTGTGTTTCTCTATAGGATGCCATTCAAAGAAGAGAGAAACTGAAATTCAGTAAATTTGGGAGCACTGAATTTTATTGCATTTCAATCTTTCATATTTTTGTTTAGGTCTTCCTATGCTTATTTAAAAATATCTAATGGGTTCTTTATGAAAATTAAAATTGTAGTAAACATTGATGTGCCTACGTCTCTGGAGATAAAAGACGAAAATAGAGCACATAGAAATTTTCTCAGATGCAGTTTGTTCAATTTCAGACAATTTCTTCTTAAACATCCTGAATATTATATGCCTTCCCCAGTCAATATACTTCTAATTGCTTATCTTTCATTCCTTTATCTCTCTATGTATGATCAATACTAATGCAGAATATGATAAAATGATAGCTGTTGAATCTGTAAGTGCTTGAAATAAGCAGTCAATTTGGGGGAGGGAAGAGACTCATTAATTTTATTAAATCACTAATCTTCTACATCAAGAATCAAACCAAAATCTTTTGAGATTCTGCTGTCTGATACCTTAGAATGCTATAGTTGTTAAGAGTTTAATAACTGGATTCAGATTGCCAGGGTTTGAATTCTGGCTCTGACAATTGCTAATTCTATGACACTGAGAAAATAGTTTGTATTTTTAAATATTTTATTCTTATTTTTAAAAATATGACTGCAGAGTTCATTACAATTTATATTATATAGAGAGAGCACAATTTTTCATATCTCTTGTTGTACACAAATTAGTCACACCATTTGTATCTTTATACATGTACTTAGGGTGATGATGTCTATCTCATTCCACCATCTTTCCTACCCCCATGCCCGATCCCTTCCCCTCCCTCCCCTTTGCTCTATCTAAAATTCATCTAATCCTCCCATGCTGCCCCTGCAACCCCATTATGAATCAGCATCCTTATATCAGAGAAAACATCGGTTTTTTGGGGGATTAGATAACTTCACTTATCATTATATTCTCCAACTCCATCCATTTACCTGAAAATGTCATGATTTTATTCTCTTTTAATGCTGAATAGTATTCCATTATGTATATATACACATTTTCTTTTATCTTTTCATCCAATGAAGGGCATCTAGGTTGGTTCCACAGTATAGCTATTGTGAATTGTGCTGCTAGAAACATTGATGTGGCTGTGTCCGTGTAGTATGCTTTTTTTAAATCCTTTGGGTATAGACCTTGGAGTGGGACAGCTGGGTCAAATGGTGTTTGCATTCCCAGTTTTCCAATAAATCTCCATACTGTTTTCCATATTGGTTGCACAAAATTGCAGTCCTACCAGCAATGTATGAGTGTGCCTTTTCTCCCACATCCTCGCCAACACTTATTGTTTTTTATATTCTTAATAGCTGTCATTCTGACTGGAGTGACATGAAAAAGGTCCCAAAAACATACATTGGAGAAAAGATAGCCTCTTCAACAAATGGTGCTGGGAAAACTGGAAATTCATATGCAACAAAATGAAATTAACCCTCTATCTTTCACCATGCACAAAACTCAACTAAAAGTGTATCAAGGACCTAGGAATTAAACCAGAGGCAATGTGACTATTAGAAGAAAAAGTAGGCCCAAATATCCATCATGTCAGATTAGGACCTAACTTCCTTAATAAGACTCCTAGAGCACAAGATTTAAAATCAAGAATCAACAAATGGGATGGATTCAAACTAAAAAGCTTCTTCTCAGCAAAGAAAACAATCAGTGAGGTGTATAGAGAGCCTACATTTTGGGAGCAAATTTTTAGCATAGGCATATCAGGTAGAGCACTGATCTATAGGATATATAAAGAACTCAAAAATATTAACACCAAAAAAACCAAATAACCCATAAATGGGCCAAGGAACTGAGCAGACTTTTCTCAGAAGATGATATACAATCAATCAACAAATATATGAAAGAATTTTCAACATCACTAGCAATTAGAGATATGCAAATCAAAACTCCTCCAAGATTTCACCTTACTCCAGTCAGAATGGCAGCTATTAATTGACATATTTGTACTCAGTTTTTTTATTCATAGAATTATTTGTATTAGTACTTAAGCCTTCAATGTGAAGACCATTATTTTGAGGATTAAATGAGATGATACAGATAGTGGTCTATGGAAAATGCCTGATTTGTAAATAGAACCAAATAATACCATCATGTTTTAATTAAACCTTGGGAAGTATCAGTAATAGCAAAGAAAGAAGACATATAACATTTTAAATACATTTCACCATTTTAAAAAAGCTTGCCTCTAAAGATATTTCTAGTTTTACATTAAAAATCTTCATAATTGTATAAGGTACATTAGTCTAAGTTTTATAAAATTTGATATTTTATCTGTTTTATGAATTACAGAGAACATATTTATTTGGATTCTGCTGTGGTGGTTATATTTAACCCCTTTGTGACTAATCAATGTAATAAAACAGCTTCAAAGACATGACAGAAGCTTAGATTACATATGCTTGAAATATAATCATATTGTAAATAGGACTGAGCAAAATTAAATTGGATCACAAAATTCCTCAACTTTAAAAGATATACTTTGGAAAATTCAGTAGGTGTTCTATTTCATACAACTGGTGTTAAACTCATGAAATTTATCAGAGAATACACAAGAGCTGGGTGCCATGACTCAAGCTTGTAATCTCAGCAACATGGGAGGCTGAGGTAGGAGGATAGTGAGTTCAAAGCCAGCCTCAGGAATTTAGCAAGGCCCTAAGCAACTCAGAGAAACCCCATATCTAAATAAAACATAAAAGAGGGCTAGGGATGTGGCTTAGTGGTTAAGCATCCCTGCATTTAATCCCCAGTAGCAAAAAAAAAAAAGAGGGGGGGGGTGAAGGGAGGGGGGGTAGAAGGAGGTGGGGTGGAGGGAGGGAGGGAATGCACAGGATCAAAATGTCTTACAAAACGTTTAGTAAATTTATAGATTAATAAAAGTGAAATGACATCTTAAGAAAAAACAGAATAGCTGGGCACAATGGTGCATGCCTATAATCTCAGTAGCTCAGGAGAGTGAGGCAGGAGGATCCTGAGTTCAAAGCCAGCCTCAGCAAAAGTAAGGCACTAACCAACTCAGTGAGACCCTGTCTCTAAGCGAAATACAAAATAGGTCTGGGGATGTGGCTCAGTCATCGAGTACCACTGAGTTCAATCCCCAGTAATCCAGCCTTACCCCCTAAAAAAATTAAGAGGAACATAGGAACATATGCTCATCCCTAACATAACTATTTACAGAGGTTAGATCGGAGTCTTTTCATGCAGTAATGGAGACACAGTATTTCTATAGTGAATATCATGTTTTTAGAAGCTAAAACTTCTCTGAATTTTCTGATTTATTACAATACTTTTGCTAAAATGACAAATAGCTCCTTTGTGAACAGATAAAATGATGCATATTTAGAGGCTGCCAAAGTCTTCCATTTTTTTAATATGGGATGATGCTACACATAGTCTAAAAAGGTATAAATCTTTAGACAATGTTCTGAGAATGTACACAGAACTAGAGAATGGAAGTGTTAGCAAACACAAATCACTTTTAAATGACAAGACTTTTAAAATGAAAATTTCAAGGAGTTCCCCTAAAAATATTGGAGGAATTTGACTGAAATTTTTCAATATTCTCTCTTTAAAATGAAAGTAGCATTTCCACTTATTAAGTATCATTTTAAATACAATCCCATTGCTTTAAAAACTGTGTCATGTACCTCTCATAATTTAAAGTTATTCTACATATAGATTTGGAACAATTGAATTGCATTCAAAATGTGTCATATAATTCTATCATAATTTAAAGTTATTTCACATACAAGTTATCTCTAATTTTACTAGGATTACTAATTATTATATTAACATATTTATGATTTTTTTGAATTTTCGATTAGTTTCCTTACCATAAATTCACACCATCAGCAGCACTGAATTATATCTTCTTAAAAGTCTGTAAAAGATGTAGTAGATTTTAGACCAACATTTTTCATGATATTTGACCTAGACATTTGAATGAGACATTCTAAGAGTTCATGATCATATAGAAGAATACTCAGACATCATTATAAAATGGTATATAAATTAGGACTCCTTTGGTTGCAGTACCACAACTTGACTCAGAATAAGCAAGAATAAACCATTTTGTTATAAAGAAGATTTCTGAGAAAACCCAATCTAAGAAGGAAAACCAGGATGGAACTGAAACCAAAAAGTGACAGTCTTTTGTCTTCGGTGTACTAGTATTGTTTTATCTGGAATATTATATAGAATAGTGAGTTTCATTATGGCATATCCATACATGCATGCAACTTGATCAGATCGTCTCAACACTCAATTTTGTGTGTTTGCTTCATTTTTTTCAGTTTTCTTTGATGCATAACAATGTTCTTTACTTTTCTAGTTCTAAAACCAGAATTTATATGTTGTAGGTACAACATGGAAAGAAACTAATTTCTAAGATTTCTAATTACAAATTTCCAGAGAAAGGTCTCTGATTAGTCTATCTTGTATTAGATATTCACTCATGTTCTTCAACTGAGGCTAAGCTTGGATCACATTATAAAATCTGAAAATATTGCTACTCTAAAAATAATACCCTCAGAAATTGATATATAGACGTATAATTCAAAAATTTCCAATAAAAATTTTAAAAAATTCAATGATGGGTATCCCTGGTAACCATAGATGTGCCAGTTATCCTCAAGAGCTGTCCTTGGTCTACAAATCTAAGTTCTGTTCAACAATGATTAAATAGAATTTTATCTCAATTCTAAAACATTCCATGAGTGGTGAATTCTAATTTTGCCAACTCTCTTGACCATAATGTACTCATAACTTCTGGAAATTATGTATTCAAGCATCACATTAGATCTGTCCTATAAGTTAAAACCTTGGAAATCCACAAGGAAACCATATATTAATATTCTGAAATCATTTATACAAAATTTTTAGAAATAAAATGTAGCACCAATATATTTTGTATTAGTTTTGTAGCATTATAATTCAATAGAGAGAAAGTGTTTATCTTGCCAAAGTTTTGAAGCTATAAGCCATGACCCAATGGCCCATTGATTTGGGTCTTCAGTAAGGCACCTGGCAAAACAAAATCCCTCACATCATGACCATGAAGCAGAAGAGAAAGAGGAAGAGGCTGAGGTCTCACAATCCCTTTGAGGGTATACCCCAATGTCCTAAAGACATCCCATTGGGTCCTGCTTCCTAGTTCTTTCCAATAGTGACACCCTATTGTCCATACTTTTAACACATAGGCTTTTGAGGGCCATTCTACATCCAAATCATAGCAATCTCTATTGCACATATGGAAATAATATTCTTAGAATTTCCATAAGAAAAAAATTTAGTCCTTACCCATTCTCTATCTTCTACATCTAAAATCTCATTTTAAAGAAAAGAAAATTGAGATTAAAAGATATCAATGACTTTATCAAGAACATACCAATATTTAGAAGCAATGTCAGGAACAAAATTTGAATGTTTAACATTATATCCCTATTTTTTCCAAAACGTCATAAAGTTTATTATTATAGCTATTTAGTTATCAAATGTTATCAAATGTATTTTGACTAATACTTTTAAAATAATAAATAGATGTACAAACACAGAATTCAAAAGTTATAAGACTATGCAAATAAAAGGAATTGTATTAGAACCTATGCTTCCTAAATGATGAGATTCTTGGATATCTTCCTCCATTAGTCTATTAAAACTCTGGCAACCAGGCTTTTCCCATCTATCATGGATTTAGGGAAAAAAAAACTTTCTATAAGCAGACTGACAAGTTCCAGAATAATGACCTAAAGATACTGATATTAAGGAATGATTATCATCTGAATAAACTTATTATAGAAGAAACAACTTTAAGGAAAAGAAGAAAATAATTTTAAGGAAAGGTAATAGGTGTAGTTCTCCACAAAATGTTTGAGGGGATTCATGTGAAAGGACTGATTGTAGTAGTAGTGCTTGAAGAAGAAATGTATTAAAACCTTGGGCTGAAGAAGGAAAGCAAAGAAAGCCTTTGGACTTAACTGAACATTATCAAAACCCAGTCCTATAAATAGCAATGAAACAATGTCATGTTTGATCTTACCTTGGAAAGAATGTGAAGGGAACTTTAATTGAGGGGAGAAAAATGGCAAACATTTTAAATATGAACTATTTCAAATCCAAACTCTAACACCAAGGTGAACTTGGAAAAGATCAAAGCTGTAGAACATACACTATTGGATTTCAAAAACTATTGTGAAAATATAATAATTAGCACTACATAATAACAATACAAAGTAGACAACTGAGTAAAATAGATCAAAATATAATTCAGGAACATACTAATTTGTTTATTAGGAACTGAATTTTTAAAAAGGTTACATTGAAGTACAGTACAGAATGAGTTGTATTGTTTTTAACCTTTATTTCACTTATTCATTTTTATGTGGTGCTGAGGATCGAACCCAGGGTCTCATACATGTGAGGTGAGTGCTCTACCTCTGAGCCACAACCCCAGACCATGAGTTGTATTTTTAATAAATGGTTGTTTGTTGATAGAATATCCATCTAATAAGAAATGAAGTATGACCACTAACTTATATCACATGTAAAAATCAATTTCAGAATGACTTCATATCATAACACTAAAGGTTAAAAATAAAATTTTTAAAGAAATCTTGGAAAATATATTCACCAAATTCTATTGGAAAGAAAAGTTTTGAATAGGATGGAAAAAGCACTAACTAAAAAAGAAAAATATTGTATATTGTATTAAAAATATAAGTCAAATTAAAGATACTATATTCAAAGATCCACCAAGTTACAAATATATGAATATAGATGATAATTGTATGCAGAACGCATAAAAAGTATAAATATAAGATACATGCAGTCTGTTAAGAAAATGGGTAAGAAACTTAAGCAGACACTTTACAAAATATGATAAGTATATGGACACCAAACATCTAAAAAGACCTTGACTTAATTATCCATGAGCTGAAAACAAATTAAATCAACAATGGAATATCACTACAAACCTACTAAAATAGCAACAAAAAAGTAAATATCAAAGTATGTATTTTCCTTTTAGGAACCCAATCTTTATCTGTAATATTATGTAGCATACCTCCCTTCACTACTTATACTCTAAGCTTCTTGGCCTGATTTTTTGATCTTCAAAATTTGTCTTTTAAGAATTTACTTCTGGATCTTCACATGACTCATCATACTCATCATTTGTGTTTCAGTGAAATGATGTTCAAAAGAGACCATTGCCTCACTGATTTATGTATTTTCCACATTTATGCCTCCTCCCATTTTATCTTACCTATTTCTATCTTGTCCCACTTGAATGTATACTACATGAGATAAAGACCTCATCTCTCTTCTGTATGACTGTATTCCAGTCAGCTGAGTGCTCCAGAAATAATTTTTGATGAATGAATAAATGAATAAATTTAAGTATATCTCTACTATTATTTGAATATTTGTCTATCCTTCAACTCATATGTTGGAAACTTAATCAGCATTGTATTGTGAGTGAGTGGGCTCTTATTTTTCTGATCTCAACTGCTCAGGGAGCAGCGGCTTAAGATGCAGACATGGCCAAGTCCAAGAACCACACCAGGCAGAACCAGTCCCAGAGATGGCACAGAAATAGCATCAAGAAATCCCAATTACAAAGATGTAACTCTGTTAAGGAATTTCACCTCCAGCTCCTAAGAAATATACATTTTTTTCAAGAAGCAAAACAATAAGGGCCTGGAAAAGATGCAGGCAAACAAAGCCAAGGCCATGTAGTGCACATGCTGTGGCTATCAAGGCCCTGGTAAAGCCTAAGGAGGTTAAGTCCAAGATGCCAAAGATACTTAACACCTTGCCTTCATTGCCCACCCCAAACTTGAGAAGTGTGCTCTTGCCCACATGGCCAAAATTTCCAGGATCTGCCAGCCAAAGGCCAAAGCACAACTATTATAATAGCATACCAGGTCTCCCTCCCAGTAAAAGACTGAAAAGTCGTTTGGATAGCTGCTGTTTAATAGAATTTGCCCTTATTCCTTGCCTACTTATCTTCCTTTTCTTCAGATATCCAGCCAAACATCATCTTCCTCAAAATGTCAAATCTTCATATCATAGCCTCTTTTCCACAGGCTTTATCATATTTATGGTCACATGTTTATTTACACATGAGTGTTTACCACCCCCAAACATCTGAAAATGTACTGTTTTCAGAGTTATGTAAATGGGATTAAGAAAAATGTTTTCGTGGTGAACAGAAATATTACAGAAAGTAATGAACAATTGTAACTTTGTTTCTGGCTCACTAGATTTTAAAGTCACTGAGCACAATGTCTGACTTTTTTTTTTAAATCTCCTGACCATTGTATCCTCAATGCCTAGTATACCATTTAATTCATAGTAAGAGTTCAGTAACTATACAGTCTAAAATTGCATATTTCTTTATATATAAGGTGAATCAAATATTTATAAATGTTATATTAAATACTTCAAATAATATATTTTATAATGCCAATTCCCAGCACTGCCAAAAAACTTTTATAATGAAAATTACTTTCCCCAAACACATTTTAATTGGAATTTTCATATGTTGTTTTATTTAGCAAAAATTTCACCCACATTTGTTGATTATTTTTATATGTGCCTTCTTTCATACCTTGGACTCTAGAAAGTTTGGTGAGAAAAGACTGTAAAAAGAATAATTGTAGAATTTATATAAAAACTGGTTATAGAGTAAGAAAAATATTATTATTAAAAATAGAGTAAATAAATATACTTTCACTGTAAACTCAGCACCTAAAATTTTCATATAGGAACACTCAAATGGAAAAAAATTGGGATTGTAATAAGGAAGTGATATAGGAAATCCATATATTTAATCTACGTTTTGGTTTGGATAAGAGATGTTTCCCACAAAGTTCATGTGCCAATGCCAAAATGTTCAGATGTGAAATGATTAGATCGTGAAAGTTCTAAACTAATCAGTGGTTTAATCTATTTGATACATTAATAATGTCAAGGACAAGTAGGGCATGACTGGAAGAAGTAGATTATAGGGGCATGCCCTGGAAGAGTTTAGCTTCTTCCCAGCCTCTTCCTTTTTCTATCTTTGTCTCTGTTTCCCCTGACTTCTTTCTCTCCTGGCCCTTTGCTCTCTCCCTCTCTCCCTCCCTCCCTTCTGCTTTTTTCTCTCCCTCTTCCCCCACCCTTAGCTTTCTAACTTCCATGAGATGAGAAGTTTTATCTCTACTGCACCCTTCTGTCACCATGTTCTATATCAATTCAAGCTCAGAGCATTGGAGATGGACATTCATGGACTGAAACTCTGAGTCCCAAATAGTCTTATTCTCCTTGAATTTGTTCTTATCAGGTATTTTGGTCACAGTCAAAAAAAATTTTGACTAAAACAATATGATATAATATAGCACAGTACTAAATATATTAGAACATTCCATTGTATCCCATTAGTATGTATAATTTCATTTTTATGCATCAGTTTAAAAGAAAAGATATTATTTTATCTTATTAAAAATACAGGTCAGGGTTAGGGTTATGGCTCAGTAGCAGAGCACTTGCACATATGAGGCACTGTGTTCAATCCTCAGCACCACATAAAAATAAATAAACAAAATCAAGATATTGTGTCCATGTATAACTAAAAAATATTCAAGGAAAAACTACAGACTGTTTGAATTCACTTCTGCAGAACCCATTCACCCATCTTAGAACCATGGTCTATGTAGTCTAATTTTAATTATAAAAGAAATCATAAGAAATGGAATACGAAAATAACAAAACAACTACTTTTCAATATGATACTTTTTGAATACAGAAAGATGAAAATGACATTCCTGACCTTAAAATGCAACAGTCCTTTTTATAGATCATTCTGTTTGTGTTAGGAATGTCAATCAACTATTTCATGAATATATTTCAGCAGCTGTAAAATTTGATTAAAATTTAATGTAGCCTCACTCCTTCCCTAAGTCTGAATGAATTTCAATGGTCAACTGTCTGTGAAATTATGGTTTAACTTGTTAATTGCTCATGATCTTTATAAGGAGGGAAGTTACTTTTACTTTGTTCTAAAAACTGATGAATATCATATTAACATGATCATAATTTTATCACACACTCCTAATGACAGTATATAATATAAAAAGAGTTATTAATGATAAGTATATTCTGTTCAGTAAGGTCAAAGATCACACACACACACACACACACACACACACACACAGGCACAGGCCCCTCACATGCTTCTGAAAATCGTGTACAGAGTATGCTTATTTACCATGGGACTGAGAAAAATGCTTGCTAAACAAACAGGAATATTACAGAATTAACAGACTTTATAAATTGTGAGATATTGAGATTTGAAAAGACAGCTATAAAGCTGCCTAAGGAAAATAAGCTATAGAACAATAATGAAAGTGATGGTAGAATGATTATTTTACCACATGGGAACAAAAGAGAGAGAAAATGAATAGATTTTGCAAAGTGACATCTTTTAATATTTGACATCCCCCTCAGATAGGATTTTTAAAACCCCAGTTTTAATATTCTAAGTCCTTTATATTAGAATCTTTACCCTTGTTAAGAAAAAGAAAATCGGATGTAGATATAAGATGGAATAAATAAACATATAAGGAAATTTTAACTGTTCCTGATTTTCAGCTTATCTTCTACTCTCTTGTATGTGCTGGACATACTCTTGATTATATTCTTCAAGTGGCTTATAACCTTATAAGGGACATAAGACAAAAAAATCACAAAACAAAACTGTGTACTAACTTTCTATTGATATATGACAAACTATTGTAGACTTAGTGGCTTAAAACAACATTAATTCGGGCTGAGGTTGTAGCTAAGTTGTAGAGTGCTTGCCTAGCATGTGTGAGGCACTGGCTTTGATTCCCAGTACCACATACAAATAAATTAACGGTACTATGTCCATCTACAACTTAAAAATTTAAAAAAGACAACACTAATTTATTAACTCATAATTCTGTAGAAGTTCAGACAGGCTCTACTGAGTTCTTGTTGAAGAATTCATTTATTTGCACTTTTAAGACTGAGGCCTCACTTTCATTTCTGGTTGTCAGTGGGTTTGTACTTTCAGCATCCAGAGATCACTTGTAGTTTTTTAGTGCATGGCTTCCTCCATCTCAAGCCAGTAATGGTGCTTTTAGTCCTATTCACATTCGAAATTTTTCTGACTTCTATCACAGGATAAAGAAAACCCATTATATGATATACCATAGAAAGTGATAGAAAAACTTTTTACTCTCAGTGTATTTGTAGTTTTAAATCTAAAATATATCTCTTATATATAGCATGTCTTTGAAAGATTTAAAAAATTCTTAATGGTAATGGATACGTTTTGGGGTATTTATTACATATATTCTTAATATAATTACTGATGATGACTAACTTTTTCTCTTTTGCTGTTTGTTTCTCTATGTCTTGTGTCTTTTCCATTCTCCCACTCCTTCATTATTGTCTCCTTTGTTTTAGGTAGATATTTCATAATGTGTTATTTTTAATTCCTTGTCATTCTTTTTTGCTTTGGATTTTAAAATGAACATTAAAACAATCTAGTTTTTATTATTGACATCTTAATTTAAATATCATAAGAAAATATTCTCAAGTATATTCAAATTTATCTTCCTCATTTTAGTTTTAATGTCATACACATATACATATATACAAATAACATATAGAAGTTCACATATATTTATATAGTAAATGGATCAACACTTTTACAATTATTTCATACATTTGTTTTCTAAATAATTTGGACTATAACAGTTAAAATAAACAGACTAATGCTACCTTTCATATGTCTATATATAAACATTTATTTTTGTTCTGTTCTTATTTTTATGAGGATTTGTATTATTTTCTTATGTAATTTGAGTCTAACGAATTTGTTTAGTATTTTTTGTAGGGAAGGCCTTTTAGTGGTTTGTTTCCTCAGTTTTAGATTATTTGGAAATATTTTAATTTTGCATTCATTTGATGGATATAGGATTCGTGGAATATTCTTGGTTGAAATATTCTTTCTTTCAGAAGTTTTTTTAAATTTTTATTTGTTCTAATTAGATATACATGACAGCAGAATGCTTTTTGATTCATTTAACACAAATCGAGCACAACTTTTCATTTCTCTGGTAGTACATGATGTAGAGTAGCACCCTATGTGCAGTCATACATGTAAAACTTTTTAAAAATATTTTTTAGTTGTAGATTTACACAATATCTTTTTATTCTATTAATTTTCATGTGGTGCTGAGGATTGAACTCAGTGCCTTACATGTGCGAGGCAGGCAATCTACCAGTGAACTACAGCCCCAGCCACCATACAGAACTTTTATTAAAAAAATTAGTTGTTGATGGACCTTTATTTTCATTTATTTTTATGTGGTGCTGAGAATTGAACCCAGTACCTCACAAACGCTAGGCACGTGCTCTACCACTGAGCTACAAGCCCAGACCTCTTTTAGAACTTTGAATATATCATTTCACTGCTTCTAATTTCCATGATTTTTACTAAGAAGTTGACCAATAATGCTTCTGATTGTTTTTAAACTAAATTTTAGTATACCATGATATAATTAATATATTCAAAATTGCATGAATCTAATACATTCATATGGATGAGTTTGGACATATTCATATTGCCTGATGATATAATCTAATTGATTATCTCTCATATATGATATGTGATTTTTCTCTTCTGTTTTCATTATTTCTTTGTTTGCTTTTTGGTGTTTACAATGTAGATGTCTTTGATTATATTTTTCATAAAATTTACTTTTCAGATTTGTATGTTCATCTTTTGCCACAGTCCGGCTGCAGCAAACTAGCCGGGGGGGTGACGAAGAACTTGTGTACTTGATACAGCAGGAGTAGGAGCCGTTTATTGCAGGACAGGAGCAGTATTTATACATTCCACACAGCTTATCTAATTAGCATAAACTAGATACATCAGTCAACCAATAAGGAATCTCCACACTTAATGGCTTGTTTTTGTTACTTCTCAAACCACTCCCTCAGGCATTTTGCCAGGCACCATCCAGACTTGTTTACGAACTCTAACATTCCCCTGGCAAAATGCCAGGTGTTATTTTTGACTTGTTTACAGACTCTAACAATCTTTATAACTCAAATTTAGGAATTTATAAGATATGATTTTAAAATTTTTCTTGACCTTTTCTCTCTGCTCTCCTGCATATGGTACTTGAGGCTCCCATCTCTTCTTTCCTTTTTCTTTCTTTCCCTCAGTCTATTTTCAAGTTCACCAATTCATTTTTCTGGCAACTTAAATCTGCTCTTAAACTTCATTAATTTTTCTATACAGTATTTAAACACTTAGAATAGTTTAAAAAATTTTATTGGTACATTACTATGCATGAAAGTGAGAATTATTGTGACATATTTGTACATGTACATAATTTGTAAAATTTTATTCCCATGTACCTCACCTCTCCTTTCCCTCCCCTTCCCCATCCACTTTTTACATTCTACTAGTCTCCCCTGTATTTTCATGAGATCTCTTTTTTCCTTTCTTCTTCTAGCTTCCACACATAAATAGAATACTCTTGACAGTTTGTCTCACTTATTTTTGTTAACATGATGTTCAACAGGTACATTCATTTTCCAGCAAGTGACATATCTTTTTTCTTCTTCATAACAAACTCCATTGTATGTGTATA